>NC_056743.1:1800695325-1801020325 GCF_019279795.1 Protopterus annectens | reverse complement strand
ATTTTCCTTTAATTTATCTTTTAACATAATTAGCATTTTTTCATGCTGGATGTGCGGGTATGTTGATAATCTCAAACACTCTAAAGAGCGAAAATGCCGGAACTCTAAGTGCTTTTTTTGAGATCGCAGTACAGTGAAGATTTGAATATTTGCCCTTTCCTCGTTGTAGTGTGATCTCAGAGTTGTAATATATATTTAGCAGGGGGTGCGGGGGTGCAACCCCCCCCCCACAATAAGGAGTTCAACTTTCAGCATTTTCGCTCTTTAGAGCATTCAAGATTTTCAACATTCGATCTGACGATATAGACCCGGAGCTGCTATAGGGCTTCCAATTTCATATATTTAGAAAGCATGTCTGCCTGCCAAGCAAAGAATGCCATCATGAAAACATCTTTTAAGTCTACCCAACAGATCATCAGTATTCATTAACATAATCCTTTTGAGCTATTTTATGCTAATGAATGCCTCCATATCTATGATTATTGTTGCAACACTTAATAACCACAGTGAATGTCTGAGTATATAATTTGCTTTCTAAAGTTAGATCTTTTGTAGTGTATGTATGTGTGACACTGCCAGCTCAGCTATCTGGAATTTTGTAAATAATTCTATGTCATTTGTGAATATTGATATGATTTATACAGAACTGCATGTTATGTACTGAGCTTCAAGAATGTAACCCCAGCATACTTTGTTGGAAAAGAGAAGATTAACTTACAAATCTTCAAGAAAATAAGTTTAAATTAAGTGCTTTACGATGTGCTATAAAAGTTAGTTTAATGCAGCAAGGAGACAGGATGTCTAGAGCTAGAACTTTTTTTCTATTGTCTTCGAGATAAGTAGTTACTACGTTTAAAATGTAAAAAGTGTTTTATTGCTTTATGACTTCCTAGCAGCTACACAGTTCTGAGAGATATGTATTTTTAACACAGAGATGCTAAAATGCTATTAAGTTTCTGTTTAGCCTGGGAACTGATATCAAGTGACAAACAGTGATGTCACCCAAGCTAACCCAGCAGTAAAATGTGATAATAATAATTTAAGAACTCTCTCAGCGAGAGACTATGCATTTTGTATTTTGTCTTGGACCTAGCAAGAACATCCACTCATCATCATCATCTGCATTTGCCTGTCTGTAAGTAAGATTTAGGGCATATTATCTAATTTAGATATAGATAGGAATATAGTAATGATTAGTTTAGTTGCTTTCTGTATTTATTTGAGACTGTCCTGCAATGTTGTTTTAAAATATTTCCTGTGATTTTGAACTCTGAAGTAAATGTGTTTGTTTTCTGAGTATTGTCTTGTTATTTTATTATTTGTTATTAAATATATTTAAACCTATCATTGTGGCTGATATTTGTGAGACATATTTAAGCTCTGAGAGTACTTGCATGTGTATCTGGTGACACTGTACAGGCCACTCCTAAATAGCCTTGCTCTTGGTCAAGACTGCCATTTGGATTATTAGTAACATTACACAATAGGATTGGATACCCTTCGTTAAGGGCCTTATAGTAGCTGATAAAGAGCTGGCTGGTGGCAGTGATAACTACCTTATAGTCTGGGCAGAAGAGGGCATAACTAGTAAATCTGTGCCAGCCTTTCCCAGGTGTGTGTGTGTGTGTGTGTGTGTGTGTGTGTGTGTGTGTGTGTGCGTGCGTGCGTGTGCGTGTGTGTGTGTGTGTGTGTGTGTGTGTGTGTGTGTGTGTGTGTGTGTGTGTGTGTGTGTGTGCGTGTGTGTGTGTGTGTGTGTGTGTGTGTGTGTGTGTGTGTGTGTGTGTGTGTGTGTGTGTGTGTGTGTGTGCTTGTTTGTATATAAATCAAATCTCAAAGTGTATGTGTGTCAGCTACTTGGGCAGGGACATGAAGCACTGGTTGGACAGACAGGATGCTGGAGGGTTTGGCTTGGCCATTCAGCTGAGATCTCAACCCTATAGCTGTGTCAGTAGGGAGTCTTATTGGGGATCTGGAGAAAGAGGGAGAAACCAGCCCCAGACTGACTGTGATCTCTGTGTACTCTAAAGGGAAATTTCACTTTATTGTGTGTGTACTTGTCATCCTCACATTGTGTACGCCCCTCACTGTTGCCAGTTGTGAGGACTGAGGCTCCTTGATTACTGGGCCAGTGCAGATTGTCACAGTATGAGTTCACTTTTTGATGCAGACTTTTAAAATGCTTTAATGTATCACACGATCTTACGTAAGTATCTAGTTTAAATGTCTATATTTCTCTTTTTGTGCTTTAATATTCCTCTTGTTTTCTGCATCACTAACAGAATCAGTAACAAACAGCAAGTAAGTCTTCTGCTACTCTACATCTGCTTAGTAATACATACACAATTTCTTTGCTGTTTAATTGTACTGAGATTCTGTTAAGTTTTTCTTTTTCTATTGCAAAAATGTTTCATTTCTCTACATGACATATTTTATTCTCCATAACTACATATTTCCTTGCTTATGACTGGCACAATACTATTAAGTGTAGTTTCATGTTTTTACTCAGTATTTCAAGACTGCCATCTTATCTGTGTATTTTGAATTTGCCATTTTTCTTTTAAACTGTCCAGCAGTTTAACACTATAAGCAATCTTTTTTTTACTTGCCATTTTGTAATTGTAGCAACTCTCTAAATATGCAGTGTCTTTATTAAGGCCAAACCTCTATCTGTTAATAGCCCTTGTCTTAAGCAGAACTTCAGCCATTTTACTACTCCTAGCTTTTTCCATTTTTAGTGACCCTTCTGAATCAGCACATTTTTCACAGATTCATAGATTTGTACTAGGCTAATTGCCCTTGTGGGCCATTTAAAGCCTAGCTAATTATCCCATTTGAGAATCAAACCCTGTATCTTGTGTTTGTAAGGTAAACACCTTAACCATTATGCCAACCACCCCAAATAATTCTCACAGTCTCGCACTTGTGTAAACATTTTCACACCTGTGTGTTTCTTTAATTCAGTCATATAATAATCAGCAGTTTCATTACCTTGTATAAAAAGGGAAGAGTCTGCACACTTTAAATGGAGTACTATTAGGATTGTAATAAACCTGACACCCCCCCCACATTACTATGTTTAAATTGTATGTTTTCTTGTTATTATAAAATCAAAAAGTTTCATATGCAATGCTTCCTCCCACTCTAAAGAAATAATGCTTTCCTTTCTGAGTCTGAATTACTGTTCCTTGGTTCTTCTCTAGAGATGGGAGGCTGGCATAATAGTTAAGGTGCTTACCTTACAGACAGAAGGTTTAGGGGTTGAGTCTCACATGGGGATAATTAGCTAAGCTTAAAATGGCCCACAAGGGCAATCAGCCTACTACTATGCTATGGAGAAGCATAAATGATGCTTGAGCATTTTTTATTTATAAGCAAGGCTGATTCGGGGCAGAGGGGGTGCGAGTCAATTGGTTCCACTTCTACAACTTTATGCAGTTTTGGTGTTTTCATCTTGCAGCTTTGCTGGTAGAAGCATGCCTCTTAAGTAGTTTAACAAGCACTCATTGCAGAACATGTACTTTCTTCCCTCTGTTTATGTTTAATGGCCTCAGATAAAAGTACACAAAGTACCTGGTGCACTTTCTGTCAGAAAAAATAATGTCTGTGGATTCCAAGATGGCAGTGTAAGCAGCTAAAAACAGAGGTCTGTGGAGAGAACAGTTTAAAACAGCAAATACCTGCAAAATAATGTAAATTGTTAACAGAATTTGATAGCTAAAGTTTATATGACATCCAGTAGGTCAACAAAGAAGATTAAAAGTGAAGTATAAGGATGAGAACTCTGTGGAAACTCAACAGACTGGAAGCACCGTTATAGAGCAGAGCTGAGAAAAGCAGATGATAACGGCAGCTGAAGGAGAAAAATCTTCCGTCATCCTAGACTGAAATACGGACAACATGTACTCTAAAATTTTAAAGATAAGTGGTTTCCTGTTGGAATGAATATACAGAGATATATTATAGAAGGGCACAGGAAACAGAAACTGTTTTAACTAGGCATTCAGAGGAAATAAGTGGTATACAAACTGCTGAAAAGGAGATAAAAAAAAATAATGGTGGAAAAGCAATCGAAATATGAACAAATGACAGAAACTGACCAAACTTGAGAACATGTCATACAGAGACAACTTGAGGTTTATAGCAATACCAGAACAAACGGAAGGTAGGGAATGTAAAGATTTTATGAGAAAATGCCTCAGCACATGAACCAGACTTTCTATTTCTGATATTAGGATAGAGAGAGCAGAGAGTTAATAGTCACAAAATATCAACGACACAGTTGTCATAATGGTTAAGGTCTTCACATTCCATGCACAAGTTTTTGATTCAGACCACTGGCTATGACTGTGTACAGTATACATGTTCTCCCTGTGTGTTTGTAGGGTTCCACCAACTTCCAAAAACATGCTGGATGTTTTCACTTCAAACTCACCCAAGAATGGAGTTGTGGGCAGCAGTAATACAGACTTTAGATTGTGCCTATTGGGGGAAGAGTTGTATAGATCAACTGTTTTGGGCATCAATCATGGTAAGCAGTATCCTCTAAATAGGGAACATGGATCACAGACTGTATACTGTGTCAGAGCTAGCCACTCTGGCTAACAATTGGATCTAATTGATGTGTCACACTAACTAATGTTGCCAGAAATAGGCATGAGTACTGGCAAGTGAAAAGTGAGTTGAGGACCTGACCTACTTGAACCTCCACCAGGAACCCATGCTAATAGTAAGAAGAGTCTGTGTGCCCCTATTTGTCAGTGTGTGTCCTCCATAAAGCCCATCAGCCCAGGGAAATAAGCTACTGGCCAGCTGGTGTCTATTTGTCCAGCTTGGTTTACCTGTGATGGCTCTGTTGAGCGAAAGCTGGACATAAAACCAATAAACCTGATAAACATGAGCTGAGGCTTGCTACACTCAGTATGAGTTCACTGACAGGATGCAGCTTGGGAATGGATGACATGATGGTAAGGAGGAGGCTGGACATCCTCTGTATACAGGAGACAAGATGGAAGGACAGCACAGCAAAGTCACTTGGCTTGAGATCCAGCATCTAATACTCAGACGGAGGACTGACTAGAAATGGTGTGGGAATTGTCATAGCAATCATACTCCACTGGAATGAGAGGGCAGTATTCATAATCTCAGCTTATGGCCCACAGCAGGGTTGTGATAGCAAGGAAAAGAGTGCGTTCAGACAGTATTTGTAGGACCTACTGGATAAAGCAGGACAACATGAGCTGATGTTGATAAAGGAGGAACAAGATATGAGGACTGGGTCCATATAGATGGAGCAACAGGAACAAAGAAGGTGAGGCCATTCTACACTCTTCTCTGGCAAACAGTCTGATAGTAGTCAGCACATGGTCAAGAAAAGACAGTGACAAGACCACATGCAACAGTGACCACCACGTAACTCAGCTACACTTCCTCCTAGTAAGGAAAGAGCACTGGGTTAGAATCGATGATTGCAAAGTCATCCCCAGTGAACCAGTTGGCCCACATCATAAACTGCTGGTTGCCACAATCATCTGCAAGTTGTGGTCACTGAAGGCTGTAAGGTCAACAGAAACCAAGCAGAAGACCTGAAAGTTGCCTAGAGAAAAAGTCTAAGAGTTCAAGGTATTAGTCAGGGCTCTAGTACCTCAGGAAAAAACTTAAATAAGTGGAGTTGAAGAAGAATAGCAACACCTTAAAACAGCATGTGTGAGGATTATAGAACAGATATGCAACAGAGACAGGTATAGAAATAAGGTACATAAAGAAATCTGTAATGGAATGCAGAATAGTCATCAAGGGAAAGAGGGAGTGCAAGAAAAAAATGGGAGATAGAATAGGTGGACAGGACTATGAAGGAATACTAGCTGGCTAAGTGAGCTGTTGCTACAGAAAGAACAAGGGATCAGAGGCACTCAGCCAGCTTCAGGAACGTGACTTAGTGGATGGCACAAAGAAATTATGTCGGGTTGCAAGGCAATTAAAGGAAGATAAAGAAGATAGGCATCAGACACCCTTCATAAGGGATGCCAGTAACAACCTGCTCACCAGCCCACAGGATATCAAAGCCAGATGGAAGGAATAATTCCAGCAGATTCTAAATGAAGAAAACCCACAAAAGCTGTACTGGCCCAGACACAGTCTACAATGAAAGAAGAGGAGCCCACCTGAGAAGAAGTAAGAACAGCACTAAAGAAAATGAAGCCAAGGAAGGCAGCAAGTTCAGATGAGGTCATGGCAGATATGATCAAGATGTTGGGTGAGAAATGGTTATGGTGGTACTCATAACAGTACACAGAGAAAGGTATATCCCAAATGGCTGGACAATAAGCATTCTAGTGACAGTGCACAAAAATAAAGGGGACATTCACAAATGTTGGCAATATAGATGTACCAAACACCTGTCACATTGCATGACAGTTTTGTAGAAGGTGATTGAAAAATAAGCTCAAAGAGTAGTAGAAAGCAAGATAGCAGAAGATACGTTTCAGTTCAGATCATGAAGTAGCACAGCTGAACCAGTGTTTGCAGTGAGACAGCTGGGAAGAAACTAGAGATGAGGAAAGAATCTAACAGGGCATTCCTGGACTTGTATAAAGTATATTACAAGGTCCCAAGAAAAGTTCTTTGGGCGTCCCTTCGATGCTTTGAAGTTCCAGAAGGATTGGTAGAATTAGTGCAGGCTATATACAAGGACCCAATTACACAAACACAAATAGTGTTTCGATTCACACTGGTTTTCCGAATGGGGGTTGGTGTGCATCAGGTTCAGCTCTGAGCACACTGCTGTTCATACTGATAATGGGCACCATTAGAAAATAGGTCAGAGGAGACAGATCAGCAAAGCTGTTGTATATATGTAATGTAGCATTACTGGTAAACGCTGAACAAGAACTTCAGCAAATGTCAAGGGAATAGAAGACACACTGTCTGAAACTGAGTATGGATAAGACAGTTTTAATGGCCGCAAAAGGAGGAAATCAGAAGAAGCTGAAAACTAAGATAGAATGGAAAATAGTGGAATGGATTAACAGTTTTAAGTATCTAAGAGGGTGGCAGAGGAGAAGGGAAGTTTGAATGCCGAGGTCAAAGCTAGAATCAGAGGAGATAAAGCCAAGTAGCACAGAGTGTGAGGGGCAGTGTGTAACAGAATAATGCTAAATGATGCTTCAAAGTAAGGTATACAAAACAGTGGTGCAAACAGTACTACTGTAAGGTACAGAATCCTGAGCAGTGAAGGCATTGCAGTTGAGGAAGCTAGAGCTGATGGAAATGAAGTGTCTGAGAGGGGTGATATGATGCACACTATGGGACAGAAAAATAAATGACTGAATCAGAGCTGAAGCCCAAGAAGCTCCAGTTGCAGAGAAGATCTAAGGGAACAGATTAAATGGTTTGGTCACATGCAGTAAAGCAGATAACAATCTGATGAAGAAGATTTGGAGCAGACAGGAAGAAGGAAAGAGAAAATGTGGATGTCCAGCAAAGAGATGGATTGTGTGAGAGACATACAACAGTCAAACATGACCGTTGAAGAAGGTATGAGAGTGGCATTGAATTGACAAAGATGGCAACAATTTACATGGCATCTAAGTCCCATGTATGAAACAGGACAAAGGGGGTTGATGATGACGAAGGAGTTAATATTACTAATCTGAGACTGAGAAGGCAGCAGAGACCCATACTGATTAAACTACGGACAGACCAACTAAAGGAGGAAATTATTTATTTTTTGTGGAAGAAAGAATAATCTTAATAACTAGAACAAAGAAACAAAGGGGTTTATGCGAATAATGACTTTTTCATCGCAAACACAAACTGAAATAAATGTTTTTCTTCTTTCTAAAACACTGCAGACAAATGAAACTTTATTTCAAGATATTGTATCCTGAATTAAAAGCCTATGCAGGAGAGGAACAAGATAAAGTGGCAATAAAAATAGAAGATTTGTAGGTAAGAGAGTGTTGTGAGAAAATAATCAGTGAACAGGTGTAGAAAAGAAAACCATGAATACTTCATCTGAGAGATTTCCTGCAAAGCTCTGTCCATGTTTTTCCAAAAAAAAATGTTGGACAAAACAAAGGGGCTTAAACCGTTTTTTTTTTTTTCAGAAAGTTAGTCATCATCATCTTCTTTTGGCTGTTCCTGTTAGGGGTCACCACAGTGGATCATCTGTTTCCATTTCTTCCTGTCCTCTGCATCTTGCTCTGTCACACCAACCACCTGCATGTTCTCTCTCACCACATCCATAAACCTTATCTTAGGCCTTCCTCTTTTCCTGTTATCTGGTAGCTTCATCCTTAGCATCTTTTTCCCAATATACTCAGCATCTCTCCTCAGCACATGTCCAAACCAATGTAATCGTGCCTCTCTGGCTTTGTCTCCAAACCTTCCAACCTGGGCTGACCCTCTAATATACTTATTCCTAATCCTGTCCACCCTCATCAAACCCAGTGCAAATCTTAACATCTTTAACTCTGCCACATCCAGCTCTAACTCCTGCGTTTTTGTCAATGCCACTGTCTCCAACCCATATAACATAGCTGGTCTCACTACCCTCTTGTAGACCTTCCCTTTCACTCTTACTGGTACTCGTCTGTCACAAATCACTCCTGACACACTTCTCCACCCACTCCATCCTGCCTGTACTCTCTTCACCTCTCTTCCACACTTACCATTACTCTGAACTATTGATCCCCAAGTATTTAAACTTATCCACCTTCGCCACCTCTACTCCTTGCATCCTCACCATTTCTCTATCCTCCCTCTCATTCACACACATATATTCTGTCTTAGCCCTGCTGACCTTCATTCCTCTTCTCTCTAGAGCATATCTCCATCTCTCTAAGGTCTCCTCCACCTGTTCCCTACTCTCACTACAGATCACAATGTCATCTGCAAACATCATATTCCACGGGGACTCCTGTCTGATCTTGTCTGTCAACCTGTCCATCACCATTGCAAATAAGAAAGAGCTCAGAGCTGATCCTTGATGTAATCCCACCTCCCCCTTAAATGCATCCGTCACTCCCACCGCAGACCTCACCGCTGTCACACTACCCTTGTACATATCCTGTACCACTCTTACATACTTCTCTGACACTCCCGACTTCCTCATGCAATACCACAACTCCTCTCTAGGCACCCTGTAATATGCTTTCTCTAAGTCTACAAAAACACAATGCAACTCCTTCTGACCTTCTCTGTACTTCTCCATCAACACACTCAGAGCAAACATCGCATCCATAGTGCTCTTTCCCGGCATGAAACCATACTGCTGATCACTAATCATCAATTCCCTTTTTAACATAGCTTCCACTACTCTTTCCCATAACTTCATACTGTGACTGATCATTTATTCCCTCTGTAGTTACTACAACTCTGCACATCAACCTTATTTTTAAAAATCGGTACCAAAACACTTTTTCTCCATTCCTCAGGCATCCTCTCACTTTCAAAAATTTCATTAAACAATCTGGTTAAAAACTTCACTGCCATTTCACCTAAACACCTCCATGCTTCCACATGTATGTCATCTGGGCCAACAGCCTTTCCATTCTTCATCCTCTTCATAGCTATCCTTACTTCCTCCTTGCTAATCCATTGCACTTCATGATTCACTATCCCCACATCATCCAACCTTCTCTCCCTCTCATTCTCTTCATTCATCAACCCCTCAAAGTACTCTTTCCATCTCCTCAACACACTCTCCTCACTTGTAAGTATGTTTCCCTCATTATCCTTTATCACCTTTACCTGCTGCACATCTTTCCTAGCTCGGTCCCTCTGTCTAGCCAATCGGTACAGGTCCTTTTCTCCCTCCTTAGTGTCCAACCTTTCATACAACTCTTCATATGCCGTATCCTTAGCCTTTGCCACCTCTCTCTTTGCCATGCACCTCATCACCTTATACTCCTGTCTACTTTCTTCATCTCTCTGACAATCCCACTTCTTCTTTGCCGACCTCTTTCTCTGTATGCTCTCCTGTACTTCCTCATTCCACAACCATGTCTCCTTGTCGTCCTTCCTCTGTCCAGATGTCATACCAAGCACCTTTCTAGCCATCTCCCTTACTAGCTCTGCTGTAGTTACCCAGCTATTTGGTAACTCTTCACCGCCACCCAGTGCCTGTCTTAACTCTTCCCTGAACTCCACCTCACAATTACCCTTTTTCAATTTCCACCATTTGATCCTTGGTGCTGCCCTCACACTCATCCTCCTCTTCTTGATCACCATTGTCATCTTACAAACCACCATCCTATGCTGCCTAACTACACTTTCCCCGGCCACCACTTTACAGTCTCTAATCTCCTTCAAACTGGCCCTCCTACATAAGATATATTCCACCTGTGTACATCTTCCTCCACTCTTGTATGTGTACCCTATGCTCCTCCCTCTTGTTAAAATATGTATTCACCACAGCCATGTCCATCCTTTTTGCAAAATCCACTACCATCTGACCTTCTGCATTCCTTTGTTTAACACCATACCTACCCATCACTTTCTCATCCCCTTTGTTCCCTTCACCAACATGCCCATTGAAATCTGCTCCAATCACCACTCTCTCACCCTTGGGTACAGTCATCACCACTTCATCCAACTCATTCCAAAATGTTTCTTTCTCGTCCATCGCACACCCAACTTGTGGAGCATATGCACTAACAACATTCATCATTACACCATCAATTTCCAGCTTAATAAACATCACTCTGTCCAACACTCTTTTCACCTCCAAAACACTCAGCATACTGTTCCTTCAGGATAACTCCCATGCCATTTCTAATCCCATCCACACCATGATAAAACAATTTGAACCCACCTCCGATACACCTATACCAGTCATACTTTCAGAAAGTTAGTAATTCCATAAAAATACAATGAGAATAGTGATTAGAAACAGTGCTTGAAAAAAATGTTGTCTGATAACAATCTCTTTTTTAAAACTGTTTTTAAACTGCAACCAGAACTATAAGATACAATCTTTATGGCCTAAACCAGGTAATGTAATTTTAGACTATTTTTTCAAAGTTAGCTGAACTGAGATTAACCTCTTTTTTTCCAGTATCCTGTGTTACAATATATTCATTTAAACATTTACAATACATTCTGATATACAGGCATATTTCTTTTCTGTCCAGCAGAACCCACTGTTGGTACATTTTTAACACAAGCAGCTTTACATATACATTTTCAACACAAGCATATGTACAAATGAGATATAATTCTTTACAAAACTCCAACTAGCTATGCTGGCATATGTTACACATCCACTGCCCTTCTTCTCCTGGCATAGCTGATAATGCCTCACATCATCACAACAATGTACAGGGTCTTATTCTTACCTTTGAAGGAAACTAACTAGGCTTAAAATGGCCAACAAGGGCAGCTAGTCTAGTAATTAATTGTGAACCAATTCTCAGTCTGTAGGCTGACATGTCTCTGGTTATGTTGGGATGCAACTTACCTGCTTTGCAAGAAGATGTAATCACTGTAGCTATATAGTTAAGCTTGACTTTTTAAGAATAGCTACAACCTTTGAAATATCTAATGAAATGTAAAGGGGTTATGTGAATGAACAATCTGTAAAAATTAGTATGAAAGAAAATAGATAGCCTATGTAGCAATGCGCAGCAGACAGGTGTAATAAACAGATCAGTGATGTATAATAACTGTTCACCAGAAAAAAAATGAGTAAATCAGGTTACAATATGATTACAGAGCACTGAAAGAGGCTTTATACTGATGTTTGAATCAGAGCATTAACTTTATTGCCTTGCAAGATATGTATATAGTTAATATAATGTTGATTTATTGGGTAAAGAGAGTACTGTGCTTTCCAAGAAGAGATCAGGGTCAACTGAGACAATAATATGCAAACGTATATAAAGTTAGACTATAAAGGGCCGCTTTGTAGCAAAAAGACAATTAATATAAGTACAATAAAATGAAAGGTTTACTAGGGCACAATTTGATTTATTGGTTTGGATTGTTAATGGGCTAGTTGAAGCAAAATAAAAAAAAAGTGAAAACCTATATTTACAATAGTGATGAGCAAATAATAGTGTTACAGAAAATGCACATGAATCATAAAAGGAAAGTTTTGTAAAGAACAGTAAGAAGTAAATTTTCTTTTTTGGGATAGAAGAAAATCAAAATAAATGGGTCATGATATCAATTACAAAGGTTATAGGAATAAAGATTGAGGAACCAATGGAAGACAGGCAGGGAAGGTTTATGGTGGTGACAGGTTGTTGCCATGGTGTAAGAATTACACTGCCTGTGCTATGCATTTCACCTAAAGCAATGAGAAAGGATATAAAGAACATTATAGGAGAAGTTGTAGCCTTTTATAAAAGGTATAGGGTAGTATCAGGAGATTGGAACACCACAAGAAATAAGGAAGCGTGTATCTGAAGGGCCACCAATAACAGAGAATACAAGCTGAGAGCAGATTCCCAGAGAACATACATGCATGTATTTGGGTGTACTAATATAATAAAATAAAAAAATAATAAAATGAAATACATATATTTTCCAGGAAATATGATTCTTGGACAAGATTACATAGATGTTACATATTAAAAGAATACAGCGACATTGCCCAAACCACTAAAACATTTCTAGCTATAAAGTCAGACCATACACATATTACATTTTGTAAGAAGTGAAATTCTTTTGCGATAAACATTGACATTTTCCAGGATTTCTTCTGAAAAGAATGCCATTTAATAATTGGGTAGATCAACCTTTAACTGAAGTGTTATTTGATTTGAACTTAAGCAGCAAAGAGCTTGCAGAGAATTGGAATAGCTGTATACTAAAGCTTAAAATGTGGCCGCCTTGAAAACAAATGAAATGTGAAATAATAATCACAGTAGATATCTGGAAAGATTAAAAAGGGATTTACAAAAGCAAAAAAGGATTAGTGGGACATAACAGATTGAAGAATACTTAGAAAACATGTATGAATACAGAGCAATGGTTTTAAAACAACTTAAAGCGTGAATGAACATGGAGCAATGGTTTTAAAACAGTTATTTTTGACAATAATCCTGGAGCAACCAAATTGTTTGCTTCAAGTTTATGTTAACACAAGGTTGAAAGGATGATTACCAACACTGAGAATTATAAGAATGGCTGGGTAGAAGTGAACTGAGTAAAAATTATGAATGTAACAGTGAATTATTACAGCACACTTTACTGACAAAATGTAGAGGTTTACAGTAAGACACAGGAAATGGTAACATGTTTGAGACAATTGCAACTTCCTCTGTCATCAGAAGTTGAAAGAAGTATATTTATATCAAAAATAAAAGAAATGTAAATTAATGAAGAATGAGAAAACAGAATACAGTGAAAACTTTTGGCAGTGGTGGAATTCTAATACTCTGGTTTTACCAAATTCCTGTTTGGAATAGTAGACGATGTCCCTCAGGATATAATGAGAGGGGGGACTGGGTAACATTTATGGAATGAAGAGAACAATTTTGGCAATTAAGATTAAATGCTGCTTATAGGAAATGGCTCAATGAATGTATCTCTATCCTACCTGTGTTAAAGTGCCGTGCTGCTCAACTGTGAATTATTGGCAAGGTGTTAATATTGTACACATCTTTCTATCTTTTATTCTTTCATTTACCATGAATTTGAAATAATATGTACAATGTTTTAACAAAGTTTTTAGGTGGGAGTGTGTGTATGGTATTAAACATAATTATTTAACACTGTGATGAGCATTTTACAGTATTAATGAACCAATTATGTAATTTACCAATTATTTAATTGTTGGTGGTGGTGATTTATTGTATACATTTTTTTTTTCATTATTATGAGATAGTTCTGATGAAGTCCAGTGTTCAAGGACAAACGTGCTCAACCTTCTGGGTTTAATAAAGAGTTTTTTTATATCCTGCTGCAGTGATTTTTTACATAGTGCTAAGGACATTTGAGTCAAGTATGCCACAAGTGGATGATTACCATTTACTACATATCTTTTTTGGAGCCTGTCTGTGGTCGCTCCAGTAGGCGAATGGCACACTGTGGGCATTTTGGTGTTTTTTATTGGTTGCATTTGGCCACACGGGTTCACTACATTTATTTACTTTTGGGTTATGTATGAGTACAGAACAATGGTTTTAAAACAACTTAAAGCAGGAATGAATATGGAGCAATGGTTTTAAAACAGTTATTTTTGACAATAACTCTGGAGCAACCAAATTGTTTGCTTAAAGTTTATGGTAATACAAGGTTGAAAGGATGATTACCAGCATTTGGAATTATAAGAATGGTTGTGTAGAAGTGAACTGAATAAAAATTATGAATGTAACAGTTAATTATTACAGTACAGTTTATTGGAAAAATGTAGAGGTTGAGAGTAGCACACAGGAAATGGTAACATGTTTGAGACAATTACAACTTCTTCTACCATCAGAAGTTGAAAGAAGTATATTTATATCAAAAATAAAAGAAATGTAAATTAATGAAGCAATGAGAAAACAGAATACAGAGAAAACTCTTGGCAGTGGTGGAATTCTAATATAAATGTGTAAAATAAAAAAGCAGTAATTTTTAACAATATTTTTTGGGAGTGGGGTAGTGATGTACCCACAACTTACAGATAAACAGGAGTAGTAGTAATAATAAAGGAGGGGAACAATCCTTCTGAGCCAGGATCATACAGATCCATTTCAATTCTGAATAATAATTACAGAGTGTTTATGCTGATTTTGGCAAAAGGACTGACAAATATATCACTGGGAATACCAGATGTGGATCTTTGTGGGTTTATAGAAAGTTGGGAAACAAATAACTATAATAACAAAACCTTTATGATTCAAAGGATGTATTGGATGATGATGATGATGATGATGATAATAATAATAATAATAATAATAATAATAATAATAATAATAATAATAATAATAATTGTAGTAAGAGTAATAATAATTTATTAAAAATAATAGGTTTGGAAACAACAGTGCAGAGAGATTTGGGAATTTTTGCAAAGATCTTTTAAAGAATTTGAGTTTCCATAAACACGAAAAACATAGTATTTAATATCTACAAAGAAACTCAAACTAGGGTGAAGTGTGGTGGTAACCTGTCCAAAGTATTTAGCTTGCACGAGGAACTAGGAAGAGATGTCCACTTTCAGCATCACTCTTTGCTTTATATTTGCAACCATTAGCCAGGGACATAAGTCAAACATAATTGGATGTACATGAAATATTTATGAGAAAAAAAAAATCATTCTTTTTTGCAGACTCATGATATTATATGTTACCAATCCAGAACATGATAAAAAAGTATTTCATTATTTGTTTATTTACTGCATTTGATTACTGGGAAAGTCTGACTGTGCAATAAAACCCCTTTTTAATGGAGGCCCTGGGGGAAAAGCTCTAACTGACAAATATATACACATGACATACATACAGTATACATTGATAACAAGCATCTCTACTAAGGCAAATTAGTTAAATTAAATCCACATTTGCACACAATTTACAGGGTTGCATACAAACTGCAATCTACAGTATACAGAGTCTCATTCTTATTACATTACACTACTAACAGGGAAAGGTATGTGTGTGCAAACTTCACTTAGATTTGAGATAAGAGAACAAGTATACAAACAATATACAAGATTGCACAGAGATATTTCTAATTATAACAATTAGCAGTATATTTGATAAAATAAAATATTGCAACAATATAGAAAATATAACATAAATAAAGAACAAATAACGGCTATAGTAACAAATCATGTCCCTACATATGACTCGGTACAGAGTTTCCCGTTTTTGTGGGGTCATGACAAGATAAAATATTTGGGAATTTACAATGTACATGTGTGTGTGTGTGTGTGTGTGTGTGTGTGTGTGTGTGTGTGTGTGTGTGTGTGTGTGTGTGTGTGTGTGTGTGCGTGTGTGTATGTGTGTGTGTGGTTGCCTAGGCTCAATAAAACTGATGGTTATTATTGCCTAGGCTCAATATAACTGTGGTTAGGATTGCCTAGGCTTACAGTGTGTGTGTGTGTGTGTGTGTGTGTGTGTGTGTGTGTGTGTGTGTGTGTGTGTGTGTGTGTGGTTGCCTAGGCTCAATAAAACTGATGGTTATTATTGCCTAGGCTCAATATAACTGTGGTTAGGATTGCCTAGGCTTACAGTGTGTGTGTGTGTGTGTGTGTGTGTGTGTGTGTGTGTGTGTGTGTGTGTGTGTATTGCCTAGGCTCCAGCTACATATAACTGGTGGTTAGGATTGCCTAGGCTCAATATAATTGGTGGTTAGGATTGCCTAGGTATATTATAATGGGTGGTTAGGATCACGCAGGCTCACAGTGTATGCGTGTGTGTGTGTGTGTGTGTGTGTGTGTGTGTGTGTGTGTGTGTGTGTGTGTGTGTGTGTGTGTGTGTGTGTGTGTGTGTGTGTGTGTGTGTGTATTGCCTAGGCTCAATATAACTAGTGGCTACGATTGCCTAGGCTCACAGTGACTGTGTGTGTATACAATGCCCCAGTTACTTATAACTGGTGGTTAGGATTGCCTAGGCTCAAAAACTGAGCCTTAGGTACAACAGCCTGCATTCTCTACCCACACCACCACTTGTGATTCAGGGAGTTGAGTCTGTAGCTCTCAACTGTCTAGATTTTCACAGAATATTTGGCCATACTTTGGTCTGCTCCTCTTAAGATTTCTGTTTTTTGTGGCAAATCAGTGATAATGGAATTCATTAAATAATGATAGCCCTTTAAGTTTCAGTCTTCCTATCTTTTTTGGAGACACATGGTAACACAAAACACTATTTCAGCAACTTTCTAAGATTATGCAAGGAATATTTAAAATGTGTCCCTGATTTTGAGCCTTTGCACCCCCCCCCCCCCAAATAAATGTTGGCTTTTTCCAAATTTCTTCTGCTGTGAAATTGAGAGCTTTAGTTCTGACAAGAGGCTTGTGCAGTGGTAGTGTTGCCTCACAGTAAGAGGTTCTCCGGTTTGATTTTTGGCTGGGGTGCCTTCTGTGCAGAGTCTGCATGTTGTTCATGTGGGTTTCCTCTGAGTGCTCTGGTTTACTCCCATGTTACAAAGACATGCATGTGGAGGATTTCTCCCTGGGCCTCTGCTGAAAATTGCCTTTGTTCCACATCAGACTTTCCTGGTAAACAAATATTAATAAATAATTTTTCAAGGAGCTGAGAGCTTCAGGGGAGGAGAAGTTTAGTGCTGTTTATTCCAAATCAGTTTGCATTGTTAGTAGCACAACAGATAGTAGCCTTACTTTTGATGCAGAAGGCTGTGTGTTCTACTCCCACAGTATGCAGATGGACTGCTAATACTGTACTGTGTTGTACTTTAAAGGGAGTGGATGCTGCAGTCCTGTGAATGCCCTCCTTTGGAGGAGTTACCTAGTAACTATGAACCTGTCATCCATTCCCATATTGCAATACTACTAGCTTATCATTTTTAATGTAACATAGGCAATTTATTCTTCAAGGGCAACAACCACTTTATTTGTAGATGAAACAATTTATATAAAGTTGCTTCCTAGCAGCAATATGTTCATTAGTTAGAAATTCCTTTAATGTGGAATTATTTAGATGACTTACTTCTGCAGAGATTTTGTATAATTACTGATATTGGTGGATTGTAATGACAGAAGTTTGAGTGGCCTTTTATGGTTGAAATTTTCTGAAATGGGTAATTTTGTCATTATTGGTTCATACATTTTGTTTCATTGCTTACTAAAAGAGTGTTCAAAACTACAAATTTAAAACACATTCTAACAACTGGTGCTGTATTATACAAGGAATATAATTTAATACAATCAGGAAGCTGAATCAAAGAATGCATACATGTAGGCATGACCCTAAAAATGTGTTTAAAAACAGCCCAAAGGAAAGTGTGAAAGGCTCAAAATCATGGGAAAATTTAAGCTTTACTCTTGTTACCAAAGCAATGGATGAAAGTAAAACAGTTCACACCACATTACCTTGACATGGCCAAGCCTTTTGACACAATCCCCTACTCAGATGTAGTACAAAAGTTGAATAATGTAGGAGAAAACACAAGCATCACTAGCTGGATTGCCAACTTGCTCACAGGATACAGGAGATCAAAATAGGGGAAGAGACCAGTCACCAATGGAGTCCCCCAGGGTTCGGTGCTGAAACTTTTTCTGTTTGGCATATACATCTCAAAAGTAAAAGGAAATACCAAAGGGCTTTAGCCAGCTAAGTTTGAGATGACTGCAAGCTAGGAGCAGTTATTGAATCCCTAAATGACTTAACCATCATACATGAAGGCTTGTCCCAAATAATAACTGGTGACAAAATCATGACAATGCCCTCTGAGAACTGACCCAATTGTTTGGCATTTGGGAACTTGTGTGTACAGTAACCACTTTTGAATAACATGTGCCCAGAGTTATAAGAAAGCCTTTCTATATTGCATTATAAACAAATTGTGACTAGATCTAGAGATGTTGTTGTCCTCTTTTACAAAGCTCTCATTAGGTCAACCATTTTGTATAATGCCCACTTTGGCATATCTCTGTCCAGCCCCATGAAACAAATGGAATGCCTTCAGAGATATCTTATTAAAAGAATACAAGTCCTAACAATAGAGCTTGCATGGACCACCTCAAGATTTATTACTATACTCAGTATCCTACAGAGTGCTTAGAGGTGATGTGTCTGGCATATAAGGCATCCTCCGACCTAATACAGATGGACCTACTGAACATCAACAAGTCGAATGACATCAGAAACACTCAGTCCAGTTATCTAAAGTGAATGTCGTGGAGAGATGGATACATATAAAGAGTCTACCACTGTTCCAGAACAGATTATCTATAAAAATAAAAAAGCTTATCTGTCCATATTCAAATGCAACTTGGATCTAAGGGTGGGTAATAGAAAATGTACTCCAGGATTGCCCTTCATGCCACTAATGGATAGAAACAGTTCCTAAATGCTGCATCCTTTACATGGTTCCTATCAAATTATCTATGGCATGATCACAGTTATTCTCACTAGAGCTAATATACAATTATCAGCCATGTGATAGGTAAGACCAATCAGAAAATGTTAATTCAAGGACCAAAAGGGAATTGCCTAAACTTAAAATGTCCTCCAAATGAACCTATGTTGTGGTAGTAAATAGTTATAAAAAATTGCCCTTTTTAGATCACTAAGTGCCCCATTCACCCCCCCCCCCCCAGTCTTCAACAGCTTCCGGCATGTATGCTTGAGGTCATATATTTTGGGAGTGGATGAAATTGCTTCAGTGCAGAAATTATATGAAAAGTATTTCTAAATCTTAAATTCAGAAGATAATTTAATGTCAGCTTACATATGTTTTTGTTGAGCTGCTGTAAAATAGCATGTACTAAAGATGTGAAAGCATTGCTGTTTTTAGTGTTGATAGTAACTAAGAATGCTACAACTAGAAAATGGAAAACCAAAGACAAGTCACAATAAGAGAGGTAAAAAAGATTATAGAGATTAAATATGAAACCAAGAACTGTTAGAGAACAGAAATAGAACTCCATAGTAACAAAAGTGGTTGTTATGGAATTCTGTAATAGAATCTGAGCACGAAAAGAACACATTGACATGGAACAAAGTACTTAAGATGCACATCTGCTAATAAAGCAGACTGTAATACAAGGTGAGAAATCACGGGCCCAGTTATTACGATTTACAGTATATTAAAAATAAAACAATGTAGCCTCTAGTTAATTGCTGAGCTTAAATTATGCTGTTAATTGTTAATTTGTGTCTCACTGTTTTGGTTTGTGATTGTTGGATTTACATGTTTAACAATGACAAGTTAATGAAAGCTGCATGTGACATGAGGCTAGCTTATTAGTATTGTATAAATATATAAGTAAAATGGCTGTATCAGCAGTCAGTGCAACAATAAGAAGGGATAAAGTAATATATAAACAATGAAAATATGCCAATTAATGAAGTATTTACACTATATAAAAAGAAAATAATGTCTACTCTATTCTGTGCACATCATTATACAAGTACTGTGAATTACCCAGCAGTTTTATTTCCAAAATGTACTTTCATGTTCTTTAATTCAAAAACATAACTTATTTTTATATTTTATAAAAAATGAACTACTCCCAAAAGAATGTCACTATGCCTACAAAAATTGTACATTCTGCATCTGTTCATTAAGAAGCGAGAGGAAGTCTGGTGACATGAGGCCTGCATTCCTTCAGCAAGTTGTAAGTTACTTATGGGAATGCATTTTGTACCCTTACATCTACAGTAGACTGAGTCAGGGCTTTGGCATTTAGTGCATGATACTGGTACCACTCTGCCTTCATTCACTGTGTATATCACATCCTGGCACATGTATCAGGATGGCTCCTAGTTCACAATTATAGGTTCATAGGTGTTTACTAGGTCAATGACCACAAGGGCCTTTTTATGCCTAGCCATGCATCCCAAATCTCTGACAGGTTCTGATACCCTTGATAAGCGTAAGCAAGGAGTTGCAAGATGAAACATTTACAAGCAGGGGCCTGGGAGATGAACCATTTACAGGTTACCTGTGCCCATTAGAGATGCAGGTGTCAAACTAGGAATGAATTTCCTGTTCCCCATCCAATTGTTCAAGTTGCTCTTGAAATGGGACAGGAAGGAACTCTGCTTCATATGGACGAGGAGCTTGTTCCATAGACAGGCTAGTCTCTGGGATACATACCTGTCTTTCCAGCAGATCCTATTTATATCACAGGCACGGTTTAAGTCTTTAGAATGGGTAATTCTAGTGCTGTTTGTTTTGTGGATATGCAGGATGTCTATCAGAGTGGGGTCTGACAATGTCCTGTATGTCAGGCATAGATCTCCCCTCAAAAGCCTGTAGAAGACATAATACAGGGATAGGGCCTTGAGGTGATCTGCACAGGACATTTTACTTGCACCCTGTATTCTTTTACTGAGGAACCCCTGTGGATATTCTAGTTGTTGGATATACTTGGTTAGGTACATACCAAAGGGGATATTGTACTCAATGATAGGTCTGATGAATGCCGAATACAATGGAACAATTACTTCCTTGGACTTAGATACCATACCTTTGTTTATAAGTTGTGCAACATAGAATAATTTCCTCACTACTTTATACACATGATGGCCAAATGCTAGATTACTATCTATGTGTGTCCCTAAGTTCCTGACTACTGGGTGAACTCTAAGGGGTATGTTGTCAATATGATAGTTACCAGGGGTGGATGACTTCCCAAAGGATACTATTATGAATTTCTTGGTATTTAGTTTTAGTCCATGGCTCTGACACCAATTGTTTGTCTGCATCAATCCCTTCAGGAAAACACTTGTGCCACTGTGGGATTTAATGACAGCTCCTAATTTGCAATCATCTGCAAATTTAGTCAGCCAGAGACCACTAACATTGGCCTTGACTTCAAAGAAGTAAATGCCAAAAAGGAGTGGTCTAAGGACCAGTCTCTGAGGGATTCCACTTGTAACTGGCTTCTTTGTAGAGGTGGACTCCCCAATTCTAACTTCCTGGGTCCTGTCTGTGAGCCAGTTTGTTATCCACTGGGTGACATACGAGTTTGTACCTAACCTCTTGGGTTTGTCAACAATGCCTGAGTGGGTTATTGGCCAGGTCAAGGTAGGCAATGTGAACCATTTTTCCCTCATCCATTCCTTTGGTTACCTGATTTCTACCCTTCAAGTCTGTAAAAACACTCCACTCTAAACTGTAATTCTAGCCCTTCCAGTCTCTAAAGAAACATTTATCCATCTTTTTCTGGTATGTGAAATAGCCCCATTACCCTCCCAGTCTGTCTCTGAGACAACATTAGCTGACGCAATCACTTTCAGCCTTAAACATTTGAGTCTCCCCCCACCCCCACCTCCAGGTTCCAGCATTCTGGTTTCTACACTTAAAGTCTGTAAAACATGCCACACTAAAGTGTAATTCTAGCCCTTCCAGTCTCTAAACAAAACATTCACCTGTTTATTTTTATTTCTTCTTCTATGTGATATATCCCCACTACCCTCCCAGTCTGTCTCTGAATAAACAATAGTTGACTCCCTCTCTCTCAGCCCTCAGACAGGGTACTCTGCTAATAAGCCATGCACCCATCACTATCCAGCTAAGCACAAACCCACTGATTTACTGATACTAAATATGAATACCCACAGTATCATAAATAAAATAGAAGACCTTCACGCTGCCAAGTCCGTATATAACCCTGATATTATTCTCATCACAGAGAAATGGCTTAAATCACATATTAAAGATAATTCCATTACCCCACCTGGGTATAAAATTCCCAGGGCAGACCGGCTATATAAAAGAGGCGAAGGCTTAGCTTTACTTCACAGAACCAACCTACAACTCCAATTCCTCCAAAAAGATTCTCCCAAATTCAACAATGCAAAGACTCTATTTGCAAAGCTCTCCCTTAACCAACATAAGCACCTAAACCTACTGGGTATCTATATACCCCCAGGTGACAACCTAACCACCCTAGAATCCATACTTCACTGGGCCTCATACTCCTTCCCTCAAGAAACTATCATATTAGGTGATGTAAACATTGACTGGAACTCCATCCATTCTCCCACCCCCACCCACCACATTAACCTATATAACTTCACCCAACTTGTAGATACTCCCACACACATTGATAAGACCACAAAAAGAGAATCTATACTTGATTGGATCCTCACAAATCAAAAAAATACTGCCCATCAATGTGACACCCTACCAAACTCTCTGAGCGACCACAGCCCCACTTTTATCCTTAGGCAAAAACTTAAAACAATGAACTCTCCCTCCCTTCTATAAACCTGCTCTAACAAAAAGTTTTCTAGAGACCACTTCATAAGAGCCTTGCAACATTGCAACTGGTCTCCCATCAAAACCCTTTCATTAGACAAAGCAGTTGATTACTTCAACTCCACATTCCTAAATATCCTCAACCAACTAGCCCCCTTAAAAACTATCAGGATATGTAGCAACCCCACCTGTTGGCTCCAAGAAAACCACAAAAGCCCTACTTAGAGCCAGGGATAAAGCCTGGAAAACCTGGCACCACACTAGAACACCCACAGTTAGGCAAACCTTTCACAAGCTCTGAAACAAAGAAAAAAAGCAGGTTAAGCTCGATAAACAAAATTACTGTATCACTCAACAAAACAAATACAGTACCAAACCACAAAAATGCTGGGCAACAATAAATAACATCCTACAGCACGGAAGAAGCACCAATCCCACACCCAATATAACAGGTACAGACTTGGTTATAGCCTCCAGCTTTAATAACTATTTCACCTCCTAAATACTCAAACTATTAAACAACATCACTTCCTCCAACACCCCACAACCACCTCAGGCCCAAATCAATACCATACCTTTCATACTTAAGTCTGTTCCTACCTCTACTATCCAAAAACTCCTAGCCAAACTCAAACCAACCACCCTTGCAGCTAATAACCTTCCTGCCAAATACCTTCAAATTGCATCCACAGCTATAAGCTATTCCATTTCACTTCTAATAAATAGATCCATCACCAAACACACCGTTCCACTCCTGTTGAAAACCTCATATATCATACCATTCCAGAAAAGTGACCCCTCCCTAGACCTTTTCAACTATCGACCAATTGTAATTCTCTCACCCCTCTCTAAGATCCTAGAAAGATGCATTCATCACCAGTTCCTCTCCTATCTCCTCACCAACAACCTTCTCTCCTCTACCTAACATGGATTTCGCCCATCCCACAGCACCACCACTGCCCTACTCAAATTCACCAATACTATAAACTCCCACAGGAATCTAGGTAAATTTGTCTCAGCTACCTTCCTAGATTTATCCAAGGCATTTGACACAGTCTCACATAATAAACTACTGTCTTGTCTCTCTGACCTCAACCTTAGCAACCCCACCCTCCTCTGGTTTAAAAGCTGTTTAGATAACCACCAACAATCCATCAAATGGCTTAACTCTCTATCCCACCCACTCCCAACCTCCTTAGGAGTGCTGCAAGGATCAATCCTAGGACCCCTTCTTTTTAATATATTTAAAAACCAACTCCACTCAGCTACTTCTAAAGCCAACATAGTCCAATACACTGACGACACAACTCTCATATGCTCTGCACCCAACATCCAACTTCTCCAACAAAAAGCCCACGAAGCCTTCTCTGAAATAGAGAACTGGCTTAACAACTCACAATTCATACTAAATCCCAAGAAAACACAACTAATGCTATTCCACCCTACTAAAACAGGCAACCTTACCTTCTGTATACTCTCCACCAGCAAATCCCAAATCACCCGTCACTGAGGCTAAACTCCTGGGAGTTACCATTGACCAGCAACTCAAATTCACAAAGCACATATCAACAACCATCACTAAAGTCCACAAAAAGCTAGGTCCCCTCTATCACTGTAAAGGTTATCTAACCACTGAATCTCGAATTGATATAGCCAGGATCTACCTCCTATCTACTCTACTTTATGCATCCCCAATTCTAACTAATCTTTACAAAACTGACCTTAATAAACTTTCCATCTGTTACAACAATTGCTAGATTTACTACCAATGCCACATCACGATCCCACTACTGCCTTTCCCTACAAGCCTTGCACTTGCTTGAATTTCCAAACCTATTAAGGTATCATCAACTCAGCCTAGGTCACCTAATTCTGTACTATCCCGAGAAAACACCCGATCTGACTGGCATGCTGAACTTCTACAATTCAAATAGACAACTTTGGTCCTCCAACAAAGCCTTAATCAAAACCATCACATGCAAAAACAACTCCGGGGAATCAGCCCATGAAATAGCAAAAATATGGAACAACCTTCACCCTGACCTCAGACTACAAAACTCCACACCATCCTGCAAAACCCTACATACCTCTTCACCAACCATCTATGCAACTGTAATTGACGCCCAGAGTTCTCGTCCACTTACTATTTCTGCACCCAATCTGTCCTGGACAACACAAACAACACCATCTAACTATACCTATCTATGTGTGAGCAATAACCTATATATGAGGGCATGTACGTGTGTGTGTGTGTGTGTGTGTGTGTGTGTGTGTGTGTGTGTGTGTGTGTGTGTGTGTGTGTATATGTATATATATATATATATATATATATATATATATATATACATATATCTATATACATATATATATATATCTATATATATATATATATCTATCTATATATATATATATATATATATATATATATATATATATACACATATATATAGATATATATCTATGGGATCCATACAGATCCCATAGATATATATCTATGGGATCCATACAGATCCCCAACGGCACTTTCTGCCAAAGCAGAAATCACCGAACATACATAACCAAAACTGCCATTCACCAAAGCAGCACTTTCGGTTATGTATGCTGGTTGTGCCGGTCGCACTACGGTGCTGTTAAGTGAGAATTCCCTTTTCCCCACTGTAGTGCGACCTTGGAGTAAGAATATAAAAGAATATAGAAATAGGGGGGATGTGGGGGGTATAAAAGAAGATTTATTGTTTTTTATTTTTTTTTCCGAATCGACTTTAACAAAAACGCTTTTTTGGTGAAAGCGCTTTCATTAAAGTGCGTTCGGTTATTGTGGATTCAGACTATTGAACTTTTGTTCAATAGTCCTAGATCCGTCTCTATATAGATAGATATATGAATATGTAGATATATATATATATATATATATATATATATATATATATATATATATATA
This sequence comes from Protopterus annectens, assembly GCF_019279795.1. Lineage (NCBI taxonomy): Eukaryota > Metazoa > Chordata > Ceratodontiformes > Protopteridae > Protopterus > Protopterus annectens. The sequence goes on along the minus strand of NC_056743.1, from coordinate 1,800,994,563 downwards.
GTATAGTGTGTGTACGTATGTATATGTGTGTATGTATGTTTATGCATATATATGTATGTATACTCTTGCATGTATATTTGCTTGAATGTATATATGGAAAACTTAAACATTTATATACTCTTATTCAATTGTGAAATATCTTGCAATGCTCTACCAGGTTCTTATCTACTCTCATTGTATATTCCGTACACATGTATTTTCAACCAAAAGAGGGAATATCCTCTTATTGTATACTAATGGCTATAAAGTCTACAATCTGTATGCTACTACTCTGTAATGTCTCTTTTGTAAATTTTTCTTCTCTCTGTAAACTTATGGAGTTTTTCTCCCCAGTATTCCGCTGAAAATGGACACCTGTTGTTCAGTCAGACTATCCTGCTAAACAAATGTTAAATAAATAAATAAAAATAAATAAATAAAATAAAGAAGTCCACCAGGTTGAGTAGGCGTGATCTACCCTTGACAAAACTAAACTGGGTTGGGTCCAGTGTCTAAAGGTTTACTATATCTCTTCTAATCATTTCCATGATAATTATTTCCATGGCTTTACATATAAGACCAGTGAGACTTATGGGTCTTGGGTGTGCCAGCAATTTGAATGGTTGTGGAAGAAAGGCAAAAATAATACAGATCAATTAGTGCTACACAGTGTAGAAAATCCCTCCATTTTAATAACTTTTGTCTTTCAGAACACTAAAGGGTAATGTCTTAGCACCAGTTGATAGTGTCTTCAAGCTATTAAGACAAAGGGATTTTATACACTATTGATCTGTATTATTTTGCCTTACTTCCACGGCCATTCAAATTACTGGCATAATCAGCGAGCTGAATGAACTGATGAACTGTTTATTTTTTATTATTATTAATATTATTTTTTGCTGTCTTTTCATGTGACACCAAACCTTTGCAACAGAACTTTGTGCTCAGTCATGTTTTCCTCTGAGAGTAAATTTTTGGCAATGCACCATGGCAGACATTAGTTCATATTTTACCTATTAAAGGGGTGCTTCTGAACATGAGGTCACATGAATTGCCTGTGACTTTACTGTGGTGAAGTACTATTATTCAATGGCATTATTTCAAACGAAACATCTTCCCCTTTTGTAAATAATATTACTGCACATTGCAAATTAGATTCCTTGTCCTCCTCTCTACATAATGCCAAGTTAACTATGATAACTTACTGACAAGCTGCTTACACACGGCCATGTGTGTGGTGACATATTCACTGCACATTGTAGTAACAATGATTTCATCTACAAGAAGTTGTTAACATGTAGGGCAGCTTCTTTGGGTAAAAGGAAAAAGAGAAAAACTATCTGCATTTTAATATGTAAATATACCTTTTAAAGAGGGAAGTGTGTTATAAAAAATGGTATGTGAATTTTAGCAGTTAGAGTTAAGAAAAAATGGTGTTCATAATTTTTTGCAGTATTGCCAGTGGTACTGATCTAACTTCAGTGCAATTACTAAGCTCACAAGTGACGGATAACATGCATGCCTTGTGGTTACTATGCAGTACACTACAATGGGAAGTAAAACTCTCACACTACATAATTAAGTCTAATCCCCAGGCCTCAGATGACACAGGTGTTAGCATTTATACTCACACCCCCATTATGGAATAAAATCATGTCACCAGTTGGCTTGATATTAGTTTATCCTTCTTACGTGACATGACCAGTGGGAAAGATGTTACATGTTATTAAATAACACTTTCCTAATCCCATTTCTCTAAATATTTCACAGCTGCTGTGTCATTTTAGGCAATAGTAACTATATCATGCCCGTGTCCTAATTTGTAGAAGGTTTGCTGCTTTTCTTTCACTTGTGGTGAATATCTCCCAGTGTGGTACCACTTCTGTATTCTGGAAGTCATTGCCATCAACCTGTGTATAAGTTGTTTCCAGTTTAAGTTCTTATATTTATGAGTGCAGTTATAATTTGATCCCATACAGGGCACATCTACTTTCTTCCAGCCCAAGCAGATTGCAGACATCCTGCCCACGCCCCAATGAACAAGCACATAGTGATATGTTTCTCTGAATATCATGCAGGTATGCTCAGCTGGAATGAACATGGGTCCATTTCATTGCTGGCTGCATGAATTATGCTGCAAGGGGATAACAGAATCTACTCCAGCTGAGCACCAGGCATCACTAATCATTCAGGGTCTGTCTACATCTGCTGATTAGTAATGTCTGTGGCATTCTTCAGCATTTTGTGAACCTTTAAGCCCGATGTCCATATTCATGAAATACACTTTAGAATTGTATTTCCAAACCTGATTTTAAACTTTGAATATATTAGCTTTCATGAACAATTGTGAAGCTGTTATGAGAACAAAATGTTTCTCTTTAGTGATTTGCTTTTAATTGCTGGTAATCTCACTAATGCTTCATAATTTTTCTTTTTTTCATTAGCAGCCTTAGTATAAACTTAGAAACTAAGGCAGATGCTTTTTTCCCATAAAAATTGGAAGCACGTTCTTTCTCAGACAAATGAGCATGTATCATAATTTCCTTGCGTGTATTTTATTACATTTTTGAGAGTCAAAGCAGATCAGCAATATTAGCTGGTAGTGCCTGCAGATGTGGTTATGACCATTTTGATGAGTAAAAGTATTAGCTAACTGTCTTTTCTCTTGACCAGTAGTTTGCACTGTATATGCCAGTTCCTTAGATTTCCTGGCTGATAGGTTTCTGCATTCAGGGAATGAAAGAAAGCATTTGTTACTTCATGCCTATCTGTTAACTGCTTTGTGCTGTCTATAAACAAATTACTCTCTGTTATAATTTGACTTGAGGCCGGGAGCTCCCTGTGCTTGGCTTTGTTTGCTCCCCTACTCTACCATCAATTTTTACCCACTACCTCATACTCTAATAGTATACTTCCTACATACACATTTAATTTGTGACTCCTATTCCCTAACTCTCCCAAGCAACCTTATTACAAACTATACTGTTTCCTTTTACCTATTTCCTAACTTCCATTTAATCTTTAAGCACCATTCTCCTCTACCTTCCTTACTCCCATAATGCTTTGCACTATATTCCTTCATAGTCACACTCTTCCCTAACAGCACCTATCTATATTTTATCTTCTACTCCCCCCCCCAAAAAAAACTCACCTGTTCCAGTTTTAACTACATTCTTGTAGCTAGCCTTTTAAACTCCTCCATTTCCTTACATTCTAGAGAAGACACTAGAATAACCTAACTCTCTTCCTTCATAGAAAATACTTTTTTCTTACCAACACTCTATCAGATTTCAGTCTCCACCACCACTAAATATCCTACTGCCCCACAACATCTTTTTTGCTTCTTGATCCCTGCTTCCCCACTACCTGCTAACTATAACATACAGATCCCTTTACTTAATAAGGCTACTCCCCAGCTTATCCTCTGTTCTTCACCTGCTATTTGGCCATCTCTCATCGTACCATGACTCTACAGTGGCTCTCAACATATCTCCAACCACCTATTCATATTTCCTCCCTACACTCTCTACACCTCGCATTAAACCTATTTAATAATGACCCTCATTTTTACTCCAGATACAGGCTAATTAACTCCCTTTCAACTCAAACCAAAACAAAATTAATTGGAAAACTACTTTCCAAAAATAAGTATCAGTAATTCCTCAATATACTACAATCCTACTAGGAGGAGATATTCACCCTAATCCTGGCCCCGTCTATCACAATGAACATGAAGACAATTCTCTTCCACACACTACTCTAACCCTACAGCAGTCAATCCCCAACCCTAATAGTCTAACTTTTTGCTAACATAAATGTTAAAAGCATAAGAAATAAAATTGCTGAACTACATGCCTGCATTATCCAACATAAACCTAATATTCTCGTTGTAACCGAAGGTTGGCTTAAACCCAGCATAAACAACTCTGAAATTCTCCAAGCTATAATGTCATCTGTAATGACGGTATAAAAGGGAAATATGGTGGTATTGCTTTAATATTTCCCAACAAACATCACATTTCCCTAACAACAAATCAGTACCAAAATTCAGTTCAGCAGAGCTTGTTATTACTTTTTTTTTAATTAAACAATTATAAACAAATATGTATTGCTATTCTTAACATCCCCCCTGGCGATAATACAGCTATACTTGAAGATATCCTGCCTTAAATGTCCATAACAAATCCACAAGAAAAAAAATACTACAAGGTGATGTGAATGTCAATTGTTTGGACATAAACTCTAACTCCCCTACATCTACTGTGAACTTATTTGGTTTGACACAACTAATAGTCCCACACATTATAGCAAGACATCAAATTCCCTATTAGACTTGATCCTGGTATCAGACTCTAGCAAATACACTACCTCAGGTATAACGTCTGAGTGTCTCAGTGATCATCTCTAAGTCTATGCAAACAGCCAGGAGTCCAAATAGACAGATGACAAATCAGCAAGCAAAGGAGAGTAATGTTGATGGACTCAAATTCATCCTCAACTCTTGGTGAGTACCTTCACTAGGTGAACCCTGTTTCTCACAAAGTCTCACCAAGATGACACTGATATATAGATTGTATTTTATTTAGTATATATCATAGACAGAAGTAGGTTAAGAAATAAAAAAGATAGCTACGTGCATAAGACCCAGGATAAAAATGTTCCCAATCCTGGTAGGCACACTGGTACCAGGACTGGAAAAAAATACAGCGTAGAATCCTCAGTCACAGAAACAGTCCTACAATGAAGCCAGGCCAGGCCCAGGTGGAGGATGACACCCCCTCTGTTATAGAAGGAAGTAGCAGTCCACAAAACTCAAAAAAACTGATAGGCCAAAAAAAGCCATGTATATGACAGAGTGGAGTATTGAGGATAAGGAAAAAAGTATGTAGTGTTGGTATTATAAAAGAAGCCCAGAATTTCTAGACAGAAGATATACAAAAAGATTAAGACAGAAATTAGAGGAAAGAAAACTACTTCCACAAGAAAAAGCTGTCAGTAGCTTCAAATGCAAATTTGTGTTCACTAAGATAACAGATCCATGAAAAAACACTAAATAGACCAATAAACCTTGGGCCATTTGGAAAAGGAAGTGACAGAGGAAATGCAAAAATATAAAGAATAAAATCTAGAGACTTTTGAAAGGTATAAAAAAAAAGAAATATGGACATGGGAAAGAAAGCAAGATCTGTTAAGGTGCAATACTTATGCAAAGTCAAAAGCCAAATTAATCAACACAAAAAAGCCCCAAAAGATATTCAAAGAGAAATACAGGCAAAGGCATCCAAATATGGAAAATTTCACAATAAAAAAACATAAGATCTCAAAGAGGGAATGTTGAACAGAAGATTAGTAAAGTAGAAGTTAAAAAAATAGTAGCTGAAGTTATGGAATACTTGTAAAGGATTTGGTGTAGAAAATCTAACACAGGACATATCACAGCATGATGGAATGAGTCTGCAAAGTAGGGAGAAACAGGAGGAGCAGGAGACATCTGAAGAAGAAATATGGACATGGGAAAAGAAAGACTATATTTAATATGGTGTAATATTTATGCAAAGGAGAAAGCAAAACTAACTAATACAAAAAGAGCAGCACCAAAGATATTTGAATAGAAATACAGGCAAAGGTATCCGGACATGGAAAATTTTACAACACAAAAAATAAGAAACAAAACAGGAAAAGTAGAAACGGGGATTAGTAATGGAGAAGTTAAAGAAATAGAAACTGAGGTTATCGATTACCTGTGAATTGAAGGATTTGGTGTAGAAAACCTAACTCGGATAACATCATAGCATGACAGAGCAATGGATCCCCAAATTTAAGGAGAAACCAATGGAGTGGGAAACATCTGATCAGTTGCCATATGAAAATACTTTGGAGCCTTTCATAGGAAACCGGTACAAACATTCATTTTAAGTTGCACAGCAAGAGAAGTAGAAGGAAACTGTTGCAACTCTGGGGCAGTCACTGTTGTGCAGTGATAGGCCAGTGAACTCCTATATGAAAGAGCAATGGATGACTCAGGATGAAACTGAAGACAATGTGGCACAGGAAGATACTCTGGAGCTTTCTATAGTATGCCTGCAGGAAATAAGGAACAAAATATGTGCCTATCAGTTCAGAAGAAAATGATCTAAGAAAAGAGTTGCTTGATTTAATAGAAATGGACAGCCATATTAGACCAATGAAAGAAACAGGCTACAAAAAGTCAATAAAACCCAAAAAGTTAGAAGGTTGAAAAAACAAATGAATGCAGTAATTAGGACTGTCCATAGAGATTCCTGTGATATAACAGATGTAAACAGGACATATTACTGTGCAGCTAAATTAATAACTGATAAAGTCTTACCACAAAAAACATGGGATAGTAATGGAAAAAGGAAGGGGACAAATTGAATGCCACCATGGAAGTATTAAATAGAGAAAACAATAAAAAAAATCAAGACAAGAAGTGTCACTGTGAGCAGAGTATAGAAGGGAGAACACATCAACAAACATATTCAGAAAGGCAGATGCGATAAAAGCAACGCACAGTATTAAACCAGATCATGCTGCTTGTGCATTATCACAAATGTTAAACTAAAAATGTCAGCACAGGCAGAAAAAATAGAAGATATGCAGATACATATAAAGGAAAAGTATAAAATAAGCAATTTATTGATGAAACAAAAAAAGTTTTATACAGAAATTGGGAAACAAGGAAAAAGGAACTGAAACACCACCACAAAAAAAAAAAAAAAAAAAAAAAGAAATAGATACATTTTGGAGAAATATTTACAAAGATTCTGTGAAACCTAACAAAGGTGATAAATGGACAGAAAAAGGGAAAGAAAGAATAAGAAGTTCAAATGTACAGGGTATGAAATGGGATGAAGTAATGGCCAAAGAGATTGAAACAAAGTTAAGAAAAGCTCCTAATTGGAAACCCTAGGCCCAGATGCAGTACATCCTCTTCAAGGAAGAGTCAACCTGTCTGCTGGACATCTAACATAAATAAACTCTATAATAAAAGGAAAACATTTCTGTCCAGGACCAAGAAGGAGCAGGTGCCTAATTAGAAGCAATCTCCCTTAGCCTGAACAAGCAAATAAGAGCACTAGTGAAATCCTCCAAAGCAAAATTTGAGTCCAAACTGGCCACATCTTCTAAAGATAATCATAAGGCCTTCATCACATATGTCTGCAATCTCAAGGGAAGCACCCAGATCTGCTCAGAACTGGTGGTCAAGTACACCACATACACAAATGCTGTAGATATAGCCAACCTGTTGGCAGACAGGTTCAGTGAAAACTTCACTCCTCTGTCCCCACATCAGTAAAACAGGACATCCTCAGTACCTGCCCCCATCCCCTTATCTCTAGGGAGCAAGTCATCACTGCCCTCTCTAAGGCAAAAAATACCAGCTCCATGGGACCCAATAACATCCCAGGATGCATCCTACATGAATACAGGCAGGAACCTGCAGCAACATTAGGCACCCTATTCAACCAAAGCCTGAGTACCAGCTTCATCCCAGTTGAGTGGAGGACAGCTACTGTCATCCCTTTGCAAAAAGTTGGAGCATCCACCGATCCAGAAAATTAGAGACCCATCAGCCGTACTAGCCTGATTTGCAAGGCCATGGAGCGGATTATCATGGACCTCATTAACAAGGACATTGGAAACCTCCAGACACTCGATCCCACACAGTTTTGCTTTGTAAAGGGGAGGTCATGCCTATTAAATTTGATCGACTTCTTTGAGACAGTCACTAAGGCCATAGACGAGGGGAAGGCAGTCTACACCACCTACCTTGACCTGGCCAAAGCCTTCGATATTATTCCTCACTCAGGTATAATAGATAAACTCTCTCAACTAGGCATCAATCCATATGTTACCAAATGGGTAGTAAACTGGCTCACTGATAGAACCCATGTAGTCAAACTAGGGGAAGCTATCTCAAGTAGTAGACCGGTAACAAGCTGTGTACCCCAAGGATGAGTCTTGGGGCATCTGCTGTTTGGGATATACTTCTTGGAGGTGCAGACCAACTCTAGTGGGCTATGGCTGACACAGTTTGCAGATGACTGCATGTCATCAATTCCTCTAGTGATGTGGACATCCTCCAAGGGGGTCCCACCCAAACAAATGACTGATGCCAGAAACATGGCCTCAAACTGAATGACAAAAAATGCATTGTCATCCCTTTTGGGAAGAGTGACTTCCCCATAAATTATCACATCAATAATAAGGTCCTAAGCATGCAATGGGTCTATGTTAAATCAGCGAATGCTTAAAAAGCAAACACTAATTTATTGACCCTCTTTAAGTGAAAGCTTAAAATCCCAAACACTCGGAACAGCAATTTTTTTCCCAGGGAAAAAAAAAATCACTGTTCCACAAAAAAAAAATAAATAAATAAAATAAAAAATAAAAACTTCAGAACAGTAAATAAAGTGGGGGGGGAGGCTTTGCCCCCACACTCCCCGATGTGGGGGGCTGTGCCCCCTACACCCCCTACTTAAATATACCAACTTCAAGATCACACCACAGTGGAGGAAATGGCAAAGTCCCAACAACGGCCCAGCAATTTTTTCCCTGGGAAAAAAAATCGCTGTTCCGAGTGTTCGGGATTTTCAGCTTTTGCTTAAAGATGGTTGATAAATCAGCGTTCACTTTTTTAAGCACTCACCGATTTAATATCGACCCCACACAATCAGTCATAAGGGACTTAGGCACCCAGGTTGATAGTAAACTGACTTTTCACCACCATATCGCCACTGTGGTACAGAAAGCTTTCTACATGACCCACCTCATTAGTAAGAGTATCTCTTCCAGGGACAAGGTGGTCATAACATCCCTGTATTCTTCCCTTATAAGACCCATTATTGAGTACAATGCCCCTTTTGGTATGTACCTCACAAAGCACATGCAGCAGCTGGAGAGACCACAGAGGTTTCGGACCCAGAGAATCCAGAGCCTCAAACATCTGCCCTACACAGATAGCCTAAAAGCCCTGTCCCTCTACTCAGTCTCCTACAAACTCCTCAGAGGTGACCTCTGTCTGGAATACAAAGCAATCTCAGATCGCGCCCTGATGGAAATGTTGCATTCTGCAAGTCAAGCTTCACTCGAGTAACTCACACGTGCAACCTGAACCTGGTCTGTGACATCAATAGGACTTTTTGGCAGGATGGATTTATGCCCCAGAGACTCCCCCTTTTGTGGAATAGACTCCCTCTCCACATAAAGCAGAGTACCTCATTAACCCTTTTTAAGTGCAACCTGGATAGATGGATGGGGAACAGAAAATACACCCCTGGGATTCCACTGTGTCCCTGCTGGACAGTGGCATAGGGTGCTGACTTGTCAGAACATGGGCTAAATTCTTGGCTAGGCTAGTAAGGGCCTCAGGGCCAATAGCCTAGTAATTTCCTATGATCCTATGAACTTTTGGATGAAAGTATTAAGATCTTTACATGAAGATTTAGCCATGAATAAGAACTCTTTATATTTGTACCCCAAACAAACACCAGCCTGGTTAACAACAGGAAAAACAGTACTCCTACTTAAGAGTGGCCCTGCAAGGTATCCTAAAAACTATAGACCAATAACTTGTCTTCTGACAGCATATAAACTATACACTGGAACTGATGCTGACAACTCAATCATGGCAATAGAACAAAAGGGTAATAAAAAAGTCATATGGAACAAAGGGTTAAGTCATATGGAACAAAGGGTTAAGTCATATGGAACAAAGGGTTAAGTCATATGGAACAAAGGGTTATTTGCTGTTAAATAAAGTCATAATGGAAAACTGCAAAAAGGGGAAGAATCTAGCTATGGCATGGATAGTCTACAAAAAAAGCATTTGACGGTATCCCACATTCATGGATAAAAGAGTGATTAAAAATGTAGAAGACACACCCTACACTGATCAGTTACATTACAGTGACCATGAAACAGTGGCAAACTACTTTGCAGTTAAGCCATGATAAATTACAAATTATTATTCCAGGGATAAAAATTCAAAGGGGAATATTCCAGGGTGACTCTCGGTCACCGCAGTTCTTTTGTCTTGCCCTTAACCCATTAAGCTGTCTACTTAACTGACTAGGTCATGACTACAATTTGGCTCCCAGAAAACAACAAAGTATAAATACTTCTCATATTCTTTTAGAAAACAACAAAGTATAACGACTTTTCACTTTTTGTAGATGATTTAAAACTGTATAGTTCATCAGATGATGAAGTGAAAGCACAACTGCAAGTGGTCAGAACTTCTTCAGATGATATAAGAATGTAATTTGGTCTTGATAAATGTACAGAAGCAATCTTTAAAGCAGGAAAGCTGCAGCACCAAGAAAACATCAGTTTGGAACAGGAATGTGATATAAAAGAACTTGAACAAGAGGGAATGTATAAATATTTGGGAACTGATGAAGGATCAACAATAAAACACAAACAAATGTGAATAAAAGTCAGTAAGGAATATTTTAGAAGACTAAAATTAATACTGAAAACAGCATTGCCATCTAGGAACAAAGACCAAGCTATAAACCAATTTGCTCTTCCTGTCTTAGCTTACAGTATTGGAGTGACTGACTGGCCCCAAAAGGTGTTGGATAAGTTGGACAGGAAAACAAGAAGGATGCTTCATGCTCACCAAATGATTTATAAAAATCACTGCATACCAAAGCTATATATTCCACATTCTGAAGCCAGTATGGGCCTCTTCAAAATTGATTGCATGTTTAGATCTGCAAAAGTGGGACTGCATACATATCTGCTGACCTCACAAGACCCAAACACAGTGAAAGTTTTGAAACATGAGGAATAGAAGTCTAAGATGACTTCCCTGCTTAGTTTAGCAGAAACATGTTGGCATCAGGCGAGAATGGAAATCAAACCACAAGTAGATAAAAATCAGACAGCAACTGAATGTGCCAAAAAAGAAAAGAAAGGATATAAGGATAGTTTTATATCCTTAAGGATAGAATATAAGGATCAAATGAGAGGCCATGAAATGTGGAAAATGCATGAATGTAGTTGCAGGTATAGAAAACTCTTGGAACAATCTCGTGTTGATCAGGATCAAGTGTAGGAATAGTTAAGGAACGGTGAATTTAAACCAAAAGATGAAAGGTTAATATTGGTGGCCCAAGACAGTGGACTACCTGCACTTTGGTTTACAAAGTCCATTGAACATGTGGGAGAAACAGACAAATATAAGTTTTGTAAAATAGAATTGGAAACAATCGCACATCTTGTTGCTGGGTGTGATACACTAATGGCAGAAGGACTGTATACTGAAAGGCATAATAATATGCCAAGACTTGCATTGGGGATTTGTGCAGACATCATAATACTGAAGTAGCTAAAAAACACTAGAAAAAAGAGCCACAAAGCATGACAGAAAATGATGAGGTTTATGTCACATGGAATCCTCCCTTACCACCATTCAAAATATAGATGTGAGAAAACCAGATATAGTACTCCAGGAAAAGAAAACAAAAGTAGCATTGATCACTGAAATTGCTACAGCCAGTGACTACAGTGTCTTATGTACAGAAAGATACAAAAGTCATAAGATACCAGGATTTGCAGGCAGATATGAGGCCAATGTAGAAGAAGGATACCCAGACAGTTCCAATAGTAGTAGGAGCAATGAGTCTTATAAAAAATTATTTACAATCGTACTTAGATATTTTACCGACGCATGTAACTCCATTTGAATTGCAGGAGTCATTACCGGGCACATTGCAGGTGCTGAGAAGAGCACTTCTGACTAACATCAAAGACCGAAACAACACTATTTTCATGAACTTTAATCATACTTTGACTTAAGAATGGGGTCTATTCCTGTCATGGTATTAGGGACCCAAAAGACTTGGAGAAATAAAAAAAAACAGATCTCAGACATCCACTTAAACAGCATACTTATAAAACAATGTGCAACCTCTCCAACTTTAACTCAGAAGAGTAGCAATGCATAATTTCTTTGTTATCCTCAATAGTCCAGTCTTTCATCTCTATGACTCTTTTTTGGCCTATCAGTTTTTGTGATTTTGGTGGACTGCTACTTCCTTCTACAATGGGGGCGCGGGGGGGGGGGGTCATCTTCCCTCTGAGCCTGGCCTAGCCCCATTATAGGAATGTTTCTGTGTTTTGAGGATTCTGCACTGTCATTTTTTCCAGTCCTGGCACCAATGCACTTATGAGGATTGGGCACTATTTTATCCTGGGTCTTGTGCACCCAGCTGTCTTTTTTATTTTTAACCTACTTCTGTCCATGATCCAGCCACCCATCCATCCTCAACACCTTTTTCTATTTAGTATGCTATATAAAAAACAATCTATATATCAATGTTGTCTTGGTGAAATTTTGTGAACAATAGGGTCTACCTCATGGAGGTACTTACCACGACTTGAGAATTAATTCGGTTCCAGCAATACTTTACTTTTTGATTTATCATCTCCCATGTCCCTCGTGGACAGTGGTAGTCAGTATTTATCACAGACTTGCCCTGCGAATTACATCCATCTAACCAAGGAGAAATGAGACAATTCAGGATTAGCATGGCTAGGCTTGTAAGGACTCAAGGTCAGCTAGCCAAGTACCCTCCTATGAAACTATGAATCTCTCCATTCCGACCTCCCCAGACATTTCACATATCCACTTAAACAGTATGTTGATAAAAACAATGTGCAACCTCTCCAAGTTTAAACCCGAAATGTTCATTATTACCCTATCATCTATTAACTGGAAATTTCGAACAATCCTTCCCTTAGAAGATGCTGGAGATGAATTCAATACAATTTTCCTGAATACCCTTGCACTTCCTGGAAGGAAGTGACTAAGAAAAAATTATGCAATTTGACTATCCAAAAACAGTAGAGTGCTAGAATGGCAAAAACATAAAACACAACATCTTGAAAACTTCAGAATGCTTCTCAATCATGTTAAATAACAAATTAATGAAGACAAAAAAATATATACAATAATAACTTACAGAATAATAGTAAATACAACCCTCAAAAATTCTGGACAGCCATTAAAGAAATATTACATTCTGGCCGTAAATCTCACCCTAACCCCTCTCCCAATAACTCATCACTTGAAACCGCAATACAATCCAACTCTTATTTCAAAGATAGCATAACATCTCTAACCAAGGATTCTACAGCATCCAATCCTAACCCTGCACAGAAGCCAAATTTACCACATCCACTTTCACCTTCAAAACTGTACCCACATCCTATGTTAAATTACTCACAAACAAACTCGAACCATGCTCTACTTCAGCTGATGACCTTCTAAATGAGTACCTTAAAACAGCAGCTGACAGCATTCCTTACCCTGCCTCAGTCCTTATAAATAGGTCAATCCAGGAACCCCACACTCCTTCTCTCTGGAAAAAAAAAATCACACATTATGCCTCTGCACAAAGGAGGAAATTCAACAGACATTACTAACTGTATACCTATAGCAATCTCAGTGGTGGCTGGTGACTTCATTTCAAAGGGGGGATTCAGGAGACAGTGGGATAGGAGTGGCCAACTAGAAAGGGGTGGGGCCCAACTAGAAAGGGGCATGCCTATGTTACACCGGGATCAATTCTGACCATACTTAACAATTTATATAAAATAAGTGCTCATTCACTATTGCGCATGCTGAATAGTCTACCAACTAATACTAGACTAAAGCACATTTCAGAGTCAGTTAGGTGTTTAGGGTCTGCTGTAACACCTCTAATCAGTGAAAAAGTGATTGGTCTTCACTGCATGAAGCTATTATGACTGACTATACACAATGTAGTAAACATACACCGTACCATATGAATGCCAAATGAAAAGTAAGGAGATTTAGAGATCACACTGTACTTTATTCAATTATTATTCATAATTCAAGGTCACTCCAATGCCTAATGAGTCAGTGATTCTGAGAGACAGTAAGATGATCTCAAAGTCCATACAATGTTTTATTATAGTTACCACAGCTGGAAGGCAGAGCACATTGCTACATGCATATACAGGTTGGTTCCTTACTGGATTTTTTTCCTTTTTCTGGACACACAAAGGGGACCATTTCAAGTTTTCCAAGCAAACACAGTATTCACATGACCCAGGTTCCAAATAAGTACTTATAGTATAGTACCAAATACGTGCCTCTATTGTGTTCCCCTGGGTATTTCTCAAGTTTCTTACTTGTAGATAAAGTCCGCTCATCTCTCTTTTTTGTGGAAAAAGAAATCAATAACTCTTTGGCTGAAGTTTTTTATACTCCATGTTAACTCTTTTCCTATGGAAATCATAGCCAATACACTTATTCTTTATTGTTCCATTATACTACAAAGAAATGTTTTATTTCTTTTAATTCTTGAGAAACACCTTTCTGCCTCAGCAGTTGGCATTTGTGTGGTGGCTATAATCAACAGTTTGTAAATCTCTGAAAACACACTGGTTAATGAGTTGTGTGACACCCGTGCACTGGCCCAGTAATCAAGTACACTCAATCCTCACCACTAGCACCAGTGAGGGGTGTCCACACTGGGAGGATAACAAGTACACATACAATAAAGTACAATTTTCCTTAAGTGCACAAAGAGATCACAGTCAGTCTGGGGCTGGTTTCTCCCTTTTTCTCCAGATCCTCAATAGACTCCCCACTGGCACAGAGCTATAGGGTTCTGATCTCAGCTTTGTGGTCAAGCCAAAACCTCCAGCAACCTCTCTGTCCAACCAATGCTTTGTGTCCTTGCCCAAGCAGCTGACATACACACACTTCGAGATATGAATTATATACAAACACACAGATACTCATGGGGAATGATGGCACAGGTTATCCAGCTATGCCCCCTCCTGCCCAGACTATAAGGTAGAAATCACTGCCACCAACCACTACTTATCAGCTACTATAAGGTCCTTCCCAAAGGATGACTAATTCCACTGTGTGCTATTACTGCTATCCAAATAGCAAGTGTAACCCAGGACTAAGGCTATTGGAGCGGATTATACAGTATCACCAAATACATGCAGGTACTCTCAGAGCTTAAATTATCTCTACACAAAACAGTCACAGTTGAAAGGTTTATTTTTTAATAATAAATAATAAAAACACAAGACAATACTCATCAATTCAACACAGTAATAGTAGTGAGGTCAAAAATCACAGGAAAATACTTTAAAAATGATAGTCTGTCATAAATATAGAAAACAGCTAGACTAATCTGGCTATTTGCACATTTTTCACATCGTGCAGCACCACAGGGCTATGGTTAAACTATTCCAGGTGCGAGAAAGTCTGCTCTTCAAAATTTCCCTTAGGACTAGCTGGTTTCTCAGTAGTAGCACTAAAATCTGAACCCCTGTGACTAGCACTTGCTCTAAAACCCGCTGGAAAGCACTAGGAAGCCTGAAACTGATACAAGCACTCAACTCTCCTTGTTAATAAGGAGAAATTAATCATAGGCACTAAACAGCCTATAATTGCAAAGTACCTTGCAAAGGTAAGGGAAAACAGCTCTTGTACTTTACTAAAAAAGCACCTAAACAGGCATGTCCAAGGGTCAGCTTCCGGTAATTTCTCCTGACCACCTGGTGAATCTGGGCATACTGGGGCAATGCAGCAACTGCCTCATGTACACAGACAACCCTCTCCTCCTACCACACAACACTACAACCTGCGAGAGATGCACTTACAAAGCCAAACTGGAAGCAAAGCTCTCTCCAGCCAAGATTGTGCTAGACAATCAAGAGGAGAAGGTTAGCACCTGCACTACACCTCAAGCAACACATAGCCCTTCAAAACCCACACCATCAACACCCACACATAGCAACACTAAACCCACATATGTGGAGGCCCTTAACATTAACCTGCCCAAGCAAAAAGGACTTCTGAAGCTGAAACACAAACAAACACCAGTCACAACCAAAGTAACACATAGCTCACAACACCAGTGTGCCACCCAACAACAGCCCCTAAGGCAAGATAATGTATCCAACACATTAGTCATAGGTGACGCTATAGTCAGGCACACTGATGTCCCACTCACCGGGCTGAACAAGGAGAAAATTACAGTCAGCTACCTGTTGGGTGCCAGGATCCATCCACATAACGCATGCACTCAAGTCACTCCACAACAAGTACAAATATGACTCTGTCATTGGCCATGATGGAGAGAATGACTTGAGATGTACCTCCCTGGACTGCATGAAAAGAGACATGGAAGAGCTCTCGGATCATGTGGCCCAGGCAGGTATAACCCTAGCCATGAGTAGCATCCTGCCTTCACCCAGAATGATACCACAGAATAAGGACAAAATGATTGACTTCAAGAATTGGCTAAGCTTCTGGTGTCATTCAAAGGGGATCCAGTATCTGTCTGCCTGGGAAGACATGATCAACAAACCATGATGCTTTGCCAGAGATGGTCTGCACCTGTCACCCCTGGGATTCAGGTTACTGACTAAAGCTCTTGCCACCCCTATAGTGCCTTTTTAGGCAAAGTTCAAAGGACAAAACCACCAGCATAACAGATACAAGCATGCAAAATCTGAAGGTAATGCTACTCAATGCTAGAAGTCTAAACCTCAAAATGCACTCTCTCGAGGCACTCCTAAAAATGGAGAACATCGATATCTGCAGTAACTGAGACCTGGTTCAAGGCTCCAGAGAGCACCCCTGCAAAACCAGGCGTCATCTCTTACCACACTTTTCAGCCACCAAACCAAGACCGAAACACTAAAGGTGGAGGAGTGTGCATATTCACCAAGGATATTCACACCTCCAGGCTAGTTGCCCAACCCAATGCATCTACAATTCTCCAGGTGCAGCTAACACTAGGTAAGACTGCACTCCAAATTGCAGCTTGCTACAAATCCCCCCACCATGCCCCAAGATTCTCACTACACCTTTCTAAACATACTGGAAAATATTAAGATGCAATCAAACACCCTAATACTGGATGATTTCAAATACCATGCCATTAACTGGGAAAACTACTCGGGTACCAACAACTTTTCCCAACGGTTCTTGGAATTCATAAATTCCAACACCCTGGATCAACTAATCCATTGCCCCACCAGGGGCTCCAATATCCTAGACCTGGTCATTAGCAACATGGGAGACAGATGCTCCACACCAGTGGTCAGGTCTGACCATAAGCAAATCACCCTTGACATCCACATCCCACCCCCACCCCACAGTAAGGAAACCTCCGTAAAAAACTTCTCCAAAGCCAACTTCATGCTACTCAAGTCAGAAGTGACAAACTTCATGGCACCCATGCAGATGGGATCTGAAAGTTTGACTGCTGAATCCTACACTAAGGCACTGTACAAGCACATCCAGTCGTGCATGAATCATGCCATCCCAAATAGAACCAAGATGCTCTCCTCCACAAAAAGGAAGCCAATCTGGTGGTCCCCTGCCATAAACAAACTATACAACAGAAGGAAGAAACTGTTGCAGAAAAGAGGAAAATCCTATGATGCAAAAAACTCCCTTACCAGCCTCAGTAAGAAGCTGAGATCTCTCATAAAATCCTCAAAAGCTAGTTACGAAAATAAAATTGCCAAAGATTCCAATGACAACCACAAGGCATTTTATAGTTATGTCAAGAATCTAAATGGCAATGGTCAGATCTTCTCTGAGCTACAACAGAATGGCATTAAATATACTGATCCCAAGGATATTACCAATATTCTGGCAGATCAATTTACTGCCAACTTCACTCCCCTCTCACTCCCTAAAGGGCCCATCTCAATACCAAAAGATTGCCAAATTCCGGTAATCACAGCCACACAGGCAGAAACCACACTCTCCAAAGCTAAGAATACAGCAGCCATGGGACCAGATGACGTCCCGGGCTGTGTACTACATGAACTACAAAATGAACTGGCACCTCACTTAAGTGTCATGTTTAATCATAGCCTCACCTCAGACTTCGTGCCCACTGAGTGGCACACAGCTACAGTTATCCCACTCCACAAGGGGGGATCCATCTTGGATCCCGGAAACTACCATACCATCAGTCTGACAAGCCTGATCTGCAAGGGCATGGAACGCATTATCATGGAACTTATAAACAAAAACATTGGCAACCTTCAAATACTGGACCCCACCCAGTTTAAGTTCGTCAAGGGCCGATCTTGTCTCCTTAACCTGACTGACTTCTTCAAGTCAGTCTCCAGAGCTGTGGACGAGGGTAAGGCGGTCCACACAGCCTATATGGACCTTGCCAAGGCCTTCGACTCCATCCCCCACTCTGGAATCATAGATAAACTTACTAAGCTGGGCATAAATCCCTATGTCACTTGATGGGTTCCCAACTGGCTTACTGACAGAACCCAGATTGTAAAAGTAGCCGACTCAAAATCCAGCTCCAGACAAGTGGAGTACCTCAGGGTTCATTCCTGGGACCGCTCTTGTTTGTTCTACTTCTCTGAAGTACAGGCCAACACTAAGGGACTCTGGCTAA
Source organism: Protopterus annectens (assembly GCF_019279795.1). Lineage (NCBI taxonomy): Eukaryota > Metazoa > Chordata > Ceratodontiformes > Protopteridae > Protopterus > Protopterus annectens. The sequence continues at coordinate 1,800,976,123 of NC_056743.1, read as the reverse complement.
CAAAGTTCGCAGATGACTGCAAACTGAGAGCCATTATTGAATCCCCAAATTATGTGGATATTCTACAAAAGAACCTTACAGAAACAGATGCTTGGTGCCAGAGCCATGGGCTCAAGCTTAATGCCACTAAAAGAATCACAGGCCTAAAGCAGATGCCATATGCTGACCATCTAAAAAAACTCCAGCTATACTCTGTGGCATATTGTCTACTCAGAGGCAATCTCTGCTTAACATACAAGGCCATGTCATACCTTGAGCTGCTGGACATGTTCCACTTAAAGAAATCCCAGTCCCTCAGAGCCATACACTCCAGGGATCTAAACCTTGTCATCACAATGAACAAAACATGCTGGAGGGATAGGTTCCTGACCCAGACTCTCCCCATACTCTGGAATAGACTGCCCATACATGTCAAGCAGAGCGCCTCCCTGGCCCTCTTCAAAAGGAACCTTGATGATTGGATGGGAGATAGGAAATTCACTCCGGGGATCATGTCAGTCACCCTACTAGACAGGGGTCCAGGGAAGTAAATATTGTGGGAAGAAATATCCAGGGAATTGTTATGGCTAGGCTTGTATAGGCCCTAGGGCCGATAGCCTAGTACCAACCTATAAACCTATATTCCTCTCTAAGAGAAACTATCTTCTAAATTCTACTTACAAGGCAAAGTGCTTGTGAGTTGTCAGCTTCAGAACAAAGTACAAAATGCTATCCTTACTTTCTGAATTAGCCCTTAAATTGATAATACACATTACTGCTGAGTCATTTCAGATTATATCATTCTTGTTACCTCTACTTAAGTTCCCAGAACTCAAAATGTTAACATTTCTTTTTTTAATCTGAACCTGCCAGGAATTCACAGCAATAAAAGACACTTTATATGTAAAACCTAGTAATTATCTCTGTCTTAGAACAAAAGAAAGGATTTGCTAGTCCAGACATCCTGTCTCCAAGCTTGAGATCAAACAGTCATAAAATGCTTTACTTTTCAGCTTTCGTCCACCAGGGTGCATTGTGGTTACATTTTTGAAGCTCAGAACATACACAGTTTTCTTTACATTTGTCAAGCAAACCTGTGGATCATATTAATATTTAAAAGGACATAGAAAAATATTTACAAAATTCTATCTCGCTAGGCTGGCAGCCTTCACAAGTTGTTCACCAAGGATTTTAGCATCTGCACAGAACTGCCACTTGCTGCAAAGTCTTCACAGCAGTGCACCGTTCGAGTTCTGTTTTAAGTTGTCCCCTCAACAGGAATGGATAGCTTTCTATTGTTGCTGTGAAGAGATTTTCTGGAAACTCCTTTATGTATGTTGAAAAGTTTTCAGGCAGTAGCAGCCGAGAAGCTTGAAGATGCTCAGTGTACTCAAATCATAATGTTGCCTGGTACTTTATGACATCACACACTTCCTTTGCAGCAATCAATAGTGTGTCATGCAATGGTTGGGATCTTGATGGCACTTTTCTACATCTTGCCAGAGTGTTCTCTGTCAGTAGGTACTTTTCTGGAATGCCATTGATATCTGATCTGACACTGTCAACTGCATTCAGAAATATCTGTACAGCCTTTTCAACTGTGGTTGTATCTGTAGTACGACACTCAAGTCGCCTGTATGGAATGTTAACATTGGGCATTATATGATGGAAAACAGTCAGTCAAAACTTTTTTTCATGCTGGTCTCCCACTACTTCCTTCCCCTGTTCACGTATCACACCAGCAATATGCTCTGCTGTCTGTCCGGGTGGTATAAAATATCCCTCAAAACGTTCCACCACCTGGCCATTGACAACATAATGGAACACAATGGCAATTTACTACAGTCCTGCGCCATCAGTGGTTTCATCTGCAGTTACCGCTACAACTTCTGCAGTACAAATTTCTTTTTTTATTCTTCTCTGCATATTGTTAGCATGCAGTCCAGGAGTTCATTCTAAACAGTTTTTGATGTTCCTTTGAAAACAGTTGAAGTTTTCATGTGTTCAGCCAACCTCCGATCATCCTGCAGGTGAAGTCTACCAGTCTGCGGAACATTTCAGCACTCATTGAGTCTTTGATTCATCATGGCCTCTTAAAGCTACTTCTTCTTCAGCACACAGCTTGATGCAATCAGTTATACGTGATAGAGCATGATGGTTTTCTTCCACTTTATTGTTGTGCCTTTCCACTGATAACTGGTATCCAGTGCTTAACTGAGGCCTAACATCAACAGTTCCCAAAATTGTTAGACCAATTTGGTTCTTAAGTTGTCAAGATGTTTAGCAGACTGTTCATGCTTTCTAGACTTTTCTACTATTCTTTTCACGTTTTTCACACCCTTTGATGTTCAGACATTCTCTCTACCGAACAATAAACATGAGAAACAGTAAAAACTGTTTGTTTCCTCACACCAAGTCATCAACAGTCCCCAAAACAAATAGAGCAATAGCATCTGATTGACCCTGCCAGTATATTATATAAATAAAATCATCAACAGTCCCCAAAACACATTGCCTCCCTACTATCTGTTTAACCCTGCCAGGATATTATATTAAAAAAAACAGTTCATCAACAGCCCCCAAAACATACAGTCTAATAGAATCTGGTTGATTCTACCAGTGTATTATATTAAATTAAATTAAAAAATCAACAGTCCCCAAAACACATTGCCTCCCTAGAATTTGGTTAACCCTACCAGGATACTTTATTAAAAAAAGACACATACATGGTCTACTAGTATCTGGTTGATCCTACAAGTGTATTATATTAAAGAATATTAAAAAATCAGCAGTCCCTAAACAGATTGCCTCACTAGTATCTGGTTAACCCTGCCAGGACATTACATTAAAAAAAAGGATGTCATCGACAGCCCCCAAAATACATACACCACTAGCATCTGGTTGACCCTGCCAGTGTATTATGTTAAGAAAAGAAAATCATCAACAGTCTCCAAAACACGTTGCCTCCCTACTTTCTGGTTAACGCTGCCAGGACATTATATTAACAAAACAGAAAGTCATCAGCATCCCCTAAAACAAACATTCCACAAGTATCTGGTTGACCCTGCCAGGATATTATATTAAAAAAAGGAAAGAAAGTCATCAACAGCCCCCAAAACACATGCACAACCTACTAGTATCTGGTTGACCATGCCAGGATATTTTTAGAAAAACATCACAAACAGCCCCCATAACAGTCAGCTCACTGCAGATTTGGCTTCTACTACTGTCTGGTTGACCCTGCCAAACTCCAGGCTCAGGATGTCAGAAAGAAAATCTATACAACTCCTCTGCACCATTTAAAAAGTATCTTTTTGACCTTGCCAGGAAATCATAATTAAATACACTCTGGAAGGAAAAATAAATAGATACAGAAAGCATCCGGTTGACACTCCCAGGAAAAAATGCAGAAAGTATCTGGTTGGCCCTGCCAAAAAAAAAAAAAAACACTCAGAACTTAAGTAATATATTTTTTTAAGAGGAGAGGGAGTTAATTAAAAAAAAAAAATCTTCCTTGCCAATAATCCTAGGCTTCTCTTACTTACCTAATAAGTAAAATTTCAATGATCCACTAAGTTTTGTTTTGTTTTTGTTTTTTTTCCCTCCTGCTCTCCTGGTCCACTCATGTGTCTCTCTTGCTCTCTCCTTGCAAATTAAATATGTGTGGGAAGAAAATGCGAGAGCAACAGGACTAATCAGCAGCCATGTTATGTAATCAGATTAAGTGATGTGGCTGCTGACTTAACAGTTCAGTAGGGTTTAAATTTACTGTACCGCAATTAATTCTGGGAATCTTCATTAATGCCTGCAGTCTTCCCAATCCAGACTGTTTTAAAAACAGTCTGGTGACATGCAAAATATTTTTTTTCTTTTTCTTTAAAGCAAAACTCGAGCATGCATACGCACAGCTCTGTGTTCTGCAAAACATCGCATTTTCAACTTTAAACACTAGTTTGCAGTTCAAACTGCTACTAGTGTGCAAAAAACAATATTTAAACTTTTTTTAATGACAAAATTGGGGGGGGGGGTTGCAGCCTGGCAGTCCGATACTACAAGCCACTACTGAACAATTTTATCCCCCTCTCCAAAATACTTGAAAATGTATTCAAAAACAATTGCTAAGCTCTTTCCTGCAGGAAAAACTCCTATCCCCCACACAACATGGCTTCCATCCTTCCCATAGTACTACTGCTGCTCTTCTAACCTATATAGATACCGTCAATAAAGCTTATTGAGAAATAGTGTCCTCCTTATTTCTAGACATGTCAAATGCGTTTGGCACAGTTTGTGACAACAAATCTCTACTTCAAATGTCCTCATTAGGTCTCTCTCAGCCCATACTTCTATGGTTCAAAAGCTACATATCCAATAGGTATTAGTCAGTAAAATGGCACTCCACCCTCTCTCCATACCTCCCAGTCACCACTGGTGCATCACAAGACTCTATCCTTGGTCTCCTCCTCTTTAACATTCTCACCAACACCCTCCACAAAACAGACCTCCCTAATACAGTGCGCAGATGACTCCACACATTTACACATTTGATGATAAGATGTCAGCAACTGAAAAAAATAATGATCGCAGTAATATACTATAACTTGTTGCTCTCAAACAGTATATTGCCCCTAGACAAACTATAGTGACCTTCTGTGCATACCTCTGAGGGTTGACTGTGAAGAATATTAAATAAATAATGACCATACTCTTCCTTGTTTACACACAAGCTATAGTGGCCTTCTGTACACACCTCTGACCAGGGCTGATTTTAGACTAAGTGAGCCCAGGACAAGGGCTGAAGATGGTCACTTCATACTACGCATTTGTCAAAATCCCCTTGTACAGGTGAAGGTCTGAATGATGCCAGACCCTAAGAATGCCTGATTGTTTAGATGTTCTGTTATGCCTTATTTTTGAAATACACTTATTGAATGTTCCTTTATTCTACTAGGTAGAACAGCTATGCATGCACTATCCAATATTATGTACATCGACAGATAAAAATATAAAAATTAATGATATTATTTTTCACGTGTACATACATACAGACACTTTGTAACAAGCAAGGTCTACCATAAGATATATATCAACAAACACACACACATACACACAAACACACACACACACACACACACACACACACACACACACACACACACACACACACACACACACACACACACACACACACACACACACACACACACACACACACACACACACACACACACACACACACTCTGTCTTTCACTGCAGGCTTGCTTGCCTACAGGCAAATTGGAAGAATACCAATTCTACTAAAGCATTGTGAGATAACAATACCACTCTATGCCACTATGACAACTGTGATGCCCCAGCACTGGCCCAGTAATCAAGGAGCCTCAATCCTCACCACTGGGAACAGTGGGGGACATACATACTGGGAGGATGACAAGTACACATACAGTAAAGTGCACTTTGCCTTAAGAGCCACAAAGAATACAGTCAATCTGGGACTGGTTTCTCCGTTTTTCTCCAGATCCCCAGTAAGACTCCCTACTGGCACAGCTGTAGAGGTGAGATCTCAGCTAAGTGGCCAAGCCAAGATCCCCAGCACCCTTTCTGTCCAAGCAATGGTTTGTGTCTCTGCCCAAGTAGGTGACAGACACATACTTTGAGGTTTGATTTATACACACATGCACACACACACACCCCTGGGAAAGGTTGGTACAGGTTTACTAGCTATGCCCTCTTCTGCCCAGACTATAAAGTAGTTTTTACTGCCACCAGCCAGTACTTATCAGCTACTTTAAGGCCCTTAGCAAAGGGTGCCCAATCTTACTGTGTAATGTTACTATTAATCCAAATGGTAGTTTGACCAGGCACAAGGCTATTAGGAGTGGCCTACACAGTGTCACCAAATAGGTATGCAAGTACTCTGAGAGCTTAAATATGTTTCACAAATATCAGCCACAAAGATAGCTTTAAATATATTTAATAATAAATAACAAAAAAACAAGAAAATACTCAGTAAATCATCACAGTAACTTCAGAGTTCAAACTCACAGGAAATATTTAAAACAACATTGCTGGACAGTCTCAAATAAATACAGAAAATATCTAAACTAATTTTTACTATATCCCTAACTATATCTAAAAGAGTTACTATAACCTAGAAATGTACTATTACAGCAAGGCAAGTGTAGTAAATGGATCTAGCTGACGTTGTTGTCAGGTCAAAGACAAATATAGAATGCACAGTCTCTCTCTCAAAGAGTTCTTAAATTAATATTTCAAATATTACTGCTGGGATAGCTGGCAGAATGACATCGCTTTTTGTCATCTAACTATCCCAGGCAAAACAAGTGATGCAGCCATAGCATTTAGCATATATCTGTGAAAACACATAGACCTTAGATCTGTTGTCAAATGGTGGAAGTCGTAAAATCATTTACATTCCTCCACATTTAAAGAAAATACAAAAACTTCCTATTCTAGACATTATGTCTCCTGTTGCACTGAAACTGAAAGATAACATCTCTTTTATTACGTAGTTGTAAAATAATTTAATTTCAACTATTTATTTCTGAAGTTTTGCAAGTTAACCTTCTATGTGCCAATTCCCACTGTTAAAACATATACATTTACACAGTTACAATAGTTTATATACATTTCTCTTCTAACACAGCAGGGTACACTGTGGTCACACCTCTAGGCTCGGTACTGTACAATCACTTTTCACACACTCTTCTGTACCAGCAGTTTGATATACACATAAAATATAGTTCTAATACATTTGTAACACAAGCATTATGACTCATGTTGACATTCACAACTGACATATAATTATTTACAAAATTCCAGATAGCTGGGCTGGCAGTGTCTCCTTTTGTTACACATATATAAATCACATTAATATTCACAAATGACATATAATTATTTACAAAATTCCAGATAGCTAGACTGATAATATTTCCTTTTATGACCCCCCCCCAAAAAATAACTCAAGCTAGTTTCTCAAGTGACCCTTCAGAAACATTGGTTGAGAGGGTGAGCCTATTTGGGAGTACACTACCCCATAACCTGTCTTGAGATTACAGTTGCCTTGGCATTGCTGACCCTAGTACAGTACTGCATTGTCCTATCACATGCCTGCAACCCTAGGGACCACCATAGTAATTTGAGATTTGGCTGGCTGGTTGGCTATAGTCATACATCTGCCTTAGACTCCTCCTGCCTTGTACTGCAAATACTTAGCACCAGGGCCTCCCTATCATGGTAAAGTATAATCATATTAACACAGTACAGTTTGTGCCCTTGCCTCCTGCCTAGCAGTTTTACCATGTAGTTAACATCAATGACTTTCCTTACCACTTTGAAGGGTCCCTCCCAAGCTGCCTGCAGCTTGTTGTGTCTGACAGGAATGAGAACCATTACCTGCTGCCCTACAGCATACTCTCCAGCTCAAACATTCCTGTCATACCAGACCTTTTTCTACTGTTCAGCTTCTGCCAGGTTCTCCTGGGCCAAGTCCATGAGTTCCCTGAGCTTTGTCCTGAGGTTTATGACATATTTCACAACAGACTCCTTGTGGGATTCACAATCACCGTCCCACTCATCTCAAATCAAATCTAGAGGTCCCCTCACCTTATGCCTATACAGCAATTTGAATGGTGAAAAACCTGTGGATTCCTGGGGCACCTCTCTGTAAGCAAACAACAGATGGGGAAGATAAAAATATTTGTCCCACACCCTCTTAAACTGGTCTGCAAATTCCTGTAGCATGGTCTTGAGGGTAGAGTTTAACCTCTCAACAAGACCATTAGCCTGAGCATGGTAGGGGATGGTCTTTAGGTGCTTCACCCCACAGTGGTTCCACAGACAAGCCAGCAGGTATGACATGAAATTGGCACCTCGGTCTGTCAGTATTTCTTTTGGGAAACCTACCCTGTTGAAAACCTCTAACAAAGCATTTGCCAACTTTTCTGCCTCGATGGAGAATAATGCCACTGCCTCAGGGTATCTGGCAGCATAATCTACTACTACTATGATATACGTCTTCCCTGTGAAACTTGGGGTACTCAGAGGCCCCACCATATCCAGAGCTACCCTCTGAAATGGCTCCCTGATCACAGGCAAAGGCATCAAAGGAGCTTTGACCTTGTCCCCTGCCTTGCCTACTTTTTGGCACTGCTCACAGTCCTGCAATACCCTGTTACATCTTTGGAAATCCCAGGCCAATAAAAGTTCTGCATAATAGATATCTTTGTACACTTTATGCCCATATGACCTGCAAAGAGAATGTCATGGGCTATGGCTATAAGTGCCAGACAGTAGGCTTTGGGCACTAACAATTGCTATATTCTCTCACCCTCTAGCCTTCCCTCAGGGGTCCACTGTCTATACAGTAACCCTTTGTCCCAGTATACAGATCCCCTCTTTCCTTGAGAATCAGGTGCCTCATTGGCTACCTCCCTCAGGCCTTGTAATGTAGCATCTGAGAGCTGAGCCTGTCTCAACTCTCTCTTTGTAACCCTTCCAGTTCCCCTTGCATAAGAAGTCTGGCATCCTCTAACAGTGGTGCCTCTCTGTCAGCCTGGGCTCTACTACTCACCTCTGCCCTTGCAGTCACTCTGTCCTAGGGAACATCAGCACCCACAAGCAGCTGTGGCTCACCTTTTGTCTCATTGCTACAGGGTAGATCCCTCCCTGAAGTACCCACCCCACCAGTCCTGGCTTCAACTCTGCAGTCTGTCTGGGTCCCCTCCCCCTGGCTACCAGATGCACATGCTTGTCTCCAAGCCTGACTGCATGTCACTGCATGCACACAAGGTACTGCATTATCAGCATTATTACCTATCAGGACATCTGCAGGGATATCCTCAAACACACCTACTTGCTTGGTTCCTTTTCCACCCTCCCAGTCAAGCTGAACCCTAGCCAAAGGTACTTGGAATGGGGTCCCTCCTAAAGCTCTGACTGGAGTAGTCTGCCCAAGCAAGTAGTACTTCTCTTTAACCATTGCAGGCTTCAGAATGGTTAGCGCAGAGGCTGCATCTCTCTTAGCTGTGGCCTGTTTCCCATTTACTAAGATAGGACATAACCTCTTGTGGTAGTTTGGTACCTTTGTTTTCTCCATACAACTCACTGATGGCTTCTGTCATTCCCACTTACTGGCTCTCCTACCTTTTGTTCCTCACCTTGGCTCCATGGATATCTATATGCTACATGACCCCACTGGTTACATTTAAAACATTTAACCCTTGGTCGTAGACATGTACCTGGACTAGTGGCTTCCCCTACTATTGGCGGACCCTGTTTGGGGCGGTCTAGGCTGCCTACCATGGATTCCCTTAGACCCATGAGCAGCACTGGGTATCCCTTTCCTGTGCAGTTATTCCCTGCTTGCTAGGTATAGGTCTCCCTTCTTCCCCAACTCATCTGCAGTATTGTATTGCCTGTCTGCTAACCAGATTCTCATGTCCTCAGGCAAAGTGCTAAGGGCTTATTCCCTCCCCATAAGGTCTGCTATCCCTTTAAAAGTGGTGACTTGACACCCACTCACCCATCTAAGAAAATAAGTACTTAACCTGGCAATATATTCACAAACACTGTCATCTGCCTTGCATCTATGCCCTCGAAATATTTATTTATTTATTTATTTTACATTTGTTGACCGGGAAAGTCCGACTGGATATATGTCCATTTTCAGCGGAGGCCCAGGGAGAAAAGCTCCAGCATTGACAAATAGGTAAATACATGTTCATAGACTACAGATTGTTCTCCTATGGTAGTTTAAACAAAAAAAGAGGAGACATCAAAAAGTGATTCAAATACACATTATACACTAAGCCAAGTATATAAAAAGTTACAGACACATATTATAACATGCTTTTTCACTTTCTAGGCTGACCATTAAGGATAGATTGATAGGATTTGAATTTAAGAGGAAAAGTAGAGAGATTTACATGGAAGAGGTGATAATGAGGGGTCAGAAGAGAGAAAGGTCAAAAGGTTAATAAGGTTAGACCTGATAGAGGAAGAAGATTACTAGCTGAGGTGGAGTCAGTCTGGACTTGTGCATTGGCAAAGCCAATGTGACTTGAGATGGTGAGTTAACCTTTTTTTGAAAAGCTTTATGGAGGGAATGATGGTGAGGCTGGGTGGAAGGGAGTTCCATATTTTTCCGATTGCATTGGCAAAGAGTGCTTCACCTCCTGCGTTGTTGGTTTTTACTGTTTGTGCTAGTATCTTGTTTGAGGAGCATAAACTATTGAGATTGTTGTAAGGTTTGATTAAGTTTTTCAATGCAGGGGTTTTGTCGGGTTGTTTAAGAATTTTGAATGCTACTATAAGTTGGTTCTGCTGGAGAAGGTTTGGGAATTCTATCCAGCCCAGACTTTGTAGGTTGATACAATGATGGGTTCTGTAAGGCATGCCAGTTGCAAATCTGGCAATATGATTATAACAACATGATAGTTTATTTAGGTCAGATATGTTAAGGTTTGTAAGGATAGGGGAGGCATATAGGAGGGTAGAGAGGAGATGAGAGCGGGCAGTAGCCATCTTTGCGATTGGAGTAAGAAAGGATTTTATACGATAAAGTGACCCGAGTTTTTTATTAACGGTTTTAATAGACTGATTGATGTGGATATCAAATCTAAGTTTATTGTCAATGGTGACTCCCAGTAGTTTAGTGTAGGAGACAGGGGAGATAATTGTACCATTTTTGGATTGTATAGAAAAGGGTGTGGGGATGGTCTTATGAGTGGGGTGGAAGAGTAATAATTTGGTTTTATTTGGATTAAGAATCAGTTGATGACCCAATAGCCAATTCTCTACTGCCGTGAAACAGGTTTGTGTTTTTGATAATAGATTGATTGGAGATGGATCAGAACAAACTAGTGTTGAGTCGTCTGCGTATTGAATACAGGTGGTGTCAGGAATGGCTTTGTAGAGGTCATTTATGAAGACTGAGAAGAGAAGAGGTCCCAATATAGAACCTTGAGGAACCCCTATGGTATTAGGTAGGAGGCTAGAGAGCTTATTCTGCCAGAGTACAGCTTGTTGTCTTTCCGAGAGATAGGCATGAAACCACTCCAAAGTTTGGTTGTCTAGATGGAGATTTTTTAGGGTATTATGAAGTAGTTGGTGGTTAACCATATCAAAGGCCTTTGATAGGTCCAGAAGGAAAGCAGAAGATATTTTTTTCTTATTCTGGTTGTGGTTAATTGTGTCAGTAAATGAGAGAAGGGCAGTGGTTGTACTATGGTGGGGTCTAAAGCCATGTTGAGAACTGGTTAGTAGGTTGTTCTGGATAAGATAGTAGAGAAGTTGTTTGTGTACGCACTTTTCCATGATTTTGGACAATGGTGACAATATAGCTATGGGCCTATAGTTTGACAGTTCCGTTGATGAGCCACCTTTATGGAGTGGTATTACATAGGATATTTTCCATATTGAGGGGATTTTGACTTCTGCCATGGTACGATTGATGAGTATCGAGATGGGGTAGGCTATGACATCAGCAGCTTTTTGTAAATATTCGGCTGGGAGAAGGTCTGCGGAGAGAGTAGTTGGTTTTAGTTTCTTCAGTAGAGATCGTATATAGGCAGTTGGGACAGGTTGAAATTTAAAGGTGGGTAAGGACCTTTGGGTGATCTCTGTTGCAGGGGAGTTGGTAGCTTGTAGTTGGTTAGCTAGGGATTGTATAGTGTCAGTAAAGAAGGTATTAAAGGAATTAGCTACTTCTTCTGGGATTTTATCAGATAGTTTTTCTGGGGTAGGGGTTGAGCTTTTACCTCGATGGAGAAGATTGTTTAAACTGGCCCAGAATTTTTGAGGGTTATTTTGGTGTTTATATTGTAGTTGACAATAATAGTTTTTTTTGTCAAGGGATATAGCTTTTTTGGTCTCATTTCTTTGCTGTTGGAATTTAATGCGGTCGAGGGGAGACTTGGTTGTGCGCCATTTATCCCAGGTTTTGTTTCTAAGTTTGATTAGGGATTTGGTGTCTTTTGTTAGCCAGGGTGCTATGTTTGTTTTAATTCTGATTAATCTTTTTGGGGCGTGAGACTCAAGTATTGCTAGAAATGTAGTATTAAAATTTAATACTGCCTCCTCTAGGGGGATATACTTAAGGGATGCCCAGTTGTAGGATTTAAGTTCTGTCTGAAATTTTGTGAGGTCAAAGTGTTTCCTGTTTCTAACTGACCTGTACATGGGCTGATTAGTACATGTTATCTTGTTTTTTCTTTACATAGGTGATGAGGTGGTCACTAAGGTCATTTGGAAGGGTCCCAGATATGTAGTTATGAGGTTGACTGTTTATAAGGATCCAATCTAGGATACTCTCTTTTTGTTTATTATTACCTATTCTCGTAGAGGGAGATATGGTCTGTTGGAATCCATGGAGATTTATTGGCGTGGGGTTGAACTCGGAGGAACATTGGTTCCAGTCCAGGTTCATGTCACCTAGTATAATAGTTTCTTGGGGGTAATTACTTGATAGCCAGATAAGAAGGTTCTCAAGTGTATCAGAGTTTTTCCCGGGGGGGATGTAGGTCACAATTAGATTAATTTTTTTTTTATTTATTTAGTTGTAGTTTTAGTGCTAGTATTTCGGCATTGGAAATCTGGGGTGGCTGAATGGGGTTGATAGTAACGTTTAGTGTGCTATTGTAGAGCACAGCAATACCGCCACCCTTTTTGTTTAATCAGTCAGCTCTGTGTATATTGTAGCCAGGTGGAATAATCTCATTATCTTTGGTCCCTGGTTTTAGCCAGGTTTCTGTTAAACACATTATTTCTGGAAGGTACATTGCTATTAGAGCATGTAAGTTATGTATCTTGTTATTTAGACTTCTTATATTTAAGTGGTATATTTGGAGGGAGTTGGATATGCTCAGGGAAGGTGGTGGGGTGTTCAAGCTTGGAGTTGACGTGGGGAGAGTCTAATAGTCTCATAAGTTTGAATAGTAGTTTATAATCATGTTTGGATTTGGGGTGCATTGGTTTGTGTTTATGCGGATAGTGATAATTTGACTGTGGTATTTGACTGGTCAGATGGAGTGTATAATGTGTAGCACTTTGCAGGGATGGAAAAATATTAGTTTGGTATCTGGGGTAGTAGAAACCTGAGTAGGGCTGGTCTTCATATTTAGTTAGCTGGTATAGTATGATAAACAGTGGTAGGATAAGAGTAATAGTTTTTAGCATTGATTTAGTTATAGTGGGTGTGGTGGATTTCATTTTCTTTGGGTAATGGAGCTTTAGGTTTAAGATGTTATCTAGGGGGTTGGATGGAAGTATTGGTAGGAGAAGTGGGAGGACGTTTGCAAGTGATTTTGTATGGCTGGAGAAAGAGGAGGGGGTGTGATTATTTAGGTATAAATGTAGGTGTACTGGGTGCGGGTGGGATATGGGGGCAGGGTGGCGAGCGGAGCGGGGTTTTATTTAGCTCCAGACTAAAGGCACCAGAGAATAAGGCAGGAGAAAATGGTAACCTGTGTCACCAGTTATATTCAACTCACTGTTATTCTTGTATGTAAGGACTTGATTTTTAAATGAAATAATGTTCAGGGAGGATTGATAAGTTGTGGGTTTGGTGGGGTAGTTTACTGCCGTGTACTGAACCCAGTACGCTAGTCGTTACAGTATTTGTTAAACTTTATTCTATGTGGAACTGTTTCATAAGTATTGACCTTATCAGTTCTTTTGCTATGGTTGTCCTGCTGGTGGGTACAGCTTAACTGTGCCTGCAGTTTTGGTACAGCGACTATCTTTAGAGAGGGTCTTGAATTCTATCGCCAATGGGGCAAACAATAGGTCAGTACCTAAAAGGAGATACAACACATATGCAATGCTATAGTTAGGAGTCTTCTTATCTTGCATCTATGTTATTTAGTTCAAGCATGACACATGTAATGTTAAGCACAGACTTGAAATTTTCACCAGTACATTATTCTTTGTTACTTCTATATTAGTTGGAGTACAAGTAATAAAACAGTATATGACTGAACAAACTGCCACTCCGTACATTAGAAACTAAAGCAAAGCATAACAGGGAAGTGTTAACATCCCCACGCTAAACAATACAGCTATTATCCAAAGTGAAAAATTCCCTCATAGGAGAGAAAAAAGTGTCCACCTACTAACAAAACAGGAACAAACAAACAACTCTGTTCTTAGATCAATAATGATCAGTAGTTGAGCATGTAAGAACTATTGCGTTTAGCAGACTCCATATATCAGAAATTAACCAACAAACTAGTATAACACCACACGCTGTACTACAATGCACGGAAGCTAAGCGTGCATAGGATAGTGCGTTTAGCGTACTATCACAGTTTGACTTGGGTGACCACTCTGCATTGGTCTAAATACACAAAAGTAACAGATATAGCATTTTATTTTAGTCACCAAGCGATGTCTACAGCTATATACAATAAAAAAATGCTTTAAGTTGTCTAACTAACACAGTGTGACTAGCGCTACCATTCTGAAAATAGACAGAATATACAAATCTAGTAGTTATTAGTCCTTCTATTGGTCATCAAGAGATATTTACAGAGATATGCACTGGAAATGCTGGAATTACATACCCTGTTAGGGTGACTACCGACTAGGTTCTGGTTCACAGCAGTAAATCCAAAATGGTGGTAGAAGCAGGGAAGATAAATAACCTCGCATACGTCACAGGTAAGGGGAGGAGTTGATTTTATTTAGCTCCAGACTAAAGGTGCCAGAGAATAAGGCAGGAGAAAATAGTAGCCTGTGTCACCTTATATTTTCCTATAAGCTTCAGGTGTTAACTTCAAACACTCTAACAACTTTTGACAGTATTATAATTTAAGCAATCAGTATCAGACAATTTAGAAATGGCAGTTACAGCTTTACCATGGAGTAAAGGGGTCAGGAACTGTACCCAAAGCCTTGGTCAACATTATACTGTTTACATACCCTTTCAAACATATGAATGAAACTATCAACATTATCCCCCTCTGTACAGTGTGGAAGAAATTTACTGACCTTTGTTGCTTCTGGGGTTCAGTTACTCCCTTCCCCTTACCTCCATGACCTTGGTGAAGAGCCAGCATCTCCTTCTCATGTTGCCTCTGCCTCTCATTCTCTTCAGCTTCTAGATGTCTCTGTCTCTCTGCTGATTATATTTCCAAATGTTTGGCCTCCAGTTCAAGCCTCTTTAACTCCAGATGGATTTTTAAGTCCTCTGTGGAAAAGTTGAACTGTCCATTTTCTGAGAGTTGTACATTCCCATGGCCAATCTGATTGTCTTCCTTGTTGCTGGCCTGTGACCAAGGCTGCAGTAATTTCTGCTTTAGTCAGGTTGGAATGCATCAGTCCTTTGCCTTTGCACATATCAGCCAATTGGCACTTTGTCAGCTTGCCATACTCCTCTGCTGACATCCTTGCCTGCTCTCCCTGACTAAGCTAACAAAATAAATAAAATTATTGTGATATGAAACTCTGAATGTTCACTGTGTGGCTGACTGAGAGTACAAACACTTTCCTTAGTGGCCACTGTTTACAGGCTGCAGGAATTCAATATCCACACCACTGAATCCTAATATGTGGATATCCCACCACTGCCGACCAATTAACATGTGATGTCCCAGCACTGGCCCATTAATCAAGGAGCCTCATTCCTCACCATTGGCAACAATGGGGGATGTACCCACTGGGAGGATGACAAGTACATATATAGGAAAGTGCAAGCTCCCATAAGAGTACACAGATACCACAATCAGTCTGGGGCTGGTTTCTCCCTCTTTCTCCAGATCATCAATAAGACTTCCCTCTGGCACAGCTATAGAGTTGAGATCTCAACTGAGTAAGCCAAGACCTCTAATACTCTCTCTGTCCAACCAGTGCTTCATGTCCCTGCCTAAGTAGCTGACACACACACAGTTTGAGGCTTCGTGTCCCTGCCTAAATAGCTGACACACACACACTTTGAGGATTGATTTATACACACACACACACACACACACACACACACACACACACACACACACACACACACACACACACACACACACACACACACACACACACACACACACACACACACACACACACACACACACACACATGGGAAAGGCTGGCACAGGTTTACTAGCTATACCCCCTTCTGCCCAGACTATAGTTTTTACTGCCACCAGTCATTACTTATGAGCTACTTTAAGGCTCTTAGCAAAGAGTGTCCAATCTTACCATGTAATGTTACTATTAATCCAAATGGTAGTTTGACCAAGCACAAGGCTATTATGAGTGGCCTACACAGTGTCACCAAATAGGTATGCAAGTACTCTAAGAGCTTCAATATGTCTCACAAATATCAGCTACAAAGATAGGTTTAAGTATATTTAATAATAAATAATAAACAAACAAGAAAATACTCAGTAAATCATGACAGTAACTTCAGAGTTCAAAACCACAGGAAATATTTAAAACAACATGCGGGACAGTCTCAAATAAATAAAGAAAACATCTAAGCTATACTTCACAATATTCATAACTGTATCTAAGAGAAATTACTGTACCATAGCTTACTTACTCATAGCAAGGCAAGATGGATGTAGTGAATAGGTTTTCCAGCTGATGTCAGGTCAAAGACAAAATACAAAATGCACACTCTGTCTCTCAGACAGTTCTTAAATTCATATTTTAGATATTACTGCTGGGGTAGCTGGCAACATGACATCACTTCTTGACATCTGACTATCCCAGGCAAAACCATTGATGCAGCTGTAGCATTTAGCATATATCTGCAAAAATAAATAAACCACAGATCTTTTGGCAAATGGTGGAAGTTGTAAAATAATTTACATTCCTCTACATTTAAAGACAATTAAAAAAACATCTAGTTCTAGACATTATGTCTCCTGTTGCACTGAAACTGAAAGATAACATCTCTTTTATTACATGGTTATAAAATAATTTAATTTCAACTATTTTTTCTGAAGTTTTGCAAGTTAACCTTCTATGTGCCAGTTCTCACTGTTAAAACATATATATTTACATAGTTACAATAGTTTATATACATTTCTGTTCTAACACAGCAGGTTACACTTTGGTCACACTTCTAGGCTCAGTACTGTACAACCCCTTTTCACACACTCTTCTGTACCAGCAGTCACAAGCATATGAATCATGTTGGCATTCACAACTGACATATAATTATTTACAAAATTCCAGATAGCTGGGCTGGCAGTGTCTCCTTTTGTTGCACTTCTGTATAAATCATATTAATATTCACAAACGACATATAACTATTTACAACATTTCAGATAGCTAGGCTGACAATATTTCCTTTTGTGACAACAACGATCAAATTGTTTCAAGCATGCCCTGCCTAGACTGCCAAAGATGAACACTTAATACTTATAATACACATGGGTGACTATAACTGAAAGTGAAAAGATTATGACTAACTTGATATACTGCAGTGCTTCCAACTATATTTCTGTCTATCTCTATCTATATATATATATATATATATATATATATAAATATATATATATATATATATATATATATATATATATATATATATATATATATATATATATATATATATATATATAGAGTGAGCGAGATTTTATATATATATATATACATTATATACAACAGCAATTATCATCTTACACTGATTTCAGCAAATACAGTACATTGTGTAGCATTGTTCCTGGCAAGCCAAAATGAATGACTGTTTAACTGTGATCAAACAGCAGCAGCGGTGGGCCACTTTATCCAGAGATGCATTTCATAGGTTCATAGGTTCATAGGCATTTGCACAAATCCATTAAAGCCACATTATTTACTGTGCACACTTCAGATTCTAATTGTAATTTTTAAAACAATGGTAATAGTAATGTAACCCTACAAAGCCAGATTAATGGCTTTTTAACTTAATCACAACAAAAGGGTCAGTCATTTTCATTCACTTTAAGACATTCTTCCTGCAATTATAGCAGTCTTATTGACTGTACACACTTCAGACATCTGCTTGAAATAAAAATAACGGTCACTGTAATCTATTTATTTATTTATTTATTTATTTATTTGTCTTTGTTTACCAGGAAATTCTGACTGGGTAATACCAATTTTTAGGGGAGGCCTGGGGAGAAAAGGTCCATTTTTTACATTACATTAAACTTAGTTGCAGTTAAATACAGAGTAGTTAAATTTCTATTTACATTATGCACATATGGTAGCTACATTTATACATTCTAAGAATTTACAGAGGTAGAAGTTACTAAAGAGAAAGCCCACATGCAACTTAGTGGATTGCACAGGCAGAAGTTATGTATAAAAATTGTTTTGTTATTTAGGTTCATAAGTTCATAGGTTCATACTAGGCTATCTGCCCTAGGGCATTTATAAGCCTAGCCAGAGTGTGTTTGGCTTTTGCCACCCATTTTAAATGAATTTTGCTATGCCCTTTTTCGAGGTTACTATACTGTGCCTCTGTCTAACAGTGACACAGAAGTGATACCCGGGGTAAACCTACTATCTCCCATCCACTCATCAAGATTCCTCTTGAAGAGAGTCAATGAGAGACTCTGCCTAACCTGGACTGGGATTTTATTCCAGAGTGAAGGGAGCCTCTGGGTTATGAATCTGTCCCCCCAGCATGTTCTATTTATTTCAGTGCTGAGGTTCAAGTCTCTCGAGCGCATAGCTCGATGGGATTTGGATTTTCTGAGGTGCAGCATGTCCATTAATTCCGGGTTGGATATGGCTTTATACGTCAGGCACAGATCGCCTATCAGCAGGTGGTATGTCACTGAGTAGAGCTGGAGTTTCTTTAACCGGGCAGCATATGGCATCTGTTTGAGTCCTTTGATCCTCTTGGTGAGGTACTTTTGGGGTCTTTCCAGTTGCTGCAGGTGTCTGGTAAGGTACATCCCAAAAGGGGCATTGTACTCAATTATGGGCCTGATGAGTAAAGAGGCACGATGACCTCCCCTGATCTAGATGTGAATCCCTTCATGATTAGGTGGGCTATATAAAATGTTTTTCTAACCACTTTTGCCATGTGGTTGTCAAACGAGAGAATGCTATTAACTTGGGTCCCCAGGTCCCTAATTACTTCTTCCGTACTTAGTGGATTACCACCTATGTGGTAATTTGTGGGCACTTTGTTTTTGCCAAACGGGATGACTATACACTTCAGTGAGAGGTTGAGTGTATTCTGTTTAAGAAGAGTATTTGGAGAGTATTATATGATGAACACTCAGTATTAACCTGGTTATGAACATGTGCAGGGCCAGGATTGGTTAAGATGCTGCTTAAGCAATCGTTTAAAACTATTGAGTTTGTTGGAGAGTTCTATTTGTATGGGGATACTATTCCAGAGTTTAGCAATGTATTAGGAGTAGAGCGAGTCTCCTGCAACATTATTGGACTTATTTGTGATTTGCCAGAATTTGTTAAAAGAACAGAGGTCCCTTGCTGGACAGCAGGGAGATAATAGGTTCTGTAGTACAAGGCATTTTTTTCTTAATGATGAATGAATTTGTGTGCTGTAGTTAATTGTGAATATGTTAGGCAGTTGTGTAGTTCAAGCCAGTTTAAATGCTTTAGCTATGACAAAAGTGGGTTTATGAGGGAGACTGGTGGGAAATATAGGTATTTTATTGTACCAGGAGGCAAGTTTCTTTTCTGAGTATTATAAATTTGTTAAGATAGGAGTGGCATACAAGAGAGTTGACAATAAGAACGTGGTGGATAGAGGTTGTCTTGCAGTGTCTACAAGGAATCCATTGATCCTATAAAGGGAGCCTAGTTTCTGGTGTGTAGAGTTAATGGTGTGCAGTATCATATATGAGAATGTCATCTATTATAACTCCTAGAAGGTTACTGTGAGTTACAGTTTCAATGACAGTATTACTAGCTGAATTTATGATAAAATATTGCTTTTGCTTTTGGCAACTTTTTGAGGTAAAAATCACTAAATTAGTTTTCTAGGGATTGAGTAGGAAGTTTGATTCTTTGAGCCAGGTTTCTATAGAGGAGAAAGAATTTTGAGTAATGTCCAGGAACCTATTTATTGTTGAGACCACATATATCAATGCTGAGTCATCTAAATGCTGAACTAAATTAGCATGGTATGTGGAGATTTTTAATAAGTATATTAAATAGAAAAAGACCAAGGAAAGAGCCCTGAGGGACTTTTGAACTTGAGGGAATTTGAATTTTGTTTTATCCAAACAATAACCACTATAAAGCTTTCCAACTTGCTTAACACAATTACACATTAGATGTTCCGCAATACAAATACTGACTGTTTAGTTGCATAAAACAACAGGGTGTCATTTTCATCCACAGGTAACCACCGTTTGTAGCAATTATAACCATTTTGTTGACTGTGTACACCTCAGATGTGTGACTATGATTAAAACAGTGGCCACAGTAAGTATTCCAACTTTGTTTCACACAAACAGTAGCCACAATAAAGTAGTCTGACTTACTTCACACAAATCCACCATAACTCTCAATTGTACAGAGTTTCAAAGAACATCCAGATTTTTTTGGTCTGTTCCTCATAAAATTTTGTTTTTCTAGCAAATCGTTGGCAAAACATTCAGAATTGAAGTAAAAAAATAGTGTGAAGCATTTGAGTTTCTGACTTCATACTCTTTAGAAAATGCATGCTAATGCAAAACTTGTTATTCTATGAACTTTCTATGTTTGTAAGAGCAATATTTAAAATTGTCCCAGTTTCTCAGTCTTTGTCCCAAATTATTTATTGTTTTGTCCAGATTTCTTGCTCTAAGAGGTTGAGAGCTATGATCCACACTAGATTGGCAAAGCTGCATCAATGACTTTTTAATATGAGCAAATTATATTAGAGTTAATCACTTTCATCCATAGAAAGCCCCTTTACTTAGCAACTTTGTACCACTCATATGTCTCCTTGTAATAAAATAATAGCCACAATAATGTAGGTTGCTATTCACAGGCAAACAATAACTACAGCAAATTATACATTAGTCCTACAAAGACAGAATAATGACTGATAAACTTGATCATGACAGCAGGATTACTCATTTTCATCAAGAGGCATCATGCTTCTAAAGCACTGTGAGATGGCAGTATTAAACCTAACAATTATAGCCACATCATTTACTGTGTACACCTCAGATGTCTGATTTATAATATGATGAAAATGTTACAGTAATTTATTTCAACTCTGTTTAACAGAAACACACATTAGACATCTACAGTAAAATAATATAACTTTACAAAAATATACATTACTCCTGCAAAGCTTTTCTCTGCCCACAGTGTTTACCTGTTAAGATAAAAACAAAAAAGTACCTGCTACAGTGTAGACCATCCTCATTGATCTATCTTCTGATCACAGCATTCACTTGCAGACCTACCCCATGTCCCATGCATGCACTCTCATTTCAACCATGGATGCTTCATCCAGTCCACATCACTGTTCAAAATGTCTGGTATTTCTTCTCCATTCCATCCATGATCTAGACAAAAAAATCAAAGAGTCTTGTCTTGACAGTTGGAGGGAGGAGAAATTCTACAAACTAAGTGGTGAGTGGTGTCCAGCACCACCCACATACGATGCCACAACCATGACTACTCTGATAAGGGACAGAACAACAGGAACAGCAATATCTCTTTATTAAAATAAATGTATAACTAGAATTTAGAAAAGTTCCCTTAGCTGAATAGCACCCTAGCTGGACATCTAATTTGCTTATGGCTAAGGTTGACCATGTTCTTATTGCTATAATATCTCTTCCTCCTTATAAAGAAGTGGAGCATGACTTCAGCATCTTAGACCTCCCTTCAGTTATGCCCTCAAAATATGAGCCACTAATAAAACCCAGAATGACAGAGGAATAACTAGATGTCTTGCTCTTTCTCTGCTGGCAAGCATCCATTCTATTATGGTAGTGTATACTGTACTCATAAATGGCTCAGACTTCCTTAAGCATAAGCCAATATAGATTTTTTTAATTTCAGGCTTCCTATAACAGAAAACATGAGCGGCCGCAAATATAAGGAAGACTTTATCTTTACTGTAGAAACTCCTAAGCATCTACTTCATGTCCTTATAGTTTATATGCCAGTGTGTTTTCCTTAGAGCTATTTAATCAGAAACAGAACTAATAGACTGAGGAAACAAAGGCGATGAGTCAGTAATAATGTGGAGTGAGCTGTTAAACACTAGTAGTGTAATATTTATATTACACTATGGACCCCTATATCAGGATCTGAAAGGAAAGTTCATGTGATGTGTCTCTTGTGGTTAAATTAAGTTACATTTGTCAATCTGCTGTTATAAAAATTTAGCCCTAACTGTGCCACTGGCCCTTTAGGTTTGATTAGTGCCCAGAGAGCTGACAAATCCTCCAGCAGGAAGGTCAGCCAGCCAATGACCACCTGTCTTTCTTTGATGTAAGGGAAATGAGACCTAATTATAAGGGGGCATACTCTGGAGGAGGCCAAAGACTATCACCAGGTATCCAAATGGGTCTATTTCTGAAGAGTACATGGTGGTGAGAGTGTTTGGTTATGGAAACATGTACACACGTAGTTACCCACATTGCACGTCATACTATCCCTAACTAGGCTAGGTGAATAAGTGTTATGGTAAAACTCCCATTCTGTGCTTACTTGATGAACTAGCATCCATGTTCTGGCACTGGGTACATAAGGCAACATGCAAATACCAAATGTCCCAGATTACATCTTTAAGTAGAAGGCAAAGTATCCAGTCAGCATTATAACATAGACAACAGTACCAATCAACCTTAGCACAATATATTTATTTATTTCTATTTATTAAACAAGATCCCAAGAGTGCAGAATAATTAAGTGACTTAATAACAATTTCAATAATACAATAGCAACATTATAACAAGACACTGTAACATGGCTTACATCTCCATGCTAATGTATTTGCTGTTACGCTGTACTGCTTGTCACTACATACTAATTGTAACTTATTCTGTATACATTATTGCAATTGGTTCCATCATTGATAATTCCAAATACCTGCTATATTTGCATTGTATTTTTTTATATATTTCACAGATTTCCTGTTAATATGAATGATGTTGTGAATAAGTTAACTGTTGATTATTACTTTTTGGGAATATGGTGTAATGCACATATATAGGAATATGTCCAATGAATCTGCAATACCACACTCTTGTTTGCTTTGCAGCTATACTTGTGGCTGTAAAACGGTCTGTGCCACCTACATGGACCATAGGTTTAAATGTTCATAGGCACTTACTTGGCTATTGATCTTTGAGGATCTTAAGAAGCCTAGCCATACAATCCCATGGTAGATTGTAGTCCTTATATTTTGCATATGAATAACTCAGAGGTAGGCAGAACAAGGATCTGTTGGGACTTTTACTTGTCCTGATCCATGAGGAACAAGGGTGCTAAATTGGGGGTGGATTTGTGGTTTCCCATGCATTTGTCCTAATTATGTATGAATGGAGTAAGAGAAGTACTTTGCTTTATGTGGAGTGGAAGATGTTTCCATAGAAGAGATACATTCCTGTTTTTCCAACATCATCTGTTTATGATGCAAAAAAGTTTGAGATCCCCTGAGCTGGTGTTCATGCTACCATTGGACTTTGTAAATTTGTTGGGGCTCTACACACATGGCAGAGGTCACATGTTAGTAGCCTGAATGATTCTGAGAAGTGAATCAAGATTTTGAGATGGTCCTCACAGTTTTTGTGATTTAGTCCCTTATTTTTTTTGTGAAAAAACATTAAATGAGAAATTAAAATACAGTAATACAATAATTGCTTGTTTAACTATTCCAGTTGTTCCAAGTGTTTAGGCAGGTATCTACCAAATGAAGCATTATATTCAGTGACCAGCCTGATGCAGGGCAAGTACAGTGAAATGATTGCATCCATGGACCTAGGCACCGTACTTTAGATATAAACTGTATGATGAAAAAGGTATTCCTTACAGTACTTGATACATGGTGATCAAAGGAGAGTTTGTTGTTATTAACACAGATTTCCAGATCTCTCACTATGGGATCAACTTCCATGGGTGTGTTGTCAATGTAATAGTTCCAAGGGAAGCTATGCTTGCCTAAAGATATGATTATACTTTTCTTAGCATTTAGCTTTAGTCCTTGGCTTTGAAACCAGAGTTTTTGTTTTGGGAAAGGACCTCTTGGAGGGTTTTGGTATCCTCAGGGGAGTTTATGATGCATCAAGTTTACAGTCATCTGCAAACTTGGACTGGTGTAACCACTTAACATTTACTTTCACCTCTTAATATTCGATTCCAAAGAGGAATGGCCAAAGCACTGAGCTCTGAGGCATGTCACTAGTGACAGTAACAAATAAATGAATAAACAATATTTTCTTTTCTTTTAGTATACACTACGCAAAATAAAGGCTTCCACATTGACTGTATCTCGATTTTTGCACACATGTAATATGTTAGGAGGTAGGGGCTTTAGTTGTAATTTTTAAAGGGGTTGGAAGGAATTCAGTAAATTGTTTACAGAAAAAAACATTTCTGTCATGAAGTACTAGAAGTCCCAGGAATTTTTTGGGGAATAGTACCCTGTAGATGCATAAAATTTCAGCTTCCAGAATGATGTTACAGTTTGGATTCTGGATCCATTCAGAGAAGCTAGATTCTGTATATTATAAATATACAGATTCTTAATGCTGACACGTGGGCACAAAAAAAGAGAAGGAAGATGAAGGGGCATGACTGACCTCCATATGATGTGGCTAATAAATTCATGATGGGATATAAAGCACTGAACAAAAGGAACTATAAATAGTGTGTGGAGATGACATTTAAATAATCTCCCCTCACAGGGCAAATATTCTAGAACATTCCAACATTTTATAGAATATTATTCTTTGTGTGATGTTTCAGGAGACCCAGCTAAGTATGCATGGGCATGCTACAATGTCTGCATGTCTCTACAAGACTTTGACTCTAGCTTCATTACTCTCAGTCTGTGGACGTAGTTATGACTATTCTAATGAGCTGAAGTATTACCTGTCTTTTCTCTTGACCAATCAATTAGTCTGCATATGCCAGTTACTTAGATTTCCTAACAGACTGGTTTCTGCATTCATGAAATGAAAGAAAACATGCTCTGTTTTATGCCTGTTAATTAGTTTGTATTTGCTATAAATTGATTACTGTCTGTTATAATTTGACCTGATGGTGGGAGCCTGCTGTGCTTGGCTTCACTTCACACAACTAATTAATAGCCCCACACATTCTAGCAAGACACCAAATTCTCTGGTAGACTGGATCTTAATATCAGAAACTAGCAAACAGACCACCTCAGGTAGAATGTATGACTGTCTCAATAATCATCTCGGTATCTATACAACCAGACATCTCACACATCCACATAAACAGCATGTTTATGAAACAACATTCAAACTGTCCAAGATGAATCCAGAAATGTTCATTACTACCCTAGCATTGATTAACTGGAACTTCCTAAAAAATTCCTTTTAGTCTATGATGTAAATGAATTCAGTACACCCTTTCTAAATATCCTACATAGCTATGCACCTCCCTGAAGGAAGTGACTGAAAGCAAGTAACACAATATGACTATCCAAGAAGAGGACAAAAAAAATGTAAAAATAATGGCAAAAACACAAAACACCACAATATCCTGAAAATTTCAGAATGCTTCTCAATCATAATATAAAGGACATTAATGAAGACAAAAAAACTATACTATAATAACTTTCAGAATAATAGTAAACACAACCCTAAAAAAGTCTGGACAGCCATTAAGGAAATCTTGCATCCCAGCCATAAATTCCATCCTAACCCCTCTCTTAATAACTAATCACTCAAACCCACAATACAGTTCATCTCTTATTTCATACATAACATAGCACCTCTATCCAAGAATTCCGCAGCATCTAATTCCAACCCTGCCCAGCAGCCAAGTATCACCATATCCACTTTCACCTTCAAACCTGTACACAAATCCTATATAAAACTACTCTTAAACAAACTCAAACCATGCTGTACTTCAGCTGATGACCTCCCAAGTGAGTACCTTAAAATAGCAGACGAGAGCATTGCCTACCCTGTCTCATTCCTTATAAATAGGTCAATCCAGTAATCCAATATGTGCTCTTGCTTGAAAAAAGTCACACATTTTCCCCCTGCATAGAGGAAATTCAACAGACATTTCTAATTTTAACCCTATAGGAATCTTATCCCCCCTCTCCAAAATACTTGAAAAATCTATTCAAAAACAATTGCTAAACTACTTCCTGCAGGAAGCACTCCTATTCCCCACACAAAATGGCTTCCATCCTTCCCATAGTACTAACACTGCACTTCTAAGATATATAGATACTGTCAGTAAAGCTAATGGCAAACTAGTCTCCTCCTTATTTCTAGACTTGTCTAAAGCCTTTGATAATTTGTCACAGCAATTCTCTACTTTGAATGTCCTCATTAGGTCTCTCTCAGACCACTTTTCTATGGTCCAAAAGCTACCTATCCAATAGGTATCGGTCAGTAAAATGGCACTGTACCATCCCTCCATACCTCCCAGTCACCACTGGTGTACCTCAAGGCTCTGTCTTTGGTCTCCTCCTCTTTAACATTCTTCACCAGCACCCTCCACACAACAGTTCTCCCTAATACAGTATGCAGATGATTCCACACTCATTTGCATATCTGACACGTGACCCAAAAATTACTCAGGAAACTTTAACAGCAACTGAAATATGGTTTTATAACTCACAACTCCTGCTCAACCCTAAAAAAAACAACCTACTACTTTTTCCCCAAAGCCTTCTCCCATGAAAAAAAAACTAAATTTAAAGTCATCTCTCTTGGTAATTAAAACCACTGAAGTCACTTGTCTTAGCCAATTATTAGAGATGATAGTGGATGATAAATTTAAATTTGACCTGCATATACAAAACTGTATAAGAAAAATTCATCAAAAACCAGAGATGCTTTATAGAGCCAAAACTTTCTCACCAATGCAACTAAAACTAAACTTGCCACTACTGATCTCTTCCTCAGACTTCTTTATGGTGCATCCGTCCCTACTAACCCTCAGGTATAAAAAAACAAATCCATTCAATATCAGTTACAAAATAGTAAAACTCAACAAAAAAACTGAGCCAAGCTGAACACCAAGGATAAACTTTAGCATACCAAAACCACTTTATTCAATGCTTTTGTCCTAAGACTTCTTCAGCATACTTCAAAATCACAATCAATTCATTTAAAAGGATGCCCTCAACCAATAAAAATCTAACATCAATTAAAAATAATCACATACATTGTTTTAAAATCCTAAATGAGAAATTAAAATACAGTAATACAATAATTGCTTGTTTAACTATACTCTACGATTCTTAAAAAAACATTGAATATTGACTACATCATTCAATCCAGGTTTCTTGTCTGAATTTAATCTTATTTGCCATAAGGCTTTTTTTTGTTCCAAATAACTCTTAAAGTCTCTGCCCCTCAAATCAGATAACCCATGTTCAAATACAGAAAAATGATTTTTTTGTAATTTTGACATTGCATGCTTAAACAGTGTATTCGTATTGTCTCTCTTCTTTATGCTATATAAATTTTCTCTTACTCTAGTGTTCAGTGCCCAGGTCGTCGTTCCTATGTTCCTATTTTACATAGGAATGATGACCTGGACATTGAACACTAGAACTGGGGGAGTATTTAAATGAACTGATTGTGATTTTGAAGTATTCTAAAGAAGTCTTAGGATGAAAGCGTTGAATAAAGTGTTTTTGATATGCTAACGTTTATCCTTGGTGTTCAGCTTGGCTCAGTTTTTTGGTTTCTGTTAACTTTTAGGTATCACAAAAATCAAAACATGAACAATGCTATAGCAAAGTTGCTAAATTTGCAGCAAATATAAACTTCAGGTATCACTAAAATCAAAACATGAATAATGCTATAGCAAAGTTGCTAAATTTGCAGCAAATATAACCTTCAGGTATCACTAAAATTAAAACATGAACAATGCTATAGCAAAGTTGCTAAATTTGCAGCAAATACCCCTTTAAGAACCTGATACTGTATTGCACTACAAAGCTTAAATTGGTTAGAATTGCTAAATCAACTAACATATACACAGTTTCTTTCTACCTACAAAATTATCGAAAATCCATCTTCTTGTCTAGTACTAAATAACATTCTATATGACTATGTTCCCAAGTGGTCATTATTATGCAAAAACTCCTGTCTGCCTACAAACCAATTAAATCTACTGAGGATTGTACCATGTTGCTAAGGCCTGAAACTCCTTAACCATATCAATCAAATCAATACCCTCCCTCCCATCCTTCAAAACAATTCTAAAAGACTTCCTAGTAAAAAGCTGGCTCTGTTCTTGCTCAACACATGGATAAACTTTATCTCACAAATGTGAACAAATACCTGTTTATACCAACATCTCCTCACTCTCCCTTCTTCACTCACTTCCTTACATCTAACAATTTCCTTACATCTCCTTACTCTCCCTTCTTCACTCACTTCCTTACATCTAACAATTTCCTTACATCTCCTTACTCTCCCTTCTTCACTCACTTCCTTACATCTAACAATTTCCTTACATCTCCTTACTCTCCCTTCTTCACTCACTTCCTTACATCTAACAATTTCCTTACATCTCCTTACTCTCCCTTCTTCACTCACTTCCTTACATCTAACAATTTCCTTACATCTCCTTACTCTCCCTTCTTCACTCACTTCCTTACATCTAACAATTTCTTTCCCCTTACTTTGACTCTAAACATACTATAGGCCTGCTTTTCTCTCACATCTAATTTCAGTTCCTGTTTTAGTTATACTAACTTACCTTTAATTTCTCTATAAACTGACTAACATTTCTCTAACTATTAAATCATTGTTATATAACTAGTATATATTCTTAAGTAATGTCTTCAGATTATGTCTAATTTAGTATAATTATTTAAAGTGTAGTTGTTTTTTTTCTATTATTTTTAGAAACTGTAAAATTATTGTTTTTAGATTCATTGGTTCATAGGTGTGTACTAGGCTAATGGCTCTGGGGCCTATACAAGCCTAGCCATAATATTATGCTGGTATCATGCCACCCAACCTTAGTTCCCAGTGCTTCTGTCGAGTAGAGCCACTGGAGGTATCCCCAGAGTGAATTTTCTATTTTCTATCCATTCATCAAGATTCCCCTTGAAGGTCAGCGAGGTGCTCTGCTTGACATGTACATTGACAGTCTCTGGTTTATGAACCTATCCCTCCAGTACGTTCTGTTGATTGTAGTAATGAGGTTGAGGTCTCTCGAGCGTGTGATGTGGAGCGATTGGGATTTCTTTAGATGTAGCATTTTTTTTTTAATTCTTTTTATTTGTTTATAGATAAAACACAAAATACTAATGAACAACATCTATATACATATGTAACTATATACAATTATATCATGCCCAACCATAACACAATTGACTTTATTAAAAGTTATATTCATTTTAGAATATAATCAAAAAACATCCTCCAATATTCTTTAAGATAATCCTTCTGATTTGGTTTATGAAATAGATACCTATGGGCCTTAAGATGATTAATTGCAAGTAACTTAAAGCCCTCCCAAGAAAGTGAGTGTCCATTTTTCCAGTTAAGAGTAATGTAATATTTTATTAACATGAAGATGGAAATTAAAATTCTAAGTTGTAGCTTTGATACTCCAGGTGGGGGAATATGTAACAGTGTAAATTTCCACGATAAACTAGATTTTTCATTGCCTATTTTTTCTAACTTAACCCTTAAGGCACACCAAAGCTTGTATGAACATTTACAGCTCCAAAATATATGAAGGAGATCATCCTTTTGATTATCACAAAATTGGCAATGAGGAGAAGAATTGGGGTGGATTTTATTAATAATATTAGGGGTAAGATAAGCATTGTTCAGTAACATCAACTGTGTATAATTGAGCTTTTTTAGGGGAATAAGGTTGTAGCTAGTCTTAATGGCATTCGCAGTTTGGTCGCGGGAGATAGATGGATCTTGTTTCAGCCAGTAGCTAGAATATATAGGCTCTTTTTGAGTTTTTAAAGACATAATAAAATTGTAAGTGTTTGAAATCATTTTCTTTTTATGGAGGAGAAGGTTCCAAATCACTTTGCAGGATGAGATGTCTTTTACCGATAGCAAAGGGTGATCTAAGAATTTATGAGATAGATCCATGATTTGTCTGAATATAATTGTATACCTTTTGGGAAGATTCATCTTAGATCTGATATCTGATATCAAGAGGTGCATAAAAGGAAGGATATCAATGATATTCTAGATGTAGCATTTCTAACAGAGCTGGGTCAGACATGGCTTTGTAAGTCAAGCAGAGATCGCCTCTAAGTAGGCAATATGAGACAGAGAATAATTGGAGTTTTTTTGAGTCTGTCCATAGACGACAAGTGTTTAAGGCCTAGAATCCTCTTTGTGAGGTACTTTTGCAGACCCTCCAGTTGTTGCAGGTGTTTAGTGAGGTACATGCCAAATGGAGCATTGTACTCAATGACTGGCCTAATGAGGGAAGAGTAGAGGGCGACAATGACCTCTTTCTTCCTGGATGCAAAACCCATAGTAATGAAATGAGCCACATAGAAGGGCTTTCTGACCTCAGTGGCAATGAGGTGATCAGAAGAGAGGTTGCTGTTAACCTGTGTTCCCAAATCTCTTATAAAGCCTTCTGCATTCAGTGGACTACCATCAGTGTGGTAATTCATGGGAAACAGGT
Organism: Protopterus annectens; assembly: GCF_019279795.1. Lineage (NCBI taxonomy): Eukaryota > Metazoa > Chordata > Ceratodontiformes > Protopteridae > Protopterus > Protopterus annectens. Next base: position 1,800,945,373 of record NC_056743.1, on the reverse strand, counting down.
TTTTCCCAAAGGGGATGACGACACATTTTTTGGCATTGAGCTTAAGGCCATGGTTCTGACACCAGTCACTGGTTTCAGTGAGGCCATTCTGTAGGATGTCAACATCACTTGGGGAGTTAATAATAACTCCCAACTTGCAATCATCTGCAAACTTTGCCAGCCAGAGTCCCTTCATGTTGGCCTGGATGTAAAGCAAAGTAGATACCAAACAGGAGAGGACCCTGGACCAAACCCTGTGGGACCCACTTGTGACTAGTCAATAGTCTGACTTGGAGTCAGTTAGTTTCACACTGTGGGTTCTATCTGTCAGACAGTTTGCAACCCACCTAGTGAAATAGGGGTTGATGCCTAGCTTAGTGAGTTTTTCTATGATTCCTGAGTGGGGAATGGTATCAAAGGCCTTGGCCCAATCAAGATAGGCTGTATGAACCACCTTGCCTTCATCCACAGCTTGGGTGACTGACTCAAAGAAGTCGACCAAGTTGAGCAGGCATGATCTACCCTTCACAAAACCAAACTGTGTGGGATCCAAAGTTTGGAGATTCCCTATATCCTTGTCTATTAGGTCCATGATGATGCATTCCATAGCTTTGCATATCAGATTCATCAGGCTAACAGGGCAATAGTTCCCAGGGCCTGTAGTTGCTCCTGCTTTGTGGAGAGGGATGACTGTAGCAGTGCACTATTCGGTAGGGACAAATCTGTGACTGAACAGGGCACACAGGTGAGGTGTCATTTCACTTTGTAGTTCATGTTTAGCTATATTAAACAGAATCAAGATGCTATCCTCCAAAAAAAAAGGAAGCCAATCTGGTGTTACCCTGCTATAAACAAACTCTACAACAGAAGGAAGAAACTGTTGCAAAAGAGAGTAAAATTCCATGAGTGGAGGAGCTCCCTAGTCAGCCTCAGTAAGAAGCTGAGATCCCTTATAAGACCTCCAAAGCTAGCTAAGAAAACAAAATCGCCACTGATTCTAGGGACAACCAGAAAGCATTCTATAGCTATGTCAAGAATATCAATGGCAACACCCATATCTGCTCTGAGTTACAGCACAACAGAACGAAAATTACAGAACCAACTGATATTGCCAACATCCTGGCAGATAGGTTCAGTGCTAACTTTAACCCACTCTCACCCCCTAAAGGGCCCATATCTATACAGAAAGAATGCAGAGTCCCTGTAATCACAATTACGTAGGTTAAAGCTGCACTCTCTAAAGCCAGAAAAACAGCATCCATGGGACCGGACAACATCCCAGGCTGTGTTCTACAAAAATTTCAGAACGAACTGACTCCGCACCTAAACACCATGTTCAATCATAGCCTCATGTCAGGCTTCGTGCCCACTGAATGGTGCACAGCAACAGTTGTCCCACTCCACAAAGGGGGAGCCACCACTGATCCCAGGGAACTATTGCCCTATTAGCCTGATGAGCCTGGTTCTGTAAGGTCATGGAACATATCATCATGGAACTCATAAACAAAGACATTAGTAACCTCCAAACTCTGGACCTCACCCAGTTCGAGTTTGTGAAAGGCGGATCATGCCTCCTGAACCTGATCGACTTCTTTGAGGCAGTCACCAAAGACATAAACGAGGGTAAGGTGGTTCACATAGCCTATCTTGACCTTGCCAAGGCTTTCAACACCATCCTCCATTCTGGAATTATAGCTAAACTCACTAAACTAGGTATAAATCCCTACATCACAAGATGGGTTGCCAACTGGCTCACTGACAGAACCCACACTGTAAAAGTTGCAGACTCCTAATCTAACTTCAAACCAGTAACAAGTGGAGTACCACAGGGTTCAGTCCTGGGACCTTTCCTGTTTGGTATCTACTTCTCTGAAGTACAGGCTAACACAGAAGGCCTTTGGCTAATGAAGTTTGCAGATGACTGAAAACTAGGAACCATAGTCAAGTCCTCAAATGATGTGGACATCCTACAGAAGGGCTTCACTGAGGCAGATGCCTCATGTCAGAGCCATGGCCTCAAGCTCAATGCCAAAAAGTGCATTGTCATCCCCTTTGGTAAAACCTCTGTACCCATGAACTACCACATAGGTGGCAGTTTACTTAACGCCGAATGTGTCATAAGAGACCTTGGGACCCAGGTGGACAGTAGTCTCTCCTTTGATAATCACATCACCAGAGTAGTTAGGAAATCCTTCTACGTGGCATACCTCATCACAAAAGGGTTCTCATCCAGGAAAAAAGAGGTCATCATTCCCCTCTACTCGACACTCATTAGATCCATTATAGAGTACAACACCACTTTTGGAATGTATATCACAAGACATCTGTAGCAGCTGCAAAGGCCACAGAAGTTCCTCACAAAGAGGATTACTGGCCTCAAACAGATGCCCTACACTGACTGTCTCAAAAAACTCCAGCTTTACTCCGTAGCATATCGCCTACTCCAAGGTGATCTCTGCCTAACATATAAAGCTATGTCAAACCCAGAGCTGTTGGACATGCTACACCTAAAGAAATCCCAGTCCCTCCGAGCTACATTCTCTAGGGACCTAAACCTTGTCACCACAATAAACATGACAGGCTGGAGGGATAGATTCCTGTCCCAGAGACTTCCCATACTCTGGAACAAGCTACCCATCTATGTTAAGCAAGGTTCCTCATTAACACTCTTCAAGCAAAATCTTGATGAGTGGATGGGAAATAGGAAATACACCCTGGGGATCACTTCTGTGGCTCTGCTCGACAGGGGCACAGGAAAATAACTTTTTTGGGTGGCATAAGCCAGGCAACCTTGCTAGCTAGGCTTACTTAGGCCCTTGGGCCAATAGCCTAGTATTTACCTATGAAGCTATGTAGAACACAGCCAAGGATGTTGTTAGGTCCCATAGAAGTTGTATTCTTGGCCTTGCACAGTGCTGTTTTAACCTGTGCAACAGTAATACTGGGTCCCTGGCAATCTACTGGTATTATGATTGGTCCTTTGGGGGGAAGAGAGGGGTAAAGTTGGCACTGAATCTGTCAGCCAGTATATTGGCAATATCTGTTGGCTCAGTATAGGAGTGCAGTAGCTCAGAGCAAATCTAGGTATTGCCGTGGAGATTCTTTACATAACTATAGAAGGCCTTGTGGTTGTCTTTACTGTCTGTTGCAATTCTGTTTTCATAGCTAACTTTAGAGGATTTGATGAGGGATCTCAACTTTCTGTTGAAGCTGATAAGAGTTTTTTCCAGTCTTGGGACTTCACCTTATTCCGCATCAGTTTCCTCCTCTGTTGTAGAGTTTGTTTCTGGCAGGGGACCTCCAGATTAGCTTTCTTTTTTTGGAGAAGAGCATCTTGATTCTATTGAGTATGGCGAGATCCATGCATTTGTGTACATGTTCATACATTGCATTGGTGTACGATTCAACAGTCATGCAACTATTCTCCATTTGCATGGGTGCTGTGAAGTTAGCCACCTCTGTTTTTAGGAGCCCAAAGATAGCTTTGGAGAAGTTTTTCATGGTGGTTACCTTTTTACCTTTGCAAATAAACTATATCTCAAAAATGTTTTATAATACCTTGGAGCTCTTTCCCTTGGGCCTCCCCTGACAATGGGCTGCAAACAAGTTGGACTTTCCTAGTAATCAAATATAAACAACTAAATAAATAAACTGTAAAAACAGATCCTGAATGCAGATCAGAATGCACATGCTGTGTGCTCTGTCTTTAAGAAGCATGTCAAAGACTTAGCGTGCATGTATAAATGTCAGGCACATGTCATTCCTAGTGCCATTTTGAGAGTTCAGCTAGAGAGTAAGCATGTATGAATCCTGTAGTTAGTTTGTATATAAGTTACTTAAAGTCAGTAAACTTTTATTATGATCTGTTTGTATATAATAAAGCTGCTTAAACCAATCCCATGAAGACTCTTCTATTGTGTCCAAAATAGGAGACTGACATGGTGTCAGAACCGGGATCGAACAGAATAATATTTGGAGTCATGAGGTGCAGAGATGACAGTGAAGTTAAACTAAGAGAAACAAGCATGAAAAAGAACCAGAAAACAATCAAAGGTAATGAGAACTGACATAAACTACTTATTTTATAAAAAAGGTAAACGGGAGCATTACAAGGGCACAGACTGCATTATTAAACAAGCGGATGGCACAAAAGGTTTCTTAATTAAGGGGAAATATTTAAAATAATGACATTTAACAAAACGATTATCAGAAAAGTAAAACGAGTATGTTTAAGGGCAAAACAAGCATGTTTAGAGTAAAACAAGCACATAAAGAGTAGAATGGGCATGGAAAGAGATTAAACAAGAAAAATGGATATAATAAGGGCAAAAAGGGGCACATTAAGTGTAAATAAAGCAAGGTGACTATGTTTTTTGGCAAAGTGCTGTGTTTTGGCATAACTACAGTTTCGTATTGTATTAAGGGCATAACTAAAGTTATTTGGAGTATCTCAAAGTATGTAAAAGTGCTTACAGTGTGTGCTTATTACTGTGTATATATTCTGAAGAGTTTATTGTGTGCAAAGTACAACTATTTCGTGAAATACATTCAAAGTATAGCCATTTAGAAAAGTTTTTTGTGCTGGGTGTGTCTATTCGCAAAGTGACACCATTAAAGAGTGTTTCTTGCACTGTAAAGAGTTGTCTAGCAAGGTACCGCCATTTGGGAGAAATTTCAGTATGTTGTGTACAGTTTATTCGCAAAGTGCAATTACTTTGAAATGTTATTGTCTCTGAGCTTCTCTTGCCCAGTCCATTCATATTGTTGCATTATTTGAGATATTTCTTAAAATATTGATAAATTACTTTAGCAAGATAATAATTTCAAGAGTATTACAGTGCCCTAGAGACTTATTTCTCAAAGTGCAGTTACTTAGAGGCTTACATTGTGCAGTCGTTTGATATGTTTCTTATACTGATAAGAGGTGATTTCTTGCAATAAAGTGATTTCAAAGGTGTTACAGTGCCCAAGAGGGTTGTTTCTCAGAAAAGTCAAATAGCATAATTTCGAAAAGCCCAAAAGCATAATTCAGAAGCACAAAGTTACAAATACTGGCATAAAATACTGGCATATGTGTCTGTGTTCATGCTTAGTTGCAAAACCCTTCACTGATATGTGTTAATATGAGAGATGGATTTTGAAAGCCCTTACCACTTGTATTTGATCAGAATATTGCAGAGAATTGGAGAATATCTGAGCAAGACTACAATATTTATTTTTATACAATCAGCTTATTCAGATAAAGATGCATGCACCAAGGCATTCGTTTTGTTAAACCTAGCTGGGTCAGATGCCATAGAAATAGAATGTTTATGTGTGCATGCACCAGCAGTATATGAGGCAGAAGGTGAAAATCATCATATTGTTATAAAGGCTGAATCAAGAGAAGACCCAGAGTGTTTGAAACACAAGTTGAGAGAGATGTGTAACCCTCAGACAAATATTAGAGAGGCATTTGTTTTATATGAGAGATCAGAAACCAGGGGAAACTTTTGCAGCTTATATAACTGACATCAGAAACAAAGTTAAACGTGTTGGCTTGGTGACTTAAAAAAATGTGTTAATAAAGGACAGGCTTGTGTGTGGTATTAATAGTGCTGCTGTGAGAAAGACCTTGCTTCATGAGAGTGATTTAATGTTAAGTAAAGCCATAGAGATTTGTCAGATCCATGAAGTGACAGAAAAACACACAAGTATGCTTGCGAGTGACAAGAGCATGGTTTCAGCAGGCTCCAGAGCAAACGTAGACAGTATGCAACACGTGGTGAACAGAAGTAGGCCTAAGAACATGGCAGCCACAGCTCCTGCTGGCTCACCAAGGAACGCTCCAAACTAAACCACAAACGAATCCAAATGATTCAAACAATGAACAGTTGATTCCAACGATGGAGGCATAAATAGAATTCCAAAAAATGACTACATTGATGAATAGGAAAATGATCTTTTTAGATCCAGAACAATTCTCTCCCTTGAGGCGCTCGGAGCACCTAAGTCACCAGCAACAGCAGATGTATTAGAACTGGAATAACTCACAGCAACAGAGAGGCCAGCAGCAGATGAGGGGACATCACACAACTATTGTGGGTACAAGAGATGAGTTTGTAGAGGGAGGAAATGAACTGTGTAATACAACCTAACAACTTTGTAGCATTTTCCTCCTCTTTTTTACTACCTCCAGTTAAAATTGAATTAAATTCTGACAAGGACTTTAAAGTTTATAATTTTTCATCTGTGGACATTGGCATTGAGATATGTAACCTTTTGTCAAAAGGTATGACTTTTGTTCTAACAAAATCCATTCATTTATTTGAGTTATTATTTGATTTAAAATTGTATGTTTGTAAACTGAATTTAAAGCTATTATTTCAGGATGAAAATGTGCCTACAAATGGGTTGAAAATTGCTGGTATTTGCAATCCACCTTTGCACCCCTCCCTTGAAGCTCATGAACAGCTATGTGAATTGGATTTTAGGGCATTGTATAGTAATATAAACAGTAATTATAGGAAAAACCTGCATTTGAATAATTTGTCTATAGACGAGAGGTTTTATCTAGAATTACTAGAAAATAACTGGAATAAGATTAATTAAACCTGATAAAGGGGGAGAGTTAGTGTTGATGGATAGTAATGATTACATAACCAAAATGAAGGAAATTTTACAGACCAAAACTTATGAAATTAGTTCATTAAATGAACTGAATGTAACATAAGCTAGAATAAGAAGTTTTTTACATGATTTATTCATTAATGTGCTAATTAGTTTGTATGAGTATGATTATTTACATTTTATGTATCCATTCATACCAACCATGTTTGGAGTGCCTAAAATTCATAAAAATTTAAATCGACCACCTATGCATCCTATAGTGGATGTGAGAGGGACCATTACCAGTCCTTTAGCCAAATTTTTAGATTTTAAACTGAAGCATTTTGTCACGGAAGAGCAACGCATATGTATTAACTTGTGGGATTTTTTTAAAGAGATTAGATGTGGTGAAATATGACAAAGAGTTTGTATTTATTACAACTGATGTAAATTATCTCTACACTGTCATCCCACATCACATAAGAATCAAATGGTTTTGTGAATATTTAACATCAAAAGGTTTAATACAAGATGAGGTCAACATATATGAGCAATTGCTTGACATGGTGTTGAAGTTTAATTTTATAACATTTGATAAAATGTATTATCACCAGATTGAGGGGGTTGCCATGGGGTCAGCCTGTGGTGGCCACTACACAAAAATAATTATGCTGGAATGGGAGAAATGTTACTTGTTTACATCTAGTTATTATTCACATTGCAGCATATATGTTCGTTTTTTGGATGATCTATTTATCTTATGGAAAGGGCCTAAAAATCTGATTACAGAGTTTATAGGATTTATAAATGGCACTACAACCTTTTTAAAATTTACACATTCGGTGGATGATAGTCAGATTTCCTATTTAGATGTGTTGATTACAAAAGATAATGTTAATAAGAAACTTTCATCCCAAATATATTGTAAGACAACTTATTCCAACATATTTCTCCACTACACTAGCAATCATCCCTATAAACAGAAAAGAGCTGTCATTAAGGGACAATTCGTGAGGGCAGCCCATATGTGTACAGAATGGAGCACATTCTTGGATGAATGTGACAAACTAACAGATATGTTTTTAGTTAGGGGTTACCCCCAGGTATTGGTTAATGAGTTAAAAAATGAAGTGGTACAAAAACGCCAGTCAGGGCATTTTAACCCTATTTTGTGAGTTAAGACACAAGAAGGAAATTATATTTTTGTAACATGTGATGGTAACACTGATACTGACACCGATGAATGTATGACAGTTACCTCAACTCGAACTAGAACTCAAGTACAATATTATAATGCTTTTAGAACTGTATTTAATGCAGAAAGTAATCTAGTAAAAGATATTATGGTTAAAAATCGGGCATTAATTAATAGGGAGTGTGATATTACTGATGTTTTAGGTAATTACCCATTAATAGTATATAAAAAAGGTATGGACCTTAAAAATTATTTCAAAAAAGCGTGTGAGCCAAGGAAAACTGGGAATATGTTGAAATGTGGTGCTAGTACCTTTTGTAAATATGTGCTTGAGGTGAACAAGATCAAGATTAATAATTATACTATTAGAATATATGGGAAATATAATTGTAAAACAACTAAAGTAGTTTATTGTGTTGTATGTTCCACTTGCCCTTGTTTTTACGTAGGCAAAACAGAACGTTCATTTAAAAATAGGATGTCTGAACATCTTAGTGATATTAGATTAAAAAAGGACACTAACACTCTAACAAGACATATTTTATCATATCCAGATCACAGTTTTAAATTTATTATAATTGATGCTTTGTATTTAACAGAGCGAGGGGGAGCTAGGCTAGTTATTTTAGAAAAAAAGAACTGGCGTGACAAATTAGATTTCTGGCCAGGGTTGAATGGTGCAGAATCAATTAAATGTTTACTTAAACTGAAAGCTTTAAAAAGATAGTTTTTGAATAGGTTTTATATTATTTGCATCAATTTTTTTTAGTTTGAAACATTGTAACTTGTTCTGCTTTCCGCTGGAAGTATGATGTACCTTTGGAGGTGTGTCAGATGTACCATTTTGATTGGACATTTGGAGGGGGAGTGAACGCTTCAAGAGTTCCTTTTGGTTACATAGTAATTAAATAGATTTGTGACTAATGTATTTATTTTTTGTTGAAGTTACTTTTAACTTTAATTTGGAACAAAAGCACTTAGGTTTTTATTTGAATAATTTATTTTATTAAAGTCATGTTGCACCATTAAACGCTGTTTTTTTTTATTTTGAGAAGACATTTCTATATATCCTGTTTTTTGGCTCACCAAGGAAACCACATAGCTTTCCAGCAAATTCTAAGAATAGTTCAGTTAAAAGAGCATCCACAGTGCAGTACAAGTATGAATCAGCACAACCCAAGTCCAGCTTTATTGTTAACTGTCGCAATTGTGGTGCAAATCATGAGTCTAAAAAAGGGAAGTGTTTAGCTTTTGGTCAGCAATGCCACAAGTGCAGAAAATGGAACCATTTTCAAACATTTTGCAGATCAAGTAAAACCCACACAATTGTAAAGAAAGGTCACAAAAAAAAAGCAATTTTATCAAGTAGAGACACAATGAGTCAGCTTTCTATGTAGATGGTGTATCAGTGCTTGGTGAAAGAGTTGATGCAGTGAATTTATTGGCAAAGAGCGAAGTGTTTTGTACTGTCTGGATCAATGGTAAATCCACAGAGCTTAAAGTAAACACTGGTTCAAAGTGTAATGTTATAATGGCAGGCACATTTGCTAAAGTGAGAGTTAATGAACAACTTAATGTGGCCAGTAGTGCAAGCCTTGTTGCTTATGGAGGTGAAGTAATTTAAACCGATGGCTCGGTGATGCTTTCATGTTATTTAGCCAAAAACTATTACAACTTGGTATTCTATGTAGTCTGAAGGCCAGTACAGTCTTTATTGGGTCTCAATGATAGTTTGAGAATGAATCTGCTTTCTTTTACCAAAGACGTTCATGACATAAGTGCATCTCCTAGTTCATATTTTCTAAGAATATGCTGATGTTTTCGATGACACGTTGGGCAAACTTCCAGTTGTGTATGCTATGAAGTTAGACCTAGAGGTCACTCCAGTGGTAATACTGGCATGAAAAGTTCTGATAGCTATGTAGAATAAAATCAAGGCTCAGTTGGATAAAATGGTGCAGCACAGTGTAATTTGTCTAGTTACAGAACCAATTGAATGGGTGTTATCTATGGTACCAGCTCACAAAAAAGGCTCAGACAAAATCAGAATATGTATTGACCCAAGAGATTTGAACAAAGCATTGAAGAGACCATATCATCCAATATGCACAGTCTAAGAGGTCACAGCTATGATACTGAATGCCACTGTCTTTTCTGTCTTGGATGAAAAAGTTAATTTTGGCAACTGGCAAGTGATGCTTGATCGCAAATCTTCATTACTAACCACTTCTGGTACCCCGTTTGGCAGATACAGATTCCTAAGGATGCCATTTGGAATAAATTCTGCAAGTGAAGTCTTTCAGCATGCAATGGAGCAAATTATTTTGGGTTATCCTTGTGCCATAAAAGTAGATGATTTATTGATTGGAGGCAATGATGAAGCAGAGCATGACAGAAACCTAAAGAGAGTTCTAGACAGAGCATGAGAAGCAAACTTGAAGCTCAATCCTCTGAAGTGCAAATTCAGACTTCCAGAAGTTACATATGTAGGTCATTTGTTTACCAGTACTGGTTTGAGACCAGATCCAACCAAGCAAACAGCTAACCTTGAGATGTCAGCAACAGATAATGTTCAAGCTCTACAGCATTTCCAAGGCATGGTTAACTATTTAGGCAAGTTTATACCAGACTTCAGTGAGTTGACAGCACCTTTAAGAGAGCTCATGCACAAAAATGTTGTATGGTCATGGTTAGAACACCACCATAAGACATTTGAAGACCTCAAGCAGAAAATTGCCACCCCACCTACATTAAGATACTATGATGTGAACAAACCAGTCATGTTTTCCTGTGATGCTTCAAAATTTAGTCTAGGCCTATGCATCTAGAACACTTACCCAAACTGAGATGCAGTATGCTCAAATTGAGAAAGAACTTTTGGCAATATTATTTGCATGTTCCAAGTTTCATGATTATATTTATGGTTGAGCTATTCAGAATGAAACTGATCACAAACCTCTAGTTACTATTCTAAAAAAAGCCTATGCATTCTGCTCCAGCAAGATTACAAAGAATAATTCACAAATTGCAAAAGTACAACTTCAAAATGGTCTATACAAAAGGCAAACTACTCTATCTAGCTGATACCTCATCCAGATCACCCAGAAGTATGACGGAACAGCTTGATGCAGAGAATTTTCACTTTGACATGATGGAAGTGCGTAATGTTTTTATTACTAGGCTTTATCAGTTGAGAGATCACACTAACTGATCCAATTTTGCAAAAGCTCAATCACTGCATTAATGTTGGATAACCATCAAAGCAATCTAGTGTACCACCTGAAGAGCAAACCTATTTTCCTTACAGAGATGAAATGTTGATAGGAAATGGCATTATTTTCAAAGGTACTAAAAGTGTTGTTCCTGTTTCCTTACAACAAAAATATATCCAGATTTTGCATCGTGGTCACCCAGGTTCTACATCCACTATGAGAAGAGCGAGACAATTAGTATTTTGGCCTTCATTACTGAAAGACATTGATAAAGTACTTTCTTCTTGTTCAGTATGCAATAGTACTAAACTGCATTTGCAAAAAGAACTGCCTCATCTAAGTCAAGTTCCTGAACTACCTTGGTCGACAGTAGCCACTTATACCTTCGAGTGGAACAATCAGCACTACTTAGTATTGGCAGACTCTTAGTCAAACTGGTTTGCGACTGACTTACTACCTAACTTAACATCCACTGCTGTTATTTCTAAGTTGAAACATCATTTCTCAGTCCATGGTAGTTCACACAAAGTTATATCTGGCAATGGTACTCGATTTGCTAGTCAGTTGTTTCAGAGATTTGCAAGAGAATAGGACTTCGTACATGTTACTAGCAGTCCTGAATATCCACAGTCAAATGGTGCAGCTGAACGTGCAGTGCAGAGTACAAAGCAATTACTTGAAAGGTCAAAGCGTGAGAATACCGATGTCTTTTTGAAATTACTGAATCTCAGAAAGATACCCTGTGATGATATTCTTGGCTCACCTGCTCAAAGACTTCTTTCCAGGCAAACTAAAAGGATGCTACCTATTAGTTCCAGTTTATTGTTGCCTAAGGCTAAGAACAACTGAACTATAAATGCTCAACTATTCAAGAAGCGTTTGATCCAGAAGTCCAGTTATGACAAATCGAGCAGATTTCTTCATCCGTTGAGGGAAGGAGAAACAGTGAGAATATAAACAGCAAAAGGTTTCGACCTGACTGGTCAAGTTACAGGTATATGTGCCGAGCCAAGATCCTACCTTGTAGAATCCGAGGGTATGAAGTACAGGAGAAACTGTAGGGATTTACTTCATGTACCAGAATCATCATCACAACATCAATTTAATGATACAGACTCTAGATCTCAGAGTAAACCAAATGTTGCTCCCATTACAGAGTGTGCTCCTATCTCTGATTCCATTCCAGGAGATGTTTCAGATAGTACAAAGACTGAGCATTGTACAGAGGCAGCTCCAGTTACTAAGTCCAATTCCCACACACGATATGGACAATTATCCAGGCCCAGTGTGAAATATGCAACAACATGGACTTAACTGTGTACATATGTATGCTATCATGTGTAAGTGCATGATAGAGAGCTGTGTGTGATATCTGCATGCCAAATAGATTCATAACATGCATGTTTTGTTTTTCAAGAGGGAGGATGTAGAGCAGAGTGCAAGTGCCATGTGCTGCGTCTTTAAGAAGCATGTCAAAGATGTAACGTGCACATATAATTGTCAAGCACATGCCATTCCTAGTGCCATTGTGAGAGTGCAGCCAGAGAGTGAGCATGTATGATTCCAGCAGTTAGTTTGTATATAAGTTACTTAACTTAAGGTCAGTAAACTGTCATAATGTCTTTGTATAAAATAAAGCTGCTTAAACAGAACCCATGAAGACTCTTCTATTGTGTCCAAAGTAGGAGAGCGACACTGAAGGCTGCTACACTGGCATAAAAGCCAAAAAAATGGGGTATTAATCATAGTAAAAGATCACTTGCTCCTTGTTATGCATACGTAAGCTTTCTGGTACTTATAAGTAAATTAATGATCCCTTAATATTGGGCCGAAACTATTACTTTGAGCATTACCTTTCTAACACAGAGAGTTATGACTCCGATCATAACGTATATATTATGTGTCTGAGACATGGATGCCAAGAAAATCACCTGCTGTATCTGTTATATATGCATGCATCGTCTTGTATAATAACACGTATTGTATAGTCATTAAATGTTGAAGGAAATGCACACTGTATTTTATACTTACTGTGCTCAGTACCCATATGAGTACATGTGGTTCTCCCTTCTTCTATGATATTATACATTGTATTGTAACTGTACTGCCATCGTGTGTAAAATGATTTTATGTAACTATACCCAACAGTCTACCTGTTGCCTTCTGGCTTACCTCTCAACATGCATGCATTGATAATAAGAGCAATGGCCCTTAGAAAGTAGGTCCGGCCAACCAAAACTATGCGCATTGAACTAACATAACATTTAAATACCAAATAGCACGTCCATCCAGCCAAAACTGTGGGCATGGAATTAACATAACATTTAAATACCAAATAGCACTTAATGCTTCCCACTTCTAGTAGGAATGTGGTATACTACTCAGTAGCACATTTAAAAAACATAGAGTGACAAAAAATATTGAAAATATAAGCACATTATCAAAGAGACATTAATGAACTGTATTGCAAAATTCTATGGCACAAGGTCATTTATTTTTCATTTTGAATATGAGAGATGTAAGATGTGCTTCCTCTTTATTTAAATTGTTGACACCAGTAGTGTGATAATAACATAGTCTGGTTTTCTCTGTACCAGACAGCGTCACAAATCATGTGCGATGAGAAGGATTCAGAAAACTGAAGGATAAATCAAGCCTGAAAATACAGATATGACTCCAAAAATAGGCATATCATGTATATAGGTAAATTAGGTCTGAAAACAGGAAGGTTCTTTCAAAATAGAGAAAGCTGAGAGGTGTGCCTTCTGGCTGGGTTATGCTAGAAAAAGTTCTTCAGACCTGTGTTCTTACCCAGTTAACAAATGCAAAAATAAAATCAATACAAATTCCTTTAACAACTGTGATATGATTCAGTGGGGTGGTATACCACCTAATTATCCCAATCTTCAAAATCAAATGGCCTATATTTAGTTATTTATTTCAATGATTTTTTTTTTCTCATTAAGCCTTCCATTTATATTTTCTGTATAACAATGGGTACACAAACACACACACACATGTATGCTGAAAGCCATTCACACAGCAGCAGTTGTAGTAATGATCTGTGCAAGGTAGAACACTATTCTTGGAATCATGAAACATGGACATAAATATAATATTATGGAACTATACTTCACTGTGATCTTCAAATCCTGTAAAAGCTATACTTTTACCGGAGTTTCAGACATTCCAAACCTGAACCATAGGAACTAGACTGAGAAAATACTCTCTTAAAACAATTCATGTTTTTTTAATCCACATTAAGCACTTTCATCCCTCAAAGGGACTTAATCAGAATTAAAAAAAAAAAAATAGAACAAATACATAGGCACCTTCTATACCCTCTAAACCCTTCCTACTTAATTGAACAAGTTAAGCTAATTAACGATGAACCATTAACATTTAAAGGCAAATTGTTGAATGCATCCATTACCTCTAAGACAAACAGTGACTGAAAAAACATTGTGCCTTAATGACATGGTGTCTATTAACAGCATTTTGAAGCTCAAAACTTCTTTTTATATGCAATGTTATTCTACTTTTAATTTTATTTCTATTATACTGTGACAGCATTGATTGGTAGTTTCCTCCGTTGACAAGTTTTACGGCTTAGTGTGGCCTTGGTCTCATAAATCATAAATATTCATTTTTTATTTACATTCATTTTTTTTACTACATTTGCTTAGTCTGTTTCAATTGAGATTTTTAGTTTTAGGGTTAATTTTGGTGGTTTCAATCTTGATCAGATTGAACCTATACAATTTGTGAACTAGTTTTCTTGGTTTTATGAGTCTTTCTTGTTTTTTTAGTCACAGAATTACAAAGGCAATTTTTTAGAGAATGCATTTATTTTCAGATTTCTGCTACAAGTACTGATATCTCCTCCATTAAAGTCTTTTTTAATTAATAATTGTGGAGGAATACCCATCTAAATGTCAGACAGACTTCTACCCATAAGAAGAAATAATCATTAAGCTGTGATACTAGTTTTATCTTAACAATTGATGACAATGGTTATTGTTTAGGTCGCATACTAATACCCCATTTATTACCCAGCAATGGTCTGCTCTTCCATGGCATGGTTAGAAAGGAGGCTGCATCCAAACTGAGAAAGTACAGTTCTGTAAGTAAATGTACCATAACAGTAGATGTTTGAATACCCACTGTGTGTAAGTAAATGCAGCATAACAGTAGATGTTTGTATAATCACTGCGTGTAAGTAAATGCACTATAGCAGCAGATGTTTGAATAATTTCTGCTGTAGCCTTAGCTATATGGGTTATATCCTGCATAGGATATAATAGTTAGTCAACTTCCAGAGCTTGAGGGCACCCTTCACATGCCAAAACCATATAGATCTGATATGGCTTAGTGGTAAAATCACTTTGGCTATGGTGTGCAGGGTCCTGGATTTGAGCCTTGCAGAGGCTGTTTATTTTATATTGGATGGGTAATAGGAAATTCACCCCGGGCATCACTTCTGTGGTTCTGCTTGACAGGGGCACAGGAAAATAATTTTCTTGGGTGGCGAAAGCCAGGGTACCTTTTTGGCTAGGCTTGTATAGGCCCTAAGGCCAATTGCCTAGTACCCACCTATGAGCCTATGAACCTATGAACCTAAAACTATTAGCTCAGGCAGAGTTAAACAAAATCAATGGATTGGGGGTCAAGTCCTTTACAGCTTTCATGTCAACTAAGAGAAAGAGACAGAGGCTACATTCTGGAATGAAGGCAGGGAGATTGACAACTCGGTTCAAAGAAAATGTGGATGTTACTTTAGGCATAAAAGAAGGATTAACTATCAAGAAAACCCTGTTTTTGTAGAAAATGAAATAAGGCTGCAACTCAGATAATTTTTGTGCAGGTGTCACAGCAATCTGTAAAACTGTTTTCCATGTTATGAACTTCAAATCAGCCAGACAGGCTGAGTCAAATGGAGCAGAAGTTTTTTTTTTTCACCAAAACAAAAGTTGAGATCCCAGGGAGAAGTCACTTGTTTTCTAGGTGACCAGGAATGCAATACCTAATTCAAAAGCATTTGTAACACTGGAATGCATTGATAGATAATTAAGAAATGCCAGAGGACAATAGCTTGCAGAAATATTGTGGAACTACAGGAATACTATCCTTAAAAAAGTCCTGGTTCTTGTCTTGGCACCACCAAGAAAATCTCTCCCATTTAGAAATATATGAGATTTCGTTACCCCAATTAATACTTACTGCATATCCTCAGAAAACTCATCATTCAGGCAGTTAGTTGAAGTTCCTTTATGTTAGAGTGCATCAAACAACCTCTGTTTTGTGTGAACAGGTCCAGTTTGTGAGAAAGCTTGTGGTAATTGCCCTTGGCCATTTCTAAAAGAAGGGAGAACCATGTTGCCTGGGTCAGAAAGGAGTTACCACAATTATCTTTGGAAAGACCTTCTAAATCTTCAGAATGACTCTATATACCAATGGAAATGGTAGAAAATCATACAAGGACATTCCCATCCAAGAAAATGAAAATTAATCTGTTTTCCAGACTTGCCTGCAAGGCGTCCTGGAGCAGAATTTTGCCAGTTGTTTGTTGTGAATAGAGACAAATAGATCTATCCGAGGTGTTCCCCACAGCTGGATCAGTTTTTGGAAGACCCCTTAATTCAATTTCCATTCATGAGCATCTATCCTGTTCCTGCTTAACTTATCTGCCAATATTTTGTGCTCTTATGGGATATAAGACACCTGCAGAACGTGATTCTGCTAAAAAGGTATATCCCAGGCTACCATGGCTGGTCTGCACAGATAGTAAGATCTGTATCCCCCTTAATTTGTTTATGTACCACATCACTGTGGTATGGTGCTGTCTGTAATCACTTGTAACACTCCAGGGGACCATAGATGATTGAGAGACTTGACAGCATTTATTACTGCCCACATCTCTTTTATGCTTATGTGTTTTAGTCTTCTGCCAAAGACCTTGCCCTTTTGTTACCATGGACACTGCTCCCAAGCAAAGTCTGAGATGTCTATTGTTACAAACCACACTGGATCTGGAAGGGAAAATGGAGACCTGGAGTCAGATAAAACTGATCTCTCCACTAAAGTAGTTCCCTTTTTACATGTCCCAATACAGGAATATGGAATGCAGGGGATGTTAATTTTGGAACCATACATATTTCAGTTACCACTGAATTGTTAGAGTCTCACTGAAGGAGTCATGAAAATCATACATGCCATGAATCCTAGCATCCTGAGAATCTCTCTTGCTGTGGATTTGGAATGAATGGAAAAACTCAGGAAAAGGTGTAGCTATAGGGCTTCTTTTCCCTGTAGAAGAAAAACTCTTTGTATTGAGGTATCTAGGAACTACCAAAGGAAAACAATCATGTGAGAAGGAGCCAAATAAGACTTTTGGATGATCTCTTCAAACTCCAGTCTGTGAAGAAGATTACTTACCCAAGTAACAGATGCCTGACACTTTGAAAAAGACTCTGTGAAGATAAGCAAGTTGTCTAAATAAGGAAAAATGTGAATATCTTGCAGTCTGCACTATGCACTGGAGCTAGACACTTGGAGCCACAGTGGATAACCTGAGGGTAATTTAAAGAAGTGAAAGTATAACTCAGACACAGAACATCTTCAGAAGTATTTGCAATTTCAGACTATAGAAATGTGATGGTAAGCAACTTTTAAATTTGGAATTAATACAAGACTTAAAGGGGGAATCAGAGGTAACAGGTTATGAAGGGATAGCATTTTGAACTATGGGACTTTTACAAACTGTTTTAGAAAAGAAATACTGATCTCTAGGAGGTTTCTTTCTTCGGTATGAGAAACATTCCTGAATATATTTTTTTTCCTGTTAAAGAAAGAGGGACAGGTTTTATCACCCCCTGAGTCAGCAGATGCTGAATGACAGGACAGAAAATGAAATTTGATCTGGTAGATAAGGAGGGATTCCACTGAAATGAAGGGAGGGAGTTTCACTGGCATCTGAATCCCTGATGCATTACTCTCAGAACTCATATGTTTGAAATTATTTGTTGCCAAGGAGAGAAATGGAAAACCAGATTTTGGGGAAGATTTAAAGACTTGCCAGGGTGAGACGGGGGGAGGGAACATTCTGTAGACAGTCATTCAGACTTGTTGAACTGTCCTTGTTTTGGAGGTGGGGGATTTTACTTCCTTTTTAGAGCCACCTTTCCATTATGTTTTCACCATCTGCCTACCAGAAGAGTACTGAGTCTGCTTATTTTGCTTTTCATAAAAGGGAACAGAGGTAAGTGTAAAACCTTTAATACACTTTGAGAAGGAAGGCTGAAAAATCTGAGTAACTGCCAGAATCAGTTTCCATCTCTCATTACACCTTTTCAGGACCCCTGGAGCAAAAGGTCTAACAATAACCTAGGGATTTCAACATTTCCAATTAGACATTCTCAGGTAGATTTTGTGTACGTAACCAAACAAACCTTCTCATAAAGATTCCAGTAGTACCAGCACTGGAAAAGGTATCAGCAGCACTCCAACAGCCTCAGAGGAATGACAGGATGTATCTAACCCCTAGTTCATGGTGGCTGAACGGATTACGACTGAAGGAGTCAAGGAAAATGATGAATATTCTGAAGAACCAGAAATGACCAGAGCAAAGTCACCCTTTTGTGGCTGAGGCAAATTTGTAAAGTGCTGAACAGATGGCTGTTTGGGAAGTTTCCTCTTTTTGTGGCTGGAAGAAGGAAGAACCAATGAACTGGTAAGTTGTTCCATGATGAAGTCAAAAATAATACCGGAAGCCCAGGTAAGACTCACAGCAGTAGTTGGTAAAGCAAGTTTGTTTGTCTTTTTGGCTTTTCCCGGTCCGCTAATGATTGGCAGTCGATTTTTATGGTGCCGAGTTGCCAGCCCGATGCCCAACCTTCAGCGAAGGCATGTCCATTCACGCATGTCTTTCGGAGGCCACTCTACCACGGGAAGGACAGTAATTATTATTAAAAAGTAGACTTTTTTCACCCAAATACACAGTGAAAAACACATTAAACTCTTTCTTCAGCTTCCAAAAGTGATTTATCATAAGTTTTAAACAAATAAAAACTTAGTTTTTGCAATGTCTTTTTCCACAAATTAAAAAGTTACACTTGATTGTAAAAAGTGACTAAAAGTCACGACAATCCATATAAACCATTTTTGCTAGCTTTAAATAAGCTAATTGATAGAAAAAGTTAAGCTTCTGTAATAAAAATAAAATGTGGGAGTTTTTAACCCAAATGGAACTTATCTGCCCAGCACTGGAGAACTGTTAGCCAACTATGGATCTTGGAAAGCCCAAAAGAGGAGCGCTCTTTGGTGGTAGGAAAGATCTGAAGGGCTTGTCATCCAAACCATTAATTTTGTTTAGCTCTGGTTGAGCAAATAATGGTTTAGACACATGGAAGGCACACTGAAATTTTAAAATCTGGCTGGCTGTTATCTATCATGCAGGATATCATATAACCCATATAGCTATGAATACTGCAGCAGTGATCAAATGCTGAAATTACTAAGTTTTAATTCCAGGTTCACTTAAAGCCCTTTTTTGTAATTCAGGGGAAAAACTGCATTAGTACTTTATTGGTACTAGTAAAGTATTTTACAATAAACTAATATGAAAGTGGGGAAGTATTTTCTTTTATTTTATGAATGCCTTTTCACCATTTAAAGACAAAGGAACACAGTATTATCTTATTACCTGATACAGTGGCATGTACCTCCAAATGATGGGGGTTAAGCACCCTGAGGAACATGCTTCTTCATATACTGCATACATCCTGTTGATGAATGATGTATTATTGTCATAAAATAAAGGGTAGCAGGCCTGATATACATTTCTCTGGGATTCAGCTCATTAAGAGGCAGAGATGTTCAGGCTTTCATCTGCAGCATAAACTGTATTTGTTGTGAAGCAGAAATGTTTGTGTGATTAATTCCTACATAAAAATGAAGGTCTGATGATTTTATGCATCTCCTCATTTGTGTTTTTTCTTAAATGGGCAAAATCTTCTAAATATTTCTGTCTGACCCTACAGTAACAAATGCTTAAATAATTTTCTCAAAGTTCTAGAATAATTAAGATGAGATTAAACTTAATTGTCTGGGATAAAATGTTCACATATCATTATTTTAATCAGTAGGCTGCACAGCTTCCTTTCTTGGTCACTACCTCTGTTACCAATGGAACCAACTTCGTTATATAGTTTGAACACATTTGAACTCCTCTCCACATAGCTTGCCCTGATGGTATTGTGATTAGTACTCTGTGTTGTGGCCGCAGCAACCTCGGTTCCTATCCGAGTCAGAGCAATGTGGAAAGTACTGGGAGATTCACTTTGGACGTGCAATGTTGGTATAATGGTTAAGGTGTTTACCTTACAGACACAAAGTGCAAGGTTTGATTCTTACATGGGGTAATTGGCTACGCTTAAAATGGCCCACAAGGGCAGTTAGCATAGTAGTAATCTATGAACTTATTAGGGGAGGCTGGTGATGCTACAGCAAATTAGATCTGCGTGTAAGAACTGAATGTGCAAAAATAAGTGGAACTGGGAATGGCTCCATTGGTGCGGGGCTTCACATAGTATTATTAAATAATTTATTGTTCTCCATTGTACATGAAAATCTGCATCAGTGGTCTTTGGTCTATGTGTCTGGGATGACACATTGTGTTTCTGATCTCTACCAAGGGGTGAGACCTCAAATTATTAGCCACTGTCTCTGAGAATGTCATTATGTGGATGGTCTTTTCTTCCCACCATAGCTAAACAACACTCTAAGCTTGTTAGAAACCAAAGTTATGATAATCATAATAGTACACTAAAAGAATACAGACATTTAAGAGAGATGCATGTAGTTTGATACACAGAGTTAAGGATAAGAGTTGCTAATGATCTTATTGGGTTGTCCTTGATTTGATTCCCTAAAAGTCTGGTTGCATAATGTGTCGGTCAGTGAAAATAATTTAATCAAATGCACTCCTGGGTCACTGTTGAAATTAACATCTTTTACCAAGTATGTTTATTAGGTTAACAAAGAACAGAATAAATACATATGTGAAATATAGCAAATTGACATGCAAGCATATTAGCACAGCATCTTTACTCACACTCATACAAAAACATACATGTGCATTTAGACATGTATATATATATATATATATATATATATATATATATATAAACACACACACGCACACACACACACACACACACACACACACACACACACACACACACACACACACACACGTAGGATGTGTCCATTATTTTATTTCTCTGAAGAATACCAGCACTGAATATACCAGCATGTTTTCCTGGGCAAAAGGTGGCTAGTTTACAATTGCACAGAGCTGTGCTGGTAGTTAGGGCAATGAAATGTAAGCAAAGTGAAGCAGTCCACTGAAACAGACATCCATCAATTCTGTTGCTGTCAGTCTATTAGAAAACAAGTTGTTTCAGACACACAGGGCACCCCAGATTCCTAGGTAAAAATAATGAACTAAAGTCTGATGACAGCTAGTAGTTACCCTCAGCGGGGATCATACTATCTTATCAGTTGTTAGAAAAGCAACTTTCCAGTTGTTTACAAGCTCATTATTTAACTCTTTTTATACATAAATGACAAATGCAAGACACATTAGGACAACCCCTACCACATTTCTGTTGGGCTTGTATATTATACGTTCCTTAATTCTGGACCACAGGAAAAACTGCCTTAATATGCTTCAAATTACAGTTTATCTCTTGAGGATAAACTTGTCTCAATTTTACTGTAACCAGAGACCTTTGAATTATCTGGACTATTTCATGAGGTTAGCAGCTGTCAAGACTGAAAGCTCCTTTGTAAACTGCATGCTAGTAAAAGTGACAACAAATATTTAGACCTGGACATCCACCTAACAAAATGCAGTTTATTTTCTCTACTTCTCTGTTCGCCACTGAATTTCTCCTTGTTTGAAGATTAATTGTTGATTAATAAAATGTTAATTATTTTAAGGTCACATCTTCTAAAGTGATTAATAACTGTTTCATAAAATGCAAGACTGTCTGTACTTGTTTTGTGCCAGATGTCATAAACTAGATACAAATTAAATAAGAAATATTGCTAGTGACGTGTTACAGCTGGATTAAGTAATGTACATCTCCACAGGTGAGCTGTTTTCATGGAAAACTAGTTTGATTTAATATGTCAAGACCATTACAGAATTGCTGATGAATGCAAAAGTGGTATGTTTCACATTAAATCAGATTATAAAAACAGATTGCTGTCCCACATGGAATTCATTAGGCAGATGAAAACCGGGGTGTTTTTGTTATCTTGGGATCACATCTGAAGGATTTTATTTGAAGACTAAATCATTTTTGTTTTAGTCTAATAATTTTTCTGGCACTTTGGTGCACTTTGCACATGGAAAAGAAATTTAGCATCACCCCACTCATCAGTTAACAAACTCCATTTGTTGAGGAAACAGGCATTATGCCAAGTAGCTAGGCTTTTCCAAGCTCACCTTTTCTGAATATCCATTTTAAAATGTAGAGAAAGGCTGGAAAGCAGATTGCAATGCAATAACTTTATGAGAGCCAAAAACTAAAGTGATTCAATTTGCAAAGCAGACCTTTTTTCAAAATAGAGGATATACTTATGGCTGTGTAAGCATTCTGCAGAGCTGCAACCTTTTCCAGCACTGTCACATTGTTTTTTTAGCATCTCTCTCATGTTGCTGCCAAACTGTCTTAGATACTGCTTTTCTGGCAAATGTCATGAAGCTGGCATGTAAAATCTGTTAGCAGTACCAGATCTAGCTCTTGTGAAGAATGAAGAAGCTAGGGTGGTAAGGTGACAATCACGCCAATGAAAATATAAGTTTAAGACTTTTAGGGAACTGGTCTAAGGATTAAAATAAAATACAGATGCGAAGAAAAAATCCTGAAATCTTTAGAACTGAGGAATAAATTGCTGTTCAATCACCATAGCTAATGAGTAACGTATTCAGTTACATGAATATTACAAAAGTAAAAACAAAATAAATGGCTCAAGGTGTCGAGAGGTGCAGAGAGTAGACCAGCAAGGAAAATAAAATGAAAGCTGCACCAATCTTACACAACCAAATACATTTTACTAAATAAAAAAGAACAAAAACATAAGCGCTTTCACGACTTCTCTTGTCGCTTCATCAGACAAACTAAAAAATTTTACATCAAGTTTAAATAGTACATGTTTGCAATCAGGTGATTCTCATAATAAAGGTCAGGTCTAGATAAATATCACATATACAAATTAAAGGATTAATTTGTTAAAGGCAAATAAGTTATAGCAGAATCACATCAAGGTTTACTATAATTATATATATGTATTATTAAAAAAGCTATTTGAAAAAGCATTAAAAAAGCATTAAAAATGTATGTGCTTATATGTATAATAAATAAAACTTTATGAAATGTATATATGTGTATATATATATATATATATATATATATATATATATATATATATATGTGTGTGTGTGTGTGTGTGTGTGTATATTGGGGTGAACAATCTGAATGACTAAAAATTTAAATTTGTGTGTGCAATCAGTTTGTTTAATATGATTGGCCAGAGCATTATTTTCTTTGCCATTGTTTGACTCTGATATGTTCAAGTACTCTATCTTTGAACATTCGATTAGTTTTGCCTACATAAAATACATAACATTTCTGGCAAAAAGAGAAGTAGACAACATTCATTGTTCTGCACTCAGCATAGCCATTGCATGTATTAGTAAAACTGCGTGTAGGATGTATAAAGGTTCTACTACTATACAAATATTGGCATGCAGAACATCGTCTCGTTTTTTTCATATATTGGATATACAAGATAATCCACTGCTCGATGCTAATTCAACCTGTGCAATGGACTATGTATCTATCACTAGCAGTTAGGTATCTGAATTCTTTAAACATTTTAGAGAACTTGAAAATATGATGTACAGATACAAGAGACTGCAGTGGCAACGTTTACATTTACTGGCATCACTTGAGCACAGGGTTATTCCTTGAGGATTGAGAATCCTAAATATGCCTAGCTACAGAGAAACTTATCCTGTGCTGCTCCATAAATGGCAGGAACTTAATTTTAAATTTAGTTCCGAGTATATGGAACTATTGATTGATTTCTTTTTACTGATGGAGAATGAGCTGAAAAGCGACATTATCACTTTAGAGAAGAAAATCTCTAATTCTTTTTCGATAGATATTACAGCTGACAAGAGGGATCAGCTGGAAGAGAACATTACTGCATACGAGAAACATTTACAAGTTAAATTTAAGAAATTACAGAGTGACAAAAATGATTTTGAGAAGAATAATGTCTTCTCTTGGCCTAGAGAACAAATGAGATCAGTGGCCCAAGAGACTGTCAATCATGGTCACACTCAATCAGCTGTTGCATCTTGTAGCGCTGATGATAGAGCTACTATGCGGAAGTTAGTTGCAGAACAGACAGTGACAGTAGCACTTCCTGATAATGTTGCTACTGAATCGAATACGAATTTCGGTTCCAATCAACAAAATGACAAGCGCCTGAGTACAGCAGATACAAGTATAGACTCCGTGAATATTTTATCAGCTCAAACTCATATGCAAGAAGACGTAAATATGACCAATAATGTTTTATTAGACACAAACACGAAGGGAGATGTCTCATTAAGGAATACACTACCATTCAAGGTATGCTCCAGAAGTACAACGAGGCAAAGGAAAATACAGAGACAACATAGCCTAAAACGCACAGCACAGCAAATGAAGAGAAGGTGAACTTAAATGAAGGGTCGGTGGAAAATATCTCTTCATTTATCTTAAGTAGAGAACAAACTGAGTTACTGAACAAAGGTTTATCCTTTATTCCTTCTAAAAAAGCAGATCCAACTGAAATGTTGAAAGACCTTAGGCTCCTTGGTAGGAGCTTATCTTTAAAAAAACATTTATCCAGATAACGATTGACACAATAATACTGGCAATACACAATATGTTAGACCTAGTACTTTTACACCTATTGCCCACCCAGGAATACAAACATTTATAAACATATGTGAAACTAGTTTTAGATAATTACATACAGATAAGACACAATGCAGTTTTTATAATATGTCTATGCAAGAAAGTAGGGCACTACATGAATTGCAAAATATGCATTCTATTGATATTAAATAAGCAGACAAGGGTGGAGGTATAGTAATATTAGACAAAGAGTTATATTTAAGACAAATGAGGTTGCTATTACAAGATACACAAACTTATCAATGCATTACCAAATCTGTTGTCAATGGGGTGATGGAGAAGGTGTCTTTTTTCATTTTTGATCTGCTAATGACAAACTTGATAGCTGAACAACTTTTTAATTACTTTACCACTGACAATCCGATTGTCCAGAGGATTTATGGCCTACCTAAAATACATAAAAACGTTGAGGCACCACCTATGAGACCCATTGTTTCAGGGGCAGGGTGGTGCACTGAACCACTATCTATCTTTCTAGAAGATAATTTGCATACTCACTTAGACGGATGCCACACTAATTTGAGAGATACTAAAATGTTCCTAGAAAAACTACATAATAGAATGATGACTGTTGAGGATGAATGTATGTTTGTTACAATGGACATCGAATCATTATTCACATCGATACCAAATGCCTGGGGCATTGATATGATTAGAGATTTTTTTACTATAAATAGATGGTGTGATAATGTCAAGATTCAACTCATTTGAAGTTTATTGGAGATCATACTAGAGAATAACATTTTTGTGTTTGAAAGTGAGTCTTATCTCCAAAAGGTTAATGTGGCTATGGGCACTCCCTGTGCCAATAGCTACGCCAACCTAGCTTTGGTCAGCTGGGAACAGTATTCTTTATTAACAGAAGTTAATCCTTTCTTTGAGAACATTTTGTGGTATGTCTGATTTGCAGATATTTTTATGTTTTGGAAAGGCAATATAGGTGAATTTGAAAGCTTTGTAAAATATTTACATACTACTACTAATTTTATAAAGTTTACATATCAGAGTTCAGTAACTGAAATTAACTTTATAGACATTATGGTTAAGAAATCTGAACTGTATAAATTAGACAGTAGCATGTATAGGAAACCTACTAGAAGGAATGCCCTACTTCATAAAACAAGAATGCACCCCAGGCATATCCCTAAAAATGTACTTAAGGGACACATTTTTAGGGTTTTAAGACTACATGATAAAGATGATGAAGCAAAAATAGCCTTTGATCACGATGATGGATTTTTTTAGATAGAGGTTACACTAGATAAGAGATTGAGACTACTATAGATGAAGCATGGCGACAGAGAAGCAGTAGATGTAAACCATATTTAATGAATACCGCACAAGACGAGAATAGAGATAGTTCAGCTATGACTGGAAATAGGTTTAGGGCGGTATTTCAGTATTCAAGTGATATGAATGAATATATTTCTAATATTAAAAGAAATTGGCATATATTACAAGACGTAGCAGGACTTATGGAAAAGACTGGAAATTTTCCATCCTTTTCATTCAGGAACAATAAGTCCCTGAAACAACACCTTTGCAATAAAATGAATATAAGTAGACCTATCCAGTCTGTGCGAGTTGGTACAGTTCCATAAAGATGATGTTCTGCATGCCAATATTTGTATAGTAGTAGAACCTTTATACTACATGCAATGGCTATGCTGAGTGCAGAACAATGAATGTTGTTTACTTCTCTTTTTGCCAGAAATGTTATGTATTTTATGTAGGCAAAACTAATCGAATGTTCAAAGATAGAGTACTTGAACATATCAGAGTCATAAACAATGGCAAAGAAAATAATGCTCTGGCCAATCATATTAAACAAACTGATTGCACACACAAATTTAAATTTTTAGTCATTCAGATTGTTCACCCCAATATACGAGGGGAGATATAGAGAATGTTACTGAAAGTATTGAGCAAAAGTGGATCCTCTCACTGAATGCTGAGAGGTATCCTGGCCTTAATGGGATGACATCCCTTATACATATAAGCACATACATTTTTAATGTTTTTTTTAATGGTTTTTCAAATAGCTTTTTTAATAATACATATCTATACTTATGATAACCCTTGATGTGATTCTGCTATAACTTATTTGCCTTTAGCAAATTAATCCTTTAATTTGTATATGTGATGTTTATCTACACCTGACCGTCATTATGAGAATCACCTGATTGCAAACATGTACTACTTAAACTTGATGTAAAATTTACGTTAATATTAATCTATAATTCCTGCTATTGTAAGATGACTTGTTTTACTGAGCAAATGTTAAACAGCATGTGCTGCTAAGCTTTAAAAGTATCGCTTGTGGCATTTGCAGGAAAAACTACAGAGACGGGGTTAGCAAACGATTTTAGCAACTCAAATCAAATCAATCAAATCAAAAGTAACTCTACTGTCATTCACACCATACACAAGTGCATAGCTGAATGAAATTACATTTCTCCAGGCTCAAGTACAAACAGAAACACAACACACTTATACAGCAGCAACAACAACAACAATGACCAAGCCAGCCGAAGGCACAAAAAGCATAGAAGTATCATCAGCCAAACATGATTTATGGACTACAACAATCTACTTCATCCACACTGCCTCCAACTCCCTCTCCAACACCAGCAATATTCCAAAGTCCAATCCGGTCTTCTGGCAGCACAGATCTAAGCTGATTTAACCAACAACTGACAACAGGTCAGGGTCTTTGCTATCTGCATTCAGTGCAACTGCCACAGCATTAGGGCTCCATGTGCCTTTCAGACATTTTCCCGCCATTCCTCCCATGTATATTCCTTGCTTTCCGTACTCCAGCATTCCTTCAGCCATCATCATCTCCTAACAGTTTCTCTCCAAGTTTATGCTTCTTTACGTGCTAACAAATTAAACTTCTGCATATCTGTCTTCTTCTTCTTCAGATTTCAAGAATTTAGCTTTTACTGTCCTTACTAAAACCTCTCTTGGTAGCAAAAGACGATAACGGTGAGAATTGTCATCATCGTTGTGTCCCCCATTTCAGAATAAATTCTTTCAACAACACCTCTTCCTCATTCCAAGACTTGTCTGTCTTTAATGTGTTAAACCTATCTGGAAGCCCATCTGTAGAATTTGTCTCCTTCCTTATACATGGATCTTCATATCACATTACTAAAAACTTCTTAATGACAAAAAGTTCACCTCGAGCCCTTTATACTCCATCCTCTTTATCTGTATAGCTCAAAGCCAGTTACCAGTGGTCCGTGCATAGCCTGCTATTAATAAACCCACTCGCCTTCTCTCTCACAACTTCCCACTTACTCCTACCATATCCTTCTTGATAGTGCCATCACAGATACATTTACACCATCCTTTATTACTGACACGGGGATGATTGTTTGCTCAGTCATCATTAACATCTTTTCCTCTAGACGTCTGCTCCATTATCTGTCTTCCAACTGAATCTGGAAACTTTGAGTTGTCTTATATCCCTCCTTCATTTCAGTCACCATTCACCTCTGAGATGTTCAATATGAAACAGCCGGGAATTTATCATCCCTATGAGATTCTCCCTTTTTTGTGAAATTCCATATTAATGGATCCTTAATTCTTGTCTTCAGCCCTACTTCTATTTCTTCAGTAATTTTGCCCAGAACCATACCTCTTCCATGGCACCCCTTCACTTTACATTGTTTCTTGACCTCTTGATTTAAAGAGGTCATTAGTGAATCCCAGACATGCTCCTACTACAATCACTCTCTATACTTTCTGTTTTTGTTCTTTCAAACTCCATGCTAATAACTTGCTAACCTCTTTCCCTTACAACCATCACATGCCCTTCTAATAACAAATCCTACCTCTGTTTGTAGCCTCACCTGTAATCTGAGCATCACTGTTTATTGATCCTTATTCTGC
This sequence comes from Protopterus annectens, assembly GCF_019279795.1. Lineage (NCBI taxonomy): Eukaryota > Metazoa > Chordata > Ceratodontiformes > Protopteridae > Protopterus > Protopterus annectens. The sequence goes on along the minus strand of NC_056743.1, from coordinate 1,800,916,463 downwards.
TCCCCCTATTCTGTCCTGCTCCATTCAGTGACCATCTTAACTCTGTGTCCATAGTTCCCAGTCCTGTCTCCACTTCTTTCCCTTACTGTCCATCCTTCACTGCTCCATTCAGTGACCATCTTAACTCCATGTCCATAGTTCCCAGTCCTGTCTCCACTTCTTTCCCTAGCTGTCCATCCTTCACTGCTCCATTCAGTGACCATCTTAACTCTGTGTCCATAGTTCCCAGTCCTGTCTCCACTTCTTTCCCTAGCTCTCCATCCTTCACTGCTCCATTCAGTGACCATCTTAACTCCATGTCCATAGTTCCCGGTCCTGTCTTCACTTCTTTCCTTAGCTGTCCAGTAACCTTCTTAACTCCCTGCCCACAGTTCCCATCCCTCTCTCCACTTCATTCCCTAGCTATCCATCCCTCACTAGTCTGTTAAGTAACTTTGTTAACTCTGTGTCCATAGTTCCCAGTCCTGTCTCAACCTCATTCCGTGGCTATCCATCCTTCACTAGTCTGTTAAGTAACTTTGTTAACTCCATGTCCATAGTTCCCAGTCCTGTCTCCACTTCATTCCCTATCTGTCCATTCTTCACTAGTCTGTTCAGTAACTTTGTTAACTCCCTGTCCATAGTTCCCAGTCCTGTCTCCACTTCTTTCCCTGGCTATCCATCCTTCTCTCTCTCCAAACCAGTCTCAGCCCATTTCACCTATTATGCACCTCTTTCTTCTACTCCTTGTTTTTCTGGACTACCTGCAGCACCAAGTCCTCATTTCATCCAAATAAGAACACGCTGACTAATTTCCCTTTCATAGTATCTCATTTGCTCCAAATATACACTTCCCTCTTAAACTTTTGCAGTTCTCTGCACTTCAGTTTTGTTTCCTCCAATATGTCTACTCTTAAACTTTTGCAGTTCTCTACACTTCAGTTTTGTTTCCTCCAATATGTCTACTGCCAAATATTCTCTTCCTAATGTCTGCATTATTTTCTTGTTTTTGATTAGCTTATTTCACATTATTGAATTCCATGCCAACATCTTTATCATATCTCATCTCCCATGCAACCCTCCTTATAAACATCTGCTTGCCCCTCAAGGTCAATTGGCCACCCTGACATAGTCTTTATCTGCACCACTGGAACTATATCAAAGATACGTGAAACCAACCAGTACTGGTACCTTGTCTCATGGGCTAGTCCTGTGCTCCTTCACTACCTCGCTGGACAGTTATTGGTTACCATCAAGCCACTCCCTGTGCTGACTGCTCCTTTCACATAGCTCTTCAACTCAGGCCTGCACCAACTGCAGCCCACATACCTTTGACTGCAGCATGTTTTTTCCTAAATATTTCCTATAATCTCTAAAATCCTCTTCTTCCACTCATTGACTCTCAGAAAGTACTATCCACTTACTTAACCACTCATTTCCATTCATTATGGAAACCCTATTTCATTACCTTCACCTACCCTACTCTACCCTCCTCCTTTCATTCCATATATTTAAGTTCCCTCTCCTTCCAGCACTCCTGAGTCACCTTCCGCCATAGTTCTGCTACCCCAGTCCTGCAGTCATCTTTTCTCCCTTGTATCATTTAAACCTTCCTCAGTTCTTGCCTTATCAACGTATTCACTCGTACTCCTTAAATATACACTTCTCCCCTTCTGACCTTCAGTTGTCTTCACTTCATTTAAACCTTCCTCAGTTCTTGCCTTATCAACGTATTCACTCGTACTCCTTAAATATACACTTCTCCCCTTCTGACCTTCAGTTGTCTTCACTCTTCTCTTTTCTACACTCTACTGTTGGTTTAAACTCCCCTACTAACTCATGGCCCCAGATCTGGCTTATTTTTCATTATAACATTTTCCTATTTCATTCCAAAGCCCTACAGTTCAGTAGTTTTTTTGTCCAAAATACAGTTTAGCACTTCAGTACATAAAAGTGGAAACAAGTATAATATCTGGATACAAACGCAGATTGCTAGTGCACCAAGAAACGCAAACAAAAAGCTAACACATATCGAGAAATACATAGCACTAATGGCTTCTTCTCAAAAATGGTACTGCACATGAAGCCCACCTGGTGTGAACAGAAGGTATGGAAGCATGTCTCCATGATTAACTTTGTTAGTGCATATCACAGACAGTTATATAACTGCCAGTTTGTTACAGACCTACAACAATTCAGTTGTTTACAAGTGGACTATTATTTCCTCCTACAAAACACAGGAAGGTACAGCATGCATGCCAGTGCTAATGTTTAACTGTGCAAAAAGGAAGGTAAAACCTGAACACACACAAGGCCACTCACATGAGGACAGACATAATGGTAGAACAATGGCCCTGTACAGGTTGGGGTAAGATAACTGTATACACCACTGTATACATGTATGTGTCTACAGACATGGTGGAGAAAGACAAATTAAGATATAGCAAAGCGGTGCTATAATCCATTGCCACTAACGAATGAGCACAGCTGCTTCTCAGCTATTCCAAGAAGTAGGCTGAAGGGGATTTATCTTAAGAATGCCCGAAAGGGCTGTGTCATATAACATGACAGCAATATCAGTCATTGAGAGTAAACCTATAATGACATGCAAATGGTGTGTCATACAGATGAATGGTTAATGACCTGTAAATCCTTTCAAAGTTTTATGAACTGTGTGCCTTAAACATACACATCAGGGATCCTGGCTTTAATGCAGTGGTATACAATTGTGTAAACCACATCAGTGAAAATACACATATCTGTGTGTAAACCTTCCCAAAATACCCGTTGTTTCCACAGCACATCACACTGCAAAAGCAGCAGTGGTTGCATACTATGGCAGCTTGTTTGCCTCTGCTGCACTCTTTTAATACACAGATACAATAGAGTGTGCAGACTACAGTTGTGATTTGCCTTTCATGTGTATATCTTACATGTCATGCACTGACATTGTTTTGGATTTACATACTACATAAGCTGATATGCTGCACATGACTACATTTATGGTGTGTGTGTGTGTGTGTGTGTGTGTGTGTGTGTGTGTGTGTGTGTGTGTGTGTGTGTGTGTGTGTGTGTGTGTGTAAGTACAGTGTGCATATGTGTGTGTCCCTGTTCTGCATTCCTTCCTGCACTGCTCTAAAATATTCATAGGCATGTCTTTTTTGGGTATATACATTGCTATAATAAGAATGCCTGCCATTACTACTGAGTGTTTACTGCAACTTACCAGTTCATGGAGCACAGGCTGCCATGGTGTATCCTTTGCTTAATGCACTCACTTCTTGGATCTGCAGTCCTTCTGTGGCAGTTCTTGGCATGCTCTACACATGGGTGGTAGACAGAATGCAATCAGCATGCCTTCATGTCTCTCAATAGGCACCCTCTGATGTCAAGACAGCTGTATAATTCTATTCCTGAGCTGTATGAATAGCAATACAGTGGTTCAGGTGGCATTTTCCCTCTGTCTAGTGCACAGAGCTGACCAGCTCAGTAAATTTAAGCCCCATAAACATTATTTAGCTCTTAATCTTACTGCAACTTAAATCCTAGTTGCACCCAGAGTTTGCCCTACTTAACCACTTAAATATATTCAGTCTATTTATTAAACTCAGATATGTTCATTAGCCTCTCTGCAGTTGCTGTAACTCATTTTCTGTTCCTTCTGCTCATGTTTCTTCATTCACATCTTTATTTGCTCCAACCACATGACACTACACAGAAAAGAAGAAAGAGCAAAACATCAAGCATTTCACTCAACACACTTACCTCCTTGCCTCAGAACTACCCTTTCTCATTCTACAACTTCTACCGCTGCTCTTTGGTCATTTTTTAAATCGCTACAGCTGTTGCTCAGTACTCATCTACTCCTTGATGTGTGCACACACAACCACCTGTGTGCAATGCTTGTCTTCAGAGCTGCTTCTCCTTGATGTGTGCACACACAGCCACCTGTGTGCAGTGCATGTCCTCAGAGCTGCTTCTCCTTGATGTGTGCACACACTGCCACCTGTGTGCAGTGCATGTCTTCAGAGCTGCTTCTCCTTGATGTGTGTGCACACTGCCACCTGTATGCAGTGCATGTCCTCAGAGCTGCTTCTCCTTGATGTGTGTGCACACTGCCACCTGTGAGCAGTGCATGCCCTCAGAGCTGCTTCTCCTTGATGTGTGTACACACTTCCACCTGTGTGCAATGCATGTCCTCAGAGCTGCTTCTCCTTGATGTGTGTACACACTGCCACCTGTGTGCAGAGCATGTCTTCAGAGCTGCTTCTCCTTGATGTGTGTGCACACTGCCACCTGTGTGCAGTGCATGTCCTCAGAGCTACTTCTCCTTCCCCCCTCAACTTTTGCAGATCTGATCCTTAAGCTCTCCTTCTTGCTATGGCCGTTTATCATAACGATCTCCACCCAGCTTACCATTCTGCAATACTGCATATATGAGGCCTTACTAGCTACCTCTGCCACTATCCATCCAAATTTCTGAGAGGTCTTCCTGCCTTAAATTTGAAGGTTTCAATCCTCCCTGGGTCTCCTTGTCATCATTAGCCCCCTCTCTCTTTTAATATGGGGGCTTTACAGCTGAACATTTAAAGGTGGCTGTAAATACTGTTAATAGAATGTTAACCATTTTCCAATGTAGCAACTGCTGTGAAACTTTACATTGTGCCCAATTCTTATATGCTTTTTTCTCTCGCATTTATATTGTTTCATACATTGATGCTGTTCATTTGTATCATTTTTGTAATCTACCTGGGCTAAGTCTGAAAACAGTCCATATGGATTGGTGATTTACCACAGTTTAGTGAAAATTAAATAGATTTACTGGGAGAGAGTGCCTGTTCTACTACTATTCTTGGGTTATTAGAAATATCCAGCACTCCCCTTTGAGAAGACTGGGAAATATTCTAAGGCATATAAACAATCACTCCTTTCTGGAATTTTGCTGCCCCCTAGATGGACAGAAATGACCACCTCTATCTTTTTTTTCCAGAGAACAGTAGTCAATATCTTGTAGCTGCTTTCCTAAGCTACCACATTACTGGGGTTTTATCTCTCTCTATGCTTATTCAGGATTCCATCTTCTTCAGCCTTAACTTTTCATTCTAACAGCACCATGTGTTGTAGCTACCTTTTTAAATAGGGAGTACTGCTTAATGTACTGATGTGTCTTCAAATACCCGTCTGAGTCCTCAGCTTAAACTGTTTCCTGTGTCTGTTTGATGTGCGTTTTCTAGCAACACCTCCAATTCTTTCATATTTTTCTCTAACTTTGGCAATTTCTCCTGCAAACAACTTAAACATAAAAATTGTCACTGTTGGAAGAATAGAGAAAAGGAGACAGATAATTAAAACTTTTATAAAAATAGATGGGGTAAAACCAGTGCACAGTATTAACACAGCCAGGATCTATCATTCTACGTTTCCAACAGTAAACTAAAAATATCAGCAACACAACCAGAAAAATGTAGAAGGTATGCAACTAAATAAAAAGGAAAAGTACAAAACAATTCTTTGATGGCCAAAAAAAAAGGTTGTATATAGAACAGGGGTACAAATCAAAAGCAATAGAAAAATCACCAGAAACGAAGATATAAGTATTGTGGAGAAACATGTATGAAGACCCTGTTGGACATAACAAAACTGCTGAATTGATAGAAGAGTTAAAAAACAGTAAGGATCTTGAATACAGAGAATATGAAATGGAATGAATTAGCAATAACAGACATAGAAATTGAGACAAAATTAGGAAAAGCTCTTAGCTGAAAAACCCTGGGTACTGATAACAGTACCTAACTTCTGGTTAAGCAACTTTAGAAAGCAAAACAGTTACCAGTGGTATACCACAGGGCTCAGTTTAACTAAGTTTGCAGAAGACTGTAAATTTGGTGGTGTTAATCCATCTTCATCTGATTAGCAATTGCTGTGAGCAGCTTAGACCATGTAAACAAATGGTGCAAAGACAATGGTGTCAAATTAAATGTAAAAAATGTAGCATAGTTCATTATGGTAAGCAAAATGCTTTGACTTACTGTATAGGAGATGAACTCCTCCAATCAGACACTGTTGTAAGGGATATGGGCAATCTTGTTGATAATTCCTTATCATTTGACCATCCTGCCTCCACAGTAGTTCAGAAAGCCTTTTAGCTGGCCCATCTACTTTCCAAAGGTATGTCTACTAGATCTAAAGAAGTCTTAATTCCTCTTTACTCATATCTTATCAGGCCCATTACTGAATATAATGCATGTGTTTAGCTAAATGCATCACATAACTTTAAACACCTCAGAGATTCATAAATAAAATGATCAGAGGACTCAAAAATCGTAGTTATCAGGAGAGACTGGCAGCCTTTCTCTGTACTCAGTCTCATACAGACTCCGTCATGGAGATCTATGCCTAGCCTTTTGTGCCATGAAAGACAAAACCCCAGTTGATCTTGTATTCCTTTGCAGAACTAATGGAACAAACCCCTGGTTAAAGGAAGTAAATGTTTATCAGCAGATAAATAAGACACATTGTTGTGATAGATTCATATCCCAACTTATCCCTTATCTCTGGGACAAACATTGACTACATGTCAAGCAGTGTAGCAACCTTGCTGCCTTCGAGGTAAACCTATATAATTGGATGGACAGCCTAGTCAAGTACATACCAAAGTGAGTACAGTACTTTATGACTGGTCTGATAAGAGAAGAGGACAGTAGGATAATGAGCTATTTGGAACTAGATGCCATGCCCTACTTATAAGTTGTACAACATAAAAGGATTTCCTCATCACAATGGCCATGTGATGGTCAATGTAAGGCTACTGTCTACGTTTCTATCCCTGACAACTGGGTCAACTCTTACAGGTGTATTATCAACATGGTAATTAGATGGGATGGTTGACTTCCCAAAGGACACAATTATGCATTTCTTAGCAGTGAGTTTAAGACCATGCCTTTAGCACCATTTGTTAGTCAGAGATAGGCCTTCTTGAAGAATGCTAGTATCCGCAGGTGAGTCTATGATAACCTCCAGCTTGCAATCATCTGCAGACGTAGTCAGCCATAAACCTTCAGCATTTGCTTCCACTTCAGAGAAGTAGATGCCAAAATGGAGTGAGCCCAGCACAGATCTCTGGGCACTCCACTAGTGACTGGCCTCTTGGTGGAGGTGACCTCACCTATTTTGACCTCCTGGGTCCTATCAGTGAGTGAGCTGGCTATCCATCAGGTGATAAAAGAGTTTGTAGCTAATCTACTGAGCTTGTCTATAATGTTTGAGTGGGATATTGTATCAAAAGCCTTTGCCAGATCAAGATAAGCTGTGTACATATGTTTTTTTTTCCATGGTCTTGCATATGAGGCTGGTCAGATTTATGGGTCAGTGGTAACCTGGATCAATGGTTGGACCTCTTTTGTGCAGGGAATGACTGTAGCCATCTTCTATTCCTTGAGCACAAAGCCTGACTGTAAGTTCCAGCTGAAAAGTGATTGAAATGGACCAGACAGGTCATGTTTCTTGCTATTTAGTTAACATCCTGGAATGTTATTGGGACCCATAATTGCAGTGCTCTTGGCCTTGGAAAGTGCATTGATGACCTGTTCCCTAGAAATGATTGTGCAGATTGTGGTATACAGTATTTTCTTTGGACTATCAGGAGTAGTGGGGGAGAAATTTTAGTTTAACCTGTCAGCCAGAAGGTTGGCAGTAGCCCCCGATTCAGTGTGGTGGATGCCATTTACAATAAGTTCTGCACATCATTGTATATTTCCTATTTGCTACATAGCTGTAGAAAGCATTGTGGTTGTTCTTTGCCTGAGAGGCTATTTTTTCTTCAGATTTAGCCTTTGAAGTATTAACTAACCCCCTTAGCTGCCTGTTTAGATTGGTCAGGGGGGGTTCAGTATGTTGGGGTTTTTTCCTCCTATGCTTGGCAAAGATTTTTTTTTCTTTTGCTGTATAGCCAATTGAAATTGTGATTTCACCAGGGTGGCTTGTCTTTTGAGTTTGTTATATTCTTAATACGAGTGAGCATACAGCTATCAATATGGCTGGGCAAGGTTTTGTAAATACTGCAGCATGAGTTATGGTGTTTACTGCATTTGGGGGGGGGGGGTGCTTGGAATTTAGCCAAAGTGCACTTAGTAAAGAGAGTTTAGCCTTGGAATAGTTCCTAAAGGTTTTTGGTTTCACTGGGTCCCAAGATTTAATTTTTATTTTAAGCAATACTGCCTTATGATCAAATATGATGAGCAAAGACATTACATTGGGTGAGGAACATCTCTCCCCCATGTTTGTGAGTAAAAGGTCGAGGATGTTTATACCCCTGTTAGGAGAATGGAACAACTGTTCTAGAATGTTAGTATTAATGAAGTTTAGGAATCACACGGCTTGTGCATCAGAAATGGTGTAGGATTCCCAATCTATAGAAGGGTAGTTGAGATCCCCCATGAAGATCATATTGGGTTGAATGGTGAGAGACTCTAGTACATTGAGCTAGGTAGTATGGTTTTCCTGGAACATGGAGGGGGACCTACAGGTTGCAAGGATATGGTACGAGACCCTGTCTGAGGTGAGTTGCACATGTATGGGTTCCAGTGGGCCATATACTTTAAGTAGTCTGAATGTGAGGTTGTTTTAATACAGACTGACACTCCTCCACCTTTAGTTCCCTCCTGTGCAGTACATGGTCAAAAGGTATAAAAGGAATTATAACCTTGCACTGCAGAGATACTCTCCATGACTTTAAACCATGTCTCTGTTGCTACATATAGTAATACACTCTCCAGGGAGAGGAAGGCTTGCAGGGAGTGGAGTTTCATGTTAAGACTTCTAGCATTGAGCAGTACCACCTTCAGATATTCCTTCATAGGTTCAGTTATGCTGGGAGGTTTATCAGTTTGGCATTGCTTCAGAAGGCACTATGGGGGTGGAAAATGACTTTGTCTATGTCTGAAGCCAAAAGGGGATAAGTGCAGACCATCCCTGGCAAAGCAGCATGGTCTGTTAAACATGTCCTCCCATGCTATCAAATATTGTACCTCCTTGGATTGATGCCAGAAGCTAAGCCTATTGTTAAAATTAATAATTTTCTGTTGGCAATATGCCATCATCCTTGGAGAAGGTAGTATACTTCTCAGTGCTGGGCTCATACCTGCCTGAGACACATAATCAATGCGCTCGATCATGTTTCACTTCATATAGTCAAGGGAGGTACATCTCAGATAATTAACATGGACTATGACAGATTAATACTGGTACCTGTAGTTCAACAACCTGAGTGCCTGTGTGACATGATATAGCCTAGCCACAGAAAGGCAGCTAACTTTGGCTATTTTCTTACTATGTCTAGTGAGGGGGACATCGGGGGGGGCCTCAATATACAATCAGGAATGACCAGGAAATTTGGCTGTATGGTTATTTGTCTTAAGGGCTTAGACAATAATTCTGCTACTCCAAATGTTTATTCTCAAATGACCAAACACCTTTGCTCAAATAACTTATATCCACATATGCCACAACTCTTAAAAAGATATGCTGCACATTCTGGGTGCATCTCAACAAGCCATACTGATAGTATTTTAACTGTGACCAAGTTAAGGCAATGACCCTTATCTTTACACATAATTTGCCTCTCCATCACCCAAAAATAGCCACTTTCTGACAGGGCCCATAGCTGGTTGTTAATAATGGGTGACTTGAATGAACATATTGGGATAGATAGAAATAAAGAAGGAGGAGCCATTGTAGACTTCTGTCTGGCAAATGGCTTGATAGCAGCCAAGACATGGTTCAGAAAGAGAGACAGTCACAAGACCACATACAAGAGTGGCCTATGTGCAATTCAGTTAGATTTCCTCCTGGAGGAAAGGGCACCGGGATAGAATCAATGATTGCAAAGTCATCCCCAGTGAAACAGTCGGCCCACAGCATAAACCACTGGTTGCCACATTCAAGTACAAGCAGTGATTAGAGAAGGCTCTAAGGTCAACAGAGACCAGACTGAAGACCTGGAAGTTGACTGGAGAGGAAGTGCAACAATTCAAGGAATTAGTCAGAATTCTAGTACCTTAAGAAGAAGAGGAAATAGGAGGAGTTGACGAAGAATAGCAGCGCCTCAAAATGGCGGGTGTGAGGACTACAGAACTGATATGCAGCCAAGCCAGGTATGGAAATAGAGTACATAAGAAAAGCTGCTGGTGGAATGCAGAAGTCCAGGAAGTCATTAGAAGAAAGAAAGAGTGCAGGAAAAAGTCAGAGATAGAAAAGATGTACCAGGCTAGGAAGGAATACTGGTTGGCTAACAAGGAAGCTAAGAAAGCAGTTGCAATAGCAAAGAACAAGGCATCAGAGGCACTCTACTAGGTTCTAGAAAGTAAGTCAGTAGATGACACAAAGAAACTATAACAGGTTGCAAGGCAAAGACAGAAAGATAAAGAAGATAGTCAGATACCCTTCATAAGGGATATCAGCACCAACCTGCTCACCAGTCCATAGGATATGAAAGGCAGGTGGAAGGAGCACCTCCAGCAGCTTCTTAATGAAGAAAAACAGAAAGAAGTCCATCATAGAAAAAGTAAGAACAAAACTAAGGAAAATGAAGTCAGGGAAAGCAGCAGGCTCAATTGAGGTCACAGCAAATTTAATAAAGATGCTGGGTGAGATAGGGGAGAAATGGCTCTGAGGTTACTCATAACAATGTGGAGAGAAATATGTATCCCAGATGACTTCAGAGTAAGCATACTGCTGCCAATGTTCAAGATCCCAATGTTCTTATGTACTTTCACACCAAAGACTCACTCCTCCAAGAAAAGGAAACCAGTCTGGAGGACTCCTGCCATAAACAAGCTATAAAATAGAAGGAGGAAAAGAGTAAAATCCCAAGAAGGGAAGACATCCCTGATCAGTATCAGCTAGAAACTATGATCCCTCATAAAATCATCCAAGGCAAGCTTTGAAAGAAAAATTGCTAAGGACTCCAAAGATAACCACAAGGCATTCTTTAGCTATGTTAAGAATCTAAGTGGCAGTGCTCAGATCTGCTCAGAGTTAGTGCAGAATGGCACAAAATACACTGAACTGACCGATATCACTAACATCCTGGCAGACAGGTTCAGTGCAAACTTCACCCCCCTCTCACCCCCAAAAGGGCCCATAACCATACCAGAATAATGTAGAGTCCCTGAAATCACAGACACTCAGGTTAAAACAGCCCTCTCCAAAGCCAAAAACTCAGCATCAATGGGACCAGATGGTGTCCCAGGCTGCGTCCTACATGAGCTCAAAGATGAACTAACCCCTCACCTAAACACAATGTTCAGACTCATCCTCTCCATAGGCTACATACCCACAGAGTGGCACACAGCAACGGTTATTCCACTCCACAAAGGTGGAGCCACAACAGACCCCGGGAACTATTGCCCTATAAGCCTGACTAGCTTGGTCTGCAGGGCTATGGAGTGCATCATCATGGAACTCATTAACAGAGACATTGGGAACCTCCAAACACTGGACCCTACCCAGTTTGGCTTTGTTAAGGGCAGATCATGCCTCCTAAACCTGGTGGACTTCTTTGAGACAGTTACCAAGGCTATAGACCTCGCTAAGACCTTCAACACCATTCCCCATTCTGGTATTATAGACAAGCTCACCAGCCTGAACATAAACCACTATGTCACAAGATGGGTTGCCAACTGGTTCACGGACAGAACCCACATGGTGACAGTTGTGAGAGCTAAGTCCGTCTCTAAACTGGTTACAAGTGGTGTTCCCCAGGGCTCAGTCCTAGGACTCCTCCTGTTCAGCATATACTTCTCAGAGGTACAGGTAAGCACAGGAGGACTATGGCTGACCAAGTTTGCAGACGACTGCAAACTATGGGCTATAATTGACTCTCCAGCTGACACAGATATCCTCCAAAAGGGTCTCACTGAGACGGATACCTGGTGTCAAAATCATGGCCTCAAGCTAAATGCCAAAAAGTGCATAGTCATCCCCTTTGAAATAAACAAAGTACCCACAAACTACCACATAGGCGGCAGTCCCCTAAATATGGAAGATGTAATAAGGGATCTGGGGACCCAAGTAGATAGTAATCTTACCTTTGATAATCACATTGCCAAAGTGGTTAGAAAATCCTTCTACATGGCCCACCTAATCACAAAAGGGTTCACATCCAGATCAAAAAAGGTCATTGTGCCCCTCTACTCATCACTCATCAGACCCATCTTAGAGTACATCGCCCCATTTTGGATGTACCTTACAAGACACCTGCAACAGCTGGAAAGACCACAGAAGTACCTCACCAAGAGGATCAATGGCCTCAAACAGATGCGCTATGCAGCTCGACTGAAGAAACTCCAGTTGTACTCGGTTGCATACCGCCTACTCAGAGGTGATCTCTGCCTGACATACAAGACCATGTCAAACCCAGAATTGATGGACATGCTCCACCTAAAGAAAACCTTACCCCTTGAGCCACACGCTCTAGGGATCTAAACGTCACTACAACAATAAATAGGATGTGCTGGAGGGATAGATTCCTGTCCCAGAGACTTCCCATGCTTTGGAACAAGATCACAATCTACATTAAGCAGAGCTCCTTGCTAACACTCTTCAAAAGAAACCTTGACGAGTGGATGGAAAACAGAAAGTTTACCTTGGGGATAACTTCAGTGGCTCTGCTGGACAGAGGCACAGGAAACTAATCTAAGGGGATGGCGAAAGCCAACACATTTTGGCTAGGCTTATAAATGTCTTCGGGCAGATAGCCTAGTACCCACCTATGAACCTTTGAACCTAAGAGAAATGAGATATTCCCAACTGTGGGAAGTACAGAGGCATCAAACTCCTATCATATTGCATGAAAGTTCTGGGAAGGGTAATTGATAAACAAATACACAAAGTAGGAGAAAGTAAGATGGGAGATGATCAGTTCAGATTCAGATCAGGATGCAGCAGAACTGACCTGATCTTTGCTATGGCATAGATGGTTGACAAGAAGCAAGAGATGAAGAAAGAGTCCATTTGGGCATTCCTAAACTTGAAGAAAGCAATACGACAAGGTCCCAAGAAAGTTGATTTGAGCAGTCCTGTAATGGTGCAAAGGCCCAGAAACACTGGTAGATTTAGTGCATGCTATGTACAAGGACCCAATGACTTAAGTAAAAACAGTGTTCAGTCTCACAGAGGGGTTTCTAGTGGGAGTGGATGTGCACCAGGGTTCAGCTGTAATTCCAGTGCTGTTCATACTGGTGATGGACTATGTTAGTAAACAGGTTAAAAGAGACAGATAGGCAAAGTGGCTATAGGCAGATGATGTGGCATTACAGGCAGACTCTGAGCAAGAACTTAAGCAAAATAATGCAAAACTGAAGACATGTGGGATGAAACTGAGTACAAACAAGACAGCTGCAATGGCAGCAAATGGCAGAGTTCAGAAGAAGCTGTTAATTGAGATAGAAGAGAAAATAGAGGAACACATTAAAGGGTTTAGGTATCTGTGAGGGGTGGCTGAGGAGAAGGGAAGTCTGAATAAGGAGGCCAAAGCTAGAATCAGAGGGGCTGCACCCAAATGGCACAGAGTGTCAGGTATAGTATATGACAGAAGAACGCCAAAGAAGCTGAAAAGTATGGTGTACAAAACCAGGGGGTGTGACCAGTACTACTGTATGGCATGGCAACCTGGGTAGTAAAGGCAGAGCATGTGAGGAAGCTAGAGGTGATGAAGATGAAGTACCTGAGATGGGTAGTAGGATGCACACTGTGTGACAGACAAAGAAATGAGAAAATAAAAGCTGAAGCAAAAGTAGCTGCAATTGGAGAACAGGTCAAAGAGAACAGATTACAATGGTTTGGGCACGTGCAGAAAAGCAGATGATAATCTGGTGAAGATTTAGGGCAGACAGGAAGAAGGCAAGAGGAATTGACGGTGTTTACCAAATAGTTGAATGGATTGTGTGAGAGAAGACCTGTGACAGTCTGGCATGAGTGTCAAAGAAGGCAGGAGAGTGGCATCGAATAGAGAGAGATGTCAACATTTGGCACGATATCCTGACCCCATGTAGAAAATGGAGAAAATGGGGTTGGTGATGATGATGATGATGATGATGACATAGCTGGGTGAGATTACAGCCACATTGCCAGAATCTCTAGCTACTTTCTCTTGGCTACCCCAAGGATATAAGTCTCAGCAAGCCATTGCTGTAATTCTTCTCTTGATAGAATGCCTTTGACTTGAGATCCCATGATATCACATAAATCTAGCAGGAAAGTAAATGTGAGGAGACAGTGCATTTACAATGTGAGGTCTACATCGTACTTGCAGGATATTCTTAGCTCAGTAGTCTGCAATTGGTAAAGACACACTGTGCTAGGCAGAATAGGCATTTGATGTGCTTAGCATGCAAAATTGCCATGAGCATGGATTCAGTAATGACTTATTATATCCTTCATGGTGGCCCTCAACAATGCATTTTATCCACCTGCTTATCTATCTGTCTGTATATCTATCTATGTGCTTCATCTGTCTGTACCTCTAGCTTCTTGTTTATTTACATTCATTGATCAGGAATATTTAGCCAGGAAGATCTCATTTTCAGTGGAGTCCTAGACAGAGAGAATTTTCAGCCACAAATAAATAAAAGCTTAAGTTCTGTGCCACCAGACAACATGTCTAGCAGTTTCTTATAAAAAAGGATCATAGAAAGCCTAAGTAAGCTCCCTAGTAGTGATGGAGTTTTCTACGTAAAATCATGGATTGAGTCATAATGGTGTTACTCCATAATGTCACAAGGGACCTACTTCTGTTAGATATGGAAACATATGGGGCTTGTTTAGGGATCTTGCCTTTTGAATCTTGTGGTATTTTTTGAAAATGTAGCAGCAGGATGTGGAAGGCTAACAGCACATTCTGCTTATCTTGAACTTAATAATACATTTAATGCAACTCCACATAAGGAATACATTTTTATTCATTTTTTGTCCCCATTCCTGCTGACTGTCTAGGGCTAGCCCCTACTGCAGTTACAGATTTGTTCCCTGTCATCAGAGCAAGTGCTGGTCAGTGCATCATCATCATCTAGGCAGCTATACGGGGATTATTTTCTATTTTCTGGCCCTAGACCTATTCATAGCAGCTGATGTGTATCACCTGCAAGCATATGCATTTACACACACAAACACACGCACACACACACACACACACACACACACACACACACACACACACACACACACACACACACACACATGAAAAACACAAAATAGACATGGCTTCACATAGTTAATTGTACACTAATGGCTAGCAATCTGCATGTCATGTATCTCTTTATCTAGTATGTGCTAGAAGCAAATGAGTCTGGACTGGCCCCCATCCCCAGGAAGAGCTAGGTTCCTGATGCTCACGTCTATCCTTCCTCATTAACTCCTCCATTGCCTGGGTTACTAACAGATTCCAGGTCATCTGAATCAAAGCCAGGACTTTATCCTTCCATACTAAGAAGCTGACTACACAAATGAGTAACTAACAAATTTAAAGCATTACACATCAACCTGTATGTAATTCAGTGGGTAAAACACTGGTTAAATAACAATACACAAGTAAGGGTTATACAGTACCTGTCTTTTCAATAGGGCGTGCAACTGATGCCATTGAACAAGGACTACTTTTTACACTGTTCTTATCAGATATAAAAGTAGGAATAATGCTGATGACTGCAAATGGTGGATATACTGTGGAATTTTGGCTAAACAATGCACAACTTATACTTAACCCTACCAAAACAAAACTCATGCTCTTCTATCCAACTAGAGCTGTAGATGCCCACTCACTAGTCAGTATCTCATCATTAAACCATACACTTAATTCTTCAGTTTTACAAACAAAATTACTTGGAGTGGTCATTGACCATAATATAAAATTCGACATATACATATCACAGACCATAAAAAAGTTCACAAAATCTAGGCACCCTGTACAGAAATCAACACTTTCTAAATAAATCTTCAAAGGCTATTATATCAAGAATCTATCTTATCTTTACTCTACTATACACCTCACAAATTCTTACAAACATTAAGAAATATGACCTAACAAAACTTGAAACTTGCTATATTAAAATGGCAAAGTTTGCCACAGTAACAAACTTCAGGTCCCATAATTCTTTGGCTTTAAAATAACTATGCTGGCTCAAACTATGAAATCTACTTGCTTATAATCAACTCACCTTCGTCCATCGAATACTAAATCAAACAGAAAAAGTACCAGTACTTCAAAATCTGCTGATACACTACTCCAATAACAGGGTATTGCATTCCAGTAACAAATCCTTCTTAAATATATCTTCACAAGACCTAATTATGCAGCTGGAGTTTCCCTTTACTCCATCTGCATAGTTAAAACTTGGAATCCCCTGCCATTAAATATCAGAACAACTACTAACACTTCCAACTATAAAAACTTCTCAAATCACACATATCAGAATCATGGACCTGCTTTTACACAATCCCTGGTTAGGAAATAGATGTCTTAAGGCAGCTAGAGGAACACAACCTGTTATTTTTGGATTTGAATAGTGTACCTCTACTAAGCATGTGTATACTTAACTTGTTTGCTTTTACTTTCAATCACAGTACTGCTATTCTTTGTATACTATCTAGATTATATAATTGACTGAGTGAAATGTATAACATGTATTTTTATTTTGTACTTGTATCTGAGATTGAATCAATATTTGTATCTGTATCTTGCACAAGTATTTTACAGTTATTCATAAATGTGGAGCTTTTTTCCCCAGGCTTTCTCTGAAAAAGGACATTTTGCCCAGTTAGACTTTCCCTGTAAAAAATGTAAAAAAAAAAAATAAATAATAATAATAAAAAATAAATAATTACGTCAATAAAAGATACCAAAGTTCTTTAAGGTGGTCTATAGAAATATACATTTTAATGCAATAGTAATGTTATCACATGTGATTTTAATAAATGAAGCACTTGGCAAAAAGGGCATAAATTATGATTACAAAATAAATGGTCAAATAAAAAAATAACATGACCATTAAAGATGTGCGGACAATGGCAGACAGTAATTTAAACTCTGAACAATGTGTATCTATAAAACTCAGAAAAATATACTCTGTACCCATAACTCTCAACTGTACCAAATTCCTCGGAAAAGGCTGCCACGTATTCTCGAGTGGTCACTTTAAATCCCAATTTCATTTTTTGTATTTATTTGTGTTGTCCCATGTGCTCAGTGACGTCATCACACAGCACCACCCTGGACACTGCTGAAAAGGAATCCAAATGTTTTTTAGCCTTCTACCCAAAAAAACAATCAAATGTGAATTCTGTGTTTCAGATATTAGGAAATGATTAAAACGTGTTGAGGCATAACTACACGTCTTACTAAAAGGTCCACTAAACTGTACTGTACTGTACTTCATTCAAAGTCAAGTACACATGCTATTGGAGGACCTTGGATGACATGCCTTCGAAACAGTCCCTGTTTTACCCACCCCCAAGCACCAGAATGGGTGACACTGCAGTCATTCTTCCTTACTAAATAATAGCAAATGTTTGACAGCCAGTCTTATATCTTTCACAAAATACACGCAAATGCAAAACCTGTTATTCTATCAACTTTCCAAGTTTGTAAGAGCAATATTTTAAAAATGCCCCTATTCTAAGCCTTTGACCCCCTGTTTTTTATGGCATAGTCCAGACTTCCTGCTCTAAAAGGTTGAGATGTATGCTGCAAAGTTTCACCTTCATGCCACCCGGCAAGCAGACGATTGCGAACACTGGACTTACTGAAGAAATTACATAAATAAGACAACTTCAGTTAGCAAATTAGAGGGCAATTTATATTTAAGTTAGCTAGCACATTAACAGTATCCACCTATTCATTCAGAATCATTCCATTAATAACCAGATAGGTGAATTGCATAGCTTGAATATTTTAGCCAAATTCAAGATCTTGTTATAAATGATACATTTAGGCAGTCACATCAATTCACTGAGCAACAGCACAAAACATTTAACATGCCTGATTGTGTAAGCTGGCTCATAGGTTCATATGTTCATGGGTTGTTACTAGGCTAATGACCATGCACCCAACCCAGTTTTTCCTGGAGTACCTTGGACGTCAATTAGGGGGACCTCTCAGAGTTAGTATACTAATGTTTGGCCAAAGGGACATGAAGAACTCAAAATATTTCACAGTTTGTTACAAACAAGGTGTTCAGTTATCTGGCATTCATGTATTATTTAGCCTTAGCATGTTCCATCTGTTTAGTTGCCACTGGCCTGGCCAGGAAATGAGCAGGCAGAAAGATATCCATAAGGTCAGACAGTAAAGCCAGCCCGTGAGCAAGCAACTACGTACTTATTCATGTTAAGTTTGCTAGAGACAAAATTCTATTTTCAACAAAGACAAGAGGATTGTAATTTGGATTTGGGATTTTAAAGGTTTATGTCGTTGTCCGCTGTCCCTTTTTTTCACATTTTTTACATAGGGTTGGTGATAGATATTGTGTAAATTAAAATGCTTTTCCCCAATATACTGTGTGTACAGTGAAAGGAAATGTGCAAGGCCAAACAGCAGTTTTCAAAATAATATGGCTTGCTTTGCAAGAGCAGTTACATCAGCTTAGATATTAATAACATATAGCTGTGGGCATTACTGTAAATGCATCCTGTTATAGGAAAAAAGGAAGTTGACTTTCTTGGCTTTCAGATGCAGAAATAAATAAATAAAATACAGACAGGTCAAGTGACACAAAGATGAGGTGGAGAGATTTTTGTGAAGTCTTCAGATACAGCGAGGACCAAAAAAGGGCATGAAATAACCATGGACTTTTTCATGACACAGGCAGAAACCAAAAGGACAAGTCACAAGGACATTAAAAATAACATTGGTTGAAAAGAGTATATAAACTGGACAGTATGTTTTATTCAGTAGTGACGTCTTACACTGAGAGTGCATCAGTATCATCATATGCCTGTATATACTTACGTCTATAGATACATACAAATACAATTATATTTGCAGAAACAGGTCTATATTAATTCATTGACTGGCTATTCAGTGAGTAGCTATTTGTTAAACACCTATTTAACCAAGCTGCCCTTCATCGAACAGTGAAGTTTAACTAGGGCAGACCAGCAGGTAGTTACCATCTGGAATCTGCCTTTTTTCCCACTGTAGTACAATCTCAGAGTTGATATATTTAGTTAGGGGGGTTGTGGGGGCTGCAGCCCCCACCTTGGCAGGTTTTAATTTTTTTTTTTTTTGTGGTCACTCAGTTGTCCAGCCGCTTGTTTGCCCTACTTAAAATTTGCCATTTGATGAAGAGCAGCTTGGCTAAATAGGTGTTTGAAGAATGGCTATTCGCTAAATAGCCATTTGATGAAGTGATACAGACCCAGAGAAACATGCATGCACATCTATAAACCACACATTCAAATAAAGCAGAGGCTTTAACAAGTAAACCTAATTCTAGAAACTATCCTGCCCCTTTCAGTGTATGAATCAGTTCCTAAAGGAAGATTCTGCCAATCATTTACCTGCTTTTGATGAATTAAATGCTATAATAATACTATATATAGTAATATATTAGGGCCAATGACACTAACACCAGACTTGCCAGATTCAAATTATTCAAAAAGTAAAACAAAGACTTAGGAAAACTGAATGAAAGCAAGCGAACGAGAAAAATATCTGTTGGACGTAGCTGATGTAGACATGTCACACGTCACGTCTATGGTGCCTGATGCAGCAGCATCCTTCATGCACCCTCACTCATGTTGAGCAGCATGTTCTGTCAGTGCGATATAGGTCCTAGTGTTGGCCGTAATCCTGTCATGGACCCCGGGGACAGAGAGCCTGATTGTGAA
Source organism: Protopterus annectens (assembly GCF_019279795.1). Taxonomy (NCBI): domain Eukaryota; kingdom Metazoa; phylum Chordata; order Ceratodontiformes; family Protopteridae; genus Protopterus; species Protopterus annectens. The sequence goes on along the minus strand of NC_056743.1, from coordinate 1,800,896,603 downwards.
CCTTTTGGGGGGGGGCTGATCTGTGGTGTTCCCAACCAGGATCATTGACTTCAAATCATTTTCCAAGTTTTGAACATGAACAAGGATGGTGATATCTTTGTCAACAACTTGGCAGCATCAAGAGCAAAAGCGAGATAGTATCGCTGCTGGAAGGAGTTAGAATGCCAGTAGGAAAAAGATCTCCCACACAACCTTCCCCAAGGGGCTGATGGGATGAGAAAATGGAGCTTTCCTTGCTACCTTATACCATCCTTACTCTCTCACCCATGTGAAAGGGGATCGTGACTTAGGGGGACCATGATGGGAGCCTTTGGAGTGATCACTGGGATGCTACACTACCTGGGACTGCATATCCAACTCGGTGTATCCACAGAGGGAGAGTGGGCAGCAAAATTCTCAGTGAGAGAATCACATTTCTGCAAATGGAAAGTTACCAGTACTGACCCAAATAAGTATTCAGGGTTCAAAGGTTTAATGGTTTAAAGGCATATTTTGTGAAAATATCACAGTTAGTTTTAAAGTGTCTAATACAAGGCTTCAGTTTTTACTGCTTGTGTGTTGTGTAGAATGGAACTAGACAGGCACTAAATAAGGTATTCTTTTCTGAATCTATAGTTTTGCAGAAGTGCCAAAACATTCTGCTCAATCTCTCAGAGCAAGAAATTTGGACAAACTGACAAAACCAAAAATAATGGTGGGAATAAGGCCCAAGAATAGGAACAAATTTTAAATATTGCTCCTGTAAACTTAGATAGTTGCTAGAATAGCAGGTTTTGCATTATTATGTATTTTCTGAGGGTTATAAAGTCTGAAATCCAAATGTCAGTCTTCATGTTGGTATCCTACAATTCAACTGGAGTGGGCAGGGTTACATGATTATGAATGCAAATTTATGTTAACCAGCATCTCAATTTTTGTCCAGCTGTACATACTTTTCATGGGCCTTTGTCCAGATTTTTCATGTTTCCAGATTGAGAGGTATGTCTGTAGCCCATATCATTTTAATCAGCTTACCTAGCCATTGTAGGATGATGAGTGTACCACTTTATAATTGATTTTATCTATTTCTGAGTGCATTGTTAAGCTTTGTAGTATTTAGATATGCAACATGAAAGAGACTGAAAGGGTACAATCCTTTATAAGAATAAACTGTAGGGAGGGGAAGCTTGAAGTATTCAGAAAAGCTTTAGGAACTGCTAGTACATTCTGTTTTTTATAAACCTACAAAGCCACTGAATGCTCGAGTTAATCCAGATACAAAAAAAACTAAATCAATCCAAGAAACAAACAAAATTGTATCTGGAACACAGGGCAGGCAAACAAAGGGCATGGTCACTATATTCACTTATATATTTTTATTACAGGAATAAGCGCTTTCATGGTTAATCCCAACACCGCTTCATCAGATGAAGAGAGGCATTTGTTTTACACAATAATGTGTATAGTGCGTCGTGTAAATGCGTGCTACTGTAGTATAATAATGTAGTTAGGTAGGGGTTTGAATCCCTCACTTGCCAACTCTGTGTGTGTGTCTCCCTGGGGAGGAGCAACCATTTCCCTGCTAGACAGGGGTCCAGGGAAGTAAATAGTATGGGAAGAAATAGCCAGGGAATTGTTATGGCTAGGCTTGTATAGGCCCTAGGGCTGATAGCCTAGTACCAACCTATGAACAAGAGATCAAAAGCCAGAAGAAACTTTAGCAAGTTATATTACTGACCTTGAACCTGTCTATCACATAAGGAGTGGTTCTGGCCCAGAAATTGTAGTTATTGGCCGTTTGGGCAATCTCTTCCATCTCTCTCAACTTTCTGATTTGAAAGTCTGCGTTTGCACTTGTTTCTGTCCTGTAACTCGTCTAGTGCAGATACAGATTCTTAGCTTTAGCACTTAAATTTGCTTATTCGTGCTCAGCACTTGTTCAGAACTTGTAAGCACTAAATAAGCTACTAATTACTATAGCACTCAACCTTCCTCATTACCTAGAGGAAAACAGTTTCTGTACTTACTTTTCTCACTTGCTTAGAGAAAAACAGCTCTTGTACTCACTTTCCTCACTTATCTAGAGGAAAATATTTTTTTATTCAGGCATGTCTAAGGGTCAACTCCCAGTGTTCTCTTCTGTCTATCTGATGAATCTGAGCATCTTGAGGCAATGTAGAAATTGTCTTATGTACACAGACAACCCTCTCCTCCTACCACCCAACACTACAACCTATGAGAGATGCACTTATCTAGCCAAACTGGAGGTAAAACTCTCTCCAACCAAGACTGAACTTGACAGTCATGAGGAGAAGGTAAACACTTGCACCACATCACACTCATCACATAGTCTCACTAAATCTAAACCACCAAAATCCACACATAGTAACACAAAAACATTCACGGAGGCTCTCAATAATAATCTGTCTAAGCAACAGAGACCTCCAAAGCAGAAACGCAAGCAACCTCCATCCCCCAACACAACCCAAATGACACATAGCCCACAGACTCAGTGTGCCACTCAACCACAGCCAATAAGGCAAAACAACGTACCCAACACACTAGTCATAGGTTACTCTATAGTCAGGCACACTGATGTCCCACTCACCAAGCTAAACAAGGAGAAGGTTACTATCAGCTGCATGTCGGGTGCCAGGATCTGCCACATAACCCATGCACTCGGGTCACTCCACAACAAGTACAAATATGACTTTGTCATTGTCCATGTTGGTGTGAATGACCTGAGAAGTACCTCCCTGGACTACATGAAAAGAGACATGGAAGAGCTCTCCGATCTTGTAGCCCAGGCAGGTATTACCCTAGCCCTGAGTAGCATTCTGCCATCACCCAGAATGATACCGCAGTACAAGGACAAAATGATTGACTTCAACAATTGGCTAAGCTTCTGGTGTCATTCTAAGGGGATCCAGTATCTGTCTGCTTGGGATGACATGGTCGACAGACCACGATGCTTTGCCACAGATGGCCTGCACCTGTCGCCCCTGTGATTCCGGATACTGGCTAAGGCTCTTGCTGCCCCTATAGTGTCTTTTTTAGGCAAGGTTCAAATAACAAATTCACCACCATAACAGGAACAGGCAAGCAAAAACTGAGGGTAATGCTACTCAATGCTAGAAGTCTAAATCTCAAAAGGCACTCACTCGAGGCACTCCTTAAAATGGAGAACATCGATATCTGTGCAGTGACTGAGACCTGGTCCAAAGCTCCAGAGAGCACCCCTGCACTACCAGGCTATAACTCATACCACACTTTTCGGCCATGTAACCTGGACCAAAACACCAAAGGCAGAGGTGTGTCCATATTCATTAAGGATATCCACACCTCTAGGCTAGTTGCTCAGCATAATGCATCCGAGGTTATCCAAGTGCAACTAACTCTGGGCAAAACTGCAATCCAAATTGTAGCTTGCTACAAATCCCCCACCATGCCCCAGGATTCCCACTCATCTTTATTTGATGTACTGGAAAATATTAGGGTTCAACCAAACACCCTAATTATGGGTGACTTCAACTACCCCACCATTAACTGGGAAAACTTCTCGTGTACCAACTCCTTAGCTCAACGCTTTGTGGAATTCATAAACTCCAGTGCTCTGGATCAACTTATCCACACCCCCACCAGGGGCAACAATATCCTAGACCTAGTCATTACCAACATGAGTGACTAGTGTTCCACACCTGAAGTCAACTCCTCGTTGGTCCGATCTGACCATAAGCTAATCACCCTTGATATCAACATCCCGCCCCCATCAAGGAAACCACGGTAAAAAATTTCTCCAAAGCCAACTACATGCTTCTTAAAAAATAAGTGGTGAACTTCATAACACCCATGCAGATGGACAATACAGTTACAACTGCTGAATCCTACACAAATTCACTCTATAAGCACTTACACGAGTGCATGGATTGTGCTATCCCAAACAGAACCAAGATGCTATCCTCCAAAAAAAGGAAGCCAATCTGGTGGTCCCCTGCCATAAACAAACTGTACAACAGAAGGAAGAAACTGTTGCAAAACAGAGTAAAATCCCATGAGTGGAGGAGCTGTCTGGTTAGCCTCAGTAAGAAGCTGAGATCCCTTATAAGATCCTCCAAAGCTAGCTATGAAAACAAAATCGCCACTAATTCTAAGGACAACCACAAAGTATTCTATAGCTATGTCAAGAATCTTGATGGCAGCACCCAGATCTGCTCTGAGTTACAGCACAACAGCACAAGAATTACTGAACCAACTGATATTGCCAACATCCTGGCAGATAGGTTCAGTGCTAACTTTATCCCCCACCCTGTAAAGGGCCCATATCTATACAGGAAGAATGCAGGTTCCCTGTAATCACAACTATGCAGGTAAAAGCTGCACTCTCTAAAGCCAAAAACACAGCATCCATGGGACCGGACAACATCCCAGGCTGCGTTTTACATAGGTTCATAGGTTCATAGGTTTATACTAGGCTATCTGCCCTAAGGCATTTATAAGCCTAGCCCAAATTTTTGTGGCTTACGCCACCCCTTATATGAAAAAATACTGTGCCCATTAGTTTGTTGTGCCTCTGTCCAGCAGTGACACAGAGATGATTCCCAGGGTAAACCTACGATCTCCCATCCACAGGTCTAGATTTCTCTTGAACAGAGTCAGCGAGGTGCTCTGCCTCACATGGACCGGGATTTTATTCCACAGCATAGGGAGTCTCTGAGTGATAAATCTATCCCTCCAGCACGTCCTATTTATATCCGTGCTAAGGTTTAAGTCGCTTGCTCTAGTGGTTTTGGTGGATTTGGATTTTTGAGGTAGAGCATGTCCATTAATTCCGGGTTGGACATGGCCTTGTATGTCAGGCACATGTCACCTCTGAGCAGACGGTATGCGACTGAATAGAGCTGGAGTTTCTTCAATCTGGCAGCATATGACAGATTTTGGAGTCCCTTTATCCTTTTGGTGAGGAACTTTTGGGGTCTCTCCAATTGCTGCAGATGTCTGGTGAGATACATCCCGAATGGGGCATTGTACTCGATCATTGGTCTGATAAGTGAAGAGTACAGGGGAACAATGACCTCACTAGATCTGGATGTGAATCCTTCATGATCAGGTGGGCAATGTAGAAGGTCTTTCTAACCACTTTAGCAATGTGAGTGTCAAAAGAAAGGCCACTGTCAACCTGGGTCCCCAGGTCCCTGATAACCTCTTCTGTGCTTAGTGGATTGCCACCTATATGGTAGCTTGGGGTTACCTTGTTTTTCCCGAAGGGTATGACTATACATTTTTTGGCGTTTAACTTCAGGCCATGGCTCTGGCACCAGCTATCTGTTTCCGTGAGTCCCTTCTGAAGGATATCCGTGTCCGATGCACTTTCCACTATGGCCCAGTTTGCAGTCGTCTGCAAACTTTGTCAGCCAAAGTCCTCCCATGCTGGCCTGTACTTCTGAGAAGTAGATGCCAAACAATAGGAGGCCAAGGACCGAGCCCTGTGGGACACCACTTGTGACCGGCTTGGAGTCTGACACAGCGCCAGCAACTCTAACCCTGTGGGTTCTGTCCTTAAGCCAGTTTGCAACCCATCTTGTGACATATGGGTTTACATTTAAGCTGGTAAGTTTTTCTACAATACCCGAGTGGGGTATTGTGTCGAAAGCCTTTGCAAGGTCAAGGTAGGCTGTATGGACTGCCTTTCCCTCATCAATGGCCTTGGTGACTGTTTCAAGAAGTCGACCAAGTTCAAAAGGCATGATCTTCCCTTGACAAAGCCAAACTGGGTCGAGTCCAATGTCTGCAAGTCCCTATATCTTTGTTTATGAGCTCCATTATGATCCTCTCCATAGCTTTGCAGACTAGACTTGTTGCTTATGGGCGGTAATTACCAGGGTCCGTAGCGCCGCTCCCTCTGTGGAGTGGGACCACAGTTGCCGCACGCCACTCGTTGGGCATGTATCCTGTGGTAAGGCTGAGATTAAACAGCTGCCTTATGTGCGGGTTAATTCCTCATTTAGCTCGTAGCACACAGCCGGGACACCATCCGGTCCCATTGATGCTGTGTTTTTAGCTTTAGAGAGAGCAGCTTTCACCTGCGCATTTGAGATGTCCGGGAGGCTACACTCGGCTGGGATAGTTATCTCTCCTTTAGGGGAGAGGGTGAAGTTTGCACTGAACCTGTCTGCCAGTATGTTGGCAATGTCTGTGGGTTCAGTGATTTTTGTATCATTTTGGACTAATTCTGAGCATATCTGGGAGTTTCCACCCAGGTTCCTAACATAGCTGAAAAAGGCCTTATGATTGTCCTTTGAATCCATGGCAATTTTTCTCTCAAAATTGGCCTTAGTTGATTTTATGAGTGCTCGTATTTTTTACTAATAATGATCAGGGGTGACTTCCCTTTTATGGATTTTGTTCTATCATGTAATAGCTTTCTCCTCTTATTGTAAAGTTTGTTAATGGCTGGGGTCCACCAGACTGGACGTTTGCCCTTTGTGGAAAGAGTCTTGGTTTTATTTGGGATTGCCTGATCCATGCAGTCCTGGAGGTGTTCATAGAAGGCATTTGTAAGGGCTTCCGCAGCTTGGGTTGTGGTTTCCTCTGGCTCAGGGGCCTTGAAGGATACTACACCAGTCTTGAGTAGTGTGAAGTTTGCTTTAGAGAAGTTCTTCACTATGGTCTTTTTGTTTGGGGTGGGGGCGGATGTGGATTTCCAGTGAGATTAGTTTATGATCAGATCTCACCAATGAGGGATATACTTCGTGTGGAGCATTTTGTCCCCATGTTTGTGACAATGAGATCTAGTATATTTTCTCCTCTCGTGGGAACAGTGACTAGCTGTTCCATGGCATTTGAATTTATGAACTCCAGGAACCGTTGGGCTAGAAAGTTAGGGCTTGAGTAATGTTCCCAGTCTATATTCGGGTAGTTGAAGTCACCCAATATGATGGTGTTTGGAGATACATTTATACCCTCCAGTGTCTTCAGGAAGGCTGTGTGGGGTTCCTGAGTTTGAGAGGGTGGCCTGTAGCATGCTACAATTTGTAGAGCAGTTTTGCCTATGGTTAGTTGCACCTGGATGGTTTCCAAGCTTGCATTGCCACCAACCTGGAGGTGTGGGTATCCTTTATGAATATGGATACACCCCCTCCTTTTGTGGTGTGGTCCGGGTTTTGGGGCCGGAACGCATGATATGAGGTAAAACCTAATAGTGCCGGGGTGCTCTCAGGAGCCTTGAACCAGGTTTCAGTTACAGCACAGACATCGATGTTCTCCATACTGAGAAGGGCCTCGAGTGCATGCATTTTGAGATTTAGACTTCTGGCATTGAGCAGCATTACCCTCATGAACTTCAGAATGAACTGGCTCCCCACTTAAGCACTGTGTTCAATAATAGCCTTGCATCAGGCTTTGTGCCCACTGAATGGTGCACAGCAACAGTTATCCCACTCCTCAAAGGGGGAGCCACCACTGATCCTGGGAACTATCGACCTATTAGACTGATGAGCCTGGTCTGCAAGGCTATGGAACGTATCATCATGAAACTCGTAAACAAAGAAATTGTTAACCTCCAAACTCTGGATCCCACCCAGTTCGGGTTTGTAAAAGGCAGATCGTGCCTCGTGAACCTGATTGACTTCTTTGAAGCAGTCATCAAAGCCATAGATAAGGGTAAGGTGGTTCACACAGCCTATCTTGACCTCGCCAAGGCTTTCGACACCATTCCCCATTCTGGAATTATAGCTAAACTCATTAAATTAGGTATAAATCCCTATGTCACAAGAAGGGTTGCCAACTGGCTCACTGACAGAACCCACACTGTAAAAGTTGCAGACTCCAAATCTGACCTCAAAGCAGTGACAAGTGGAGTAACACAAGGTTCCATCCTGGGACCTCTCCTGTTTGGTATCTACTTCTCTGAAGTACAGGCTAACACAGAAGGCCTCTGGCTAATGAAGTTCACAGATGACTGCAAACTAGGACCCATAGTCAAGTCCCCAAATGATGTGGACATCCTACAGAAGGGCTTCGCTAAGACAGATGCCTGGTGTCAGAGCCATGGCCTCAAGCTCAATGCCAAAAAGTGCAGTGTCATCCCCTTTGGTAAAAACTCTGTACCCATGAACTAGCACATAGGCAGCAATCTACTTAACACTGAATGTGTGATAAGAGACCTTGGGACCCAGGTGGACAGTAGTCTCTCCTTTGATAGTCACATCACCACAGTAGTCAGGAAGTCCTTCTACATGGCACACCTCATCATACAAGGGTTCTCATCTAGGAAAAAGGAGGTCATTGCTCCCCTCTACTCGACGCTCATTAGACCCATTATAGAGTACAATGCCCCTTTTGGAATGTACCTCACAAGACATCTGCAGCAGCTGCAAAGGCCACAGAAGTACGTCACAAAGAGGATTACTGGCCTCAAACAAATGCCCTACACTGATTGCCTCAAAAAAATCCAGCTTTACTCCATAGCATATCACCTACTCCGAAGTGATATCTGCCTAACATATAAAGCTATGTCAAACCCAGAGCTGTTGGACATGCTACACCTAAAGAAATCCCAATCCCTCCGAGCTACACACTCTAGGGGCCTAAACCTTGTCACCACAATAAACAGGACATGCTGGTAAGGGATAGATTCCTGTCCCAGAGACTTCCCATACTCTGGAACAGGCTACCCATCTACGTCAAACAAAGTTCTTCATTAGCACTCTTCAAGAAAAATCTTGATGAGTGGATGGGAAATAGGAAATACACCCCGGGGATAACTTCTGTGTCTCTGCTCGACAGTGGCACAGGAAAATAACTTTCTTGGGTGGAGTAAGTCAGGGAACCTTGTTGGCTAGGCTTATGTAGGCCCTTGGGCTAATAGCCTAGTACCTACCTATGAACCTATGAACCTATGAGAAACAAAGCTAAAACGTGTAGGTTTGGTGATTTAAATGATGAGTTAATAAAGGACAGGCTTGTGTGTGGCATTAATAGTGCTGCAGTAAGAACGATTTTGCTTTGTAACAGTGATTTAACACAGAGCAAAGCTATTGATATTTGTCAAATCCATGAAGTTACAGAAAGACACACAAGTATGCTTGGAAATGATAAGAGCATGGTTTCAGCAGGCTCCAGAGCAAATGTAGACAGCATGCAACATGTGGCTAGCAGAAGCAGGCCTAAGCACATGGCAGCTGTAACACCTGCGGGTGTGGCAGGTAAAACTCGTAGTTTTCCAGCAAGTTCTAAGACTAGTTCAGTGAAAAGGACATGCTCAGTGCAGTACAGGGGTGAGTCAGCAAAACTTAAATCAAGCTTTATTGTTAACTGTCACAATTGTGGTGCCAATCATGGGTCTAAAAGGAAAAGTGCTTAGCATTTGGTCAGCAATGCCAAAAGTGTAAAAAAATGGAACCATTTTCAAAAGTTTTGCAAATCAAGTAAACCTGAAACAGTTATAAAACAGGATCACTTAAAAAAGCAAGTTGATCATATAAAGAGATGCAACCCTACTTTCTGTGTAGATGGTGTATCAGTAGTTGGTGAAAAGGTTTATGCAGTAGATTTACTGGCAAAGAATGAAGTGCTTTGTACTGTCCAGATCAATGGTAAAACCGCCGAGCTCAAAGTAGATACTGGTTCAAAGTGTAATGTTATGTCAGTAGAAACTTTTCCTAACGTGAGAGCTGGTGAGCAACTTAATGTGGCCAGTCGTGTGAAACTTGTTGCTTATGGAGGTGAAGAAATTCAAACCGAAGGCTCAGTGGTGCTTCCATGTTATTTGGTTAGGAACTGCTACAGCTTACTATTCTATGTAGTCCGAAGACCTGTGCAGTCATTATTGGGTCTTAGAGACAATTTGAGAATGAAATTGGTTTCTTTTACCAAAGAAGTTCATCATATAAGCACATGTCCCAGTTCTAGCATCAGTGAAGGTATTTTCTCAGAGTATGCTGATGTTTTTGATGACAAGTTAGGCAAACTCGCAGTTGTGAATTCTATGAAGTTAGACACAGAGATCAGTCCAATCGTCAGACCAGCAAGAAAAGTCTATGACAGCTATGTAGAATAAAGCCAAATCTCAGATGGATAAAATGGTGCAGCAAGGTGTAATTTGTCCAGTTACAGAACCTACTGAATGGGTGTCGTCCATGGTAAGAGCCCACAAAAAAAGGCTCAGATGAAATTAGAATATGCATCGACCCAAGAGATTTGAACAAAGCATTAAAGAGATCACATCATGCTATGTGTGCAGTCGAGGAAGTCACAGCCCTAATACCGAATGACACTGTTTTTTCTGCCTTGGATGCAAAAAGTGACTTTTGGCAAGTGACTGATCACAAATCTTCACTACTGACAACATTCAGTGCCCTATTTGAAAAATATAGATTCCTTAGGATGCCATTTGGAATAAATTCTGCTAGTGAAGTCTTTCAGTGTCTAATGGAGCAATTTTTTCCGGTTATCCTTGTGCCATAATAGTAGATTATTTATTGGTTGGAAGCAATGGTGAAGCATGATAGAAACCTTAGGAAAGTTCTAGACAGAGCATGTGAAGTGAACTTGAAGCTCAATCCTCTAAAATGCAAATTCAGACTACCAGAAGTTACATATGTAGGTCATTTATTTACTAGCACTGGCTTGCGACCAGACGGGTCTATATTGAATCAGCGAACGCTTAAAAAAGTGAACGCTGATTCATCGACCCTATTTCAGTGAATGCTGAAAATCCTGAACACCTGGAACAGTGAATTTTTTCTCAAGGAAAAAAAATCACTGGGCCGGTTTCGGGAGTTTGCTGTTTCCTCCACTGTGGTGCGATCTCGGAGTTGGTATATTTAAGTAGGGGGGTGAAGCCCCCCACATTAAATGCTGTTTTAAGTTTTTTTTTTTTTTTTTTTTTCAAAACAACGATTTTTTTTCCCTGGGAAAAAAAAATCACTGTTCCAAGTGTTTGGCATTTTCAGCGTTCACTGAACTAGGGTTGATCAATAAGCATTTGCTTTTTTAAGCGTTCGCTTATTTAATATAGACTCGACCAGACCCATCCAACCAAGCAGCCATTCTTGAGATGCCAGCACTGTATAATGTTCAAGATCTACACTGTTTTCTTGGTATGGTCAACTATTTAAGCAAGTTTATACCAGACTTCAGTGAGTTGATATCTCCTTTGAGAGAGCTAACGCACAAAAATGTTACATGGTCTTGGCTGGAACAACACCAGAAGAGCATTTGAAGGCCTTAAGCAGAGAATTCCCACCCTACCTTCATTAAGATACTATGATGTCAATAAACCAGTAACTATTTCCTGTGATGCTTCAAAATTTGGTCTTGGCACAGTTATTCTTCAAGAGGGCAGACCAATAATCTGTGCATCTAGAACTCTTACCCAAATTGAAATGCAATATGCTCAAATTGAGAAAGAACTTTTGGCAATAGTATTTGCATGTAGAAAGTTTCATGATTATATTTATGGTCAAGATATTCAGATTGAAACAGATCACAAACCTCTAGTCACTATTTTAAAGAAGCCTATGCATTCAGCTCCAGTGAGATTACACAGAATGATGTTCAGATTGCAAAAGTACAATTTCAAAATGGTCTATACAAAAGGCAAACTTCTTTATGTGGCTGATACCTTATCCAGATCGCCCAGAAATAGAAAGGATCAGCTTAATGCAGAGAATTTTGACTTTGATGTCATGGAAGTGCATAATTTTTCTACTACAAGACTTGATGAGCTAAGAGATCATACAAAGAATGATCCAGTTTTGCCAAAGCTCAAACACTTCATCAATGTTGAATGGCTGTCAAAGCAATCTAGTGTATCACCTAAAGTGCAAACTTATTTTCCTTACAGAGATGAGATGTTGATGGAAGATGGCATTATTTTCAAAGGTCCTAAAATTGTTCTTCCTGCTTCCTAACAATGTGAATATATCCATATTTGGCATTGTGGTCACCCAGGTTCTGAATCTAGCAAAAATAGGGTGAGAAGACTAGTATTTTGGCCTTCTCTAGCAAAAGACATTGATAAAGTACTTTCTTCTTGTTCAGTATGCAATAGTGCTAAACCGCATTTGCAAAAAGAACCACTTCAGCTTAGTCAAGTTCCTGAACTACCTTGGTCAACAGTAGCCACTAACATATTTGAATGGAACAATCAACATTACATACTGTTGGTAGACTCTTATTCAAATTGGTTTGAGATCGATTTACTAGCTAACCTAACATCCACTGCTGTTATCACTAAGTTGAAACTCCAGTTCTCAGTCCATGGTAGTCCACACAAAGTTATTTCTGACAATGGTACTCTATTTACCAGTCAGTTGTTTCACAAATTTACAAGAGAATGGGACGTTGTACATGTTACTAGTAATCTAGAATATCCACAGTCAAATGGACTAGCTGAACGTGCAATACAGAGTGCAAAGCAATTACTTGAAAGATCAAAGTGTGACAATACCGATGTCTTTTTGAATTTACTGAATCTCAGAAACATACCCCATGATGATATACTTGGCTTGCCTGCTCAGGGAGACTTCTATCTAGGCAAACCAGAACAACATTGCCTATCAGTTCCAGTTTGTTGAGGCCTAAAGCTAAAAACAACAGAACAATCAAAGCACAACTATTCAGAAAGCATTCTTTCCAGAAGTCTGGCTATGATAAATCAAGCAGATTTCTTCATCCATTGAAAGAAGGAGAGACAGTGAGGATACAGACTGCAAAAGGTTTCGACCAGATTGGTCAACTAACGGTATATGTACCGAGCCAAGATCCTACTTTGTGGAATCTGAGGGTGTAGAGTACAGGAGAAATCGCAGACATCTTCTTCCTGTATCAGAACCAATATTACAGCATTGTTCCTGTGATACAGACTCTAGATCTCAGAGCAATCCAGACAATGCTCCTGTTGCAGAACGTGTCTTAACATTTACTTCCATTCCTGATGATGTTCTGATCTGCCGAAAGTTGAACATTCAGCAGAGACAGTCCCAGTTGCTAGACCTAGTTCTAAGTTCTATGTCACATGATTTGGTCATATTTCCAGACCTAGTGTGAAATACACAGCAACCTGGACATAATTGTCTATATGTAGTTAGTTCGGTATAAATGCATGCCAAAGAATTATTTTATATCAATTGCATGCCAATTAATGTCGTCAATAATGCATGACTCATTTCTCAAAGAGAGAGGATGTAGAATAGTGTGTGTGTTGTACCTTTAAGAAGCTTTTCCAAGGACAGCACGTGCATATAAGTAGCAGGCACGTACTACCTTCAGTGCCATTTTGAGAGTGCAGCCAGAGTATGAGCATGTATAAGTGTGATAGCTAGTTAGTTTACAAGTTTATCTAAGTTAAAGTTATTAAGCCTCAATCTTGATGTACTTGTACGTAATATAGCTGCTTGAACAGAACCCACAGATGTTCATTTGTTTTATCTTGACCAGACGAGCGACATGAACTCTGCCTGATCTATAAGGCAATACCTGAGCCAGTTCTATTTGAAAGTATATTACCAGAACACATCCACTTCGGCAGCTGACAACAGGACATGGATATTATTAATACAAACATTTAATAGAAAAAATAACAAATACATACAAACATACATACAATGCCTTCCACGATTAGGTGATTATCCATTTACAATCAGACTACTTCCTCTTACAGTCCAAAGTCAGTCGGTCACCTCTGTGGTGAAGCCCTAACGGAAAAAAGACACTATAAAAAAATGGAACAGACCCTCATTGCACTCAAAAATAAATTAAATTTTCAAGATGCCAAAAACTCTCTTGCTAACCTAAGCAAGGAACTCCAGACCCTGATCAAATCAACCAAGCCAGATAAGAGGTAAAAATTGCAACCAAGGTGAAGGATAACCTCAAAGTCTTCTTTTACTATGTAACAACCCACAAGAAGCAATGTCCAACATTGTGCAGAGCTAAAAAAAAATGATATCACATATCTAGACCCAAACCAATTTTTTTTCCATAAACAAATGCAACAGTACTGTAATTATCTCCACCATAAAGCCTAGACTCATGCAGCCCTTCTAAAAAAACAGGCTGTTTTTATCCCAGGTCACAGTGTTGCAGGCCCTGCCAGGCCTTCTTCTCAGCCTCAGTGAACAAGAAAAGAAATCTTCACCTGAGTTAGTCCCAGGCCTCATCCACAAGAAGCTCCAAATATTTTGTTGAACTCCACATGTTCTGGATCTTGGGGTAAGGCATGCTGAACCTCTGATTAAGGGACTCATTTCCTTATTTGCTGCTTCCAGGCTATTTCCTTTTATACATCACTTTTCACTGTCTAATACAGTTAGTGACCCAACTAATGTGCTGTAAGACGTTTGTCAGCATTAAGTCACTTTTGCACATTTTTAAAGGCCTACTCAATCTGGTATTGGACTGGCCTGTTCACATTAAGACTTTTGTATTACTCTTTTCTTTACAAAAGATTTCACAGCTACCCTTCTTCCAGACTTAACAGTGATAGGCTGTGGGAATATGCATTACTATTGGCTAGTCACAACCTGTGGGTCACTGTATACTGGATACTGAACCTATCAAATGGGCACGGTCAGTTACGCAGCTGAAGGGCCTACCTAATCAATTGTATCTGAAGGAATTTGAATCTGAAGCTAATTTGCTGCTAAATACTCTCTTTATCTGGGTGAATATCTTTCTTTATAATTGCTTAATTTTCTGCTAATATAGCACACAGAGTGCTTCTACCCTTGAATTTTCTAGAACAAAATAGAACCTGTGATGCATCTTTACACAAGACTCAGTAATACTGGCTCAGAACATAATATTATTTTTACCTCATTAAATACTCTATGTGTCTCAGGGGATGATTGAACTTTTTTTGAGATCTGTCAAAGGACATGCAATAGTTGCAGAATGATGTTCACGTTTCTGTTGTACCCAGCTAATCCAAGAACACCATTCCACCTTTCTTTTACTGGAGGGTATAGGCCAATTCTTTATGGCCTCTGGTTTTCTATTTGTGGTGTTAGCTCCCATCTTCCTATAAGGTATCCCTTATAATTGACTTCCACCATACCTCGTTTACCTTGCTTGTTATTACCAGTCAATCCTACTTGTTGTAAACCCTCTAACAGAGATTGTGGTCTGAGTAGGTGAGACTTACAGTCCTCTAGATGGATAACCACATCATCCAGCTATTTAGCAGCATATCATCAATGGGCTTTCAGTACTTTATCTATCATCATCTGAAACATGGCTAGATCTCCATGTAAGCCATATGATAGCATTGTATACTGAAACAGACCTTCAGTAGTTAAAAAGTCTGTTTTTCTTTAGCAGAGTATGAAAGGATTATTTGCCAGTACCCCTATGTCAAGTCCAGTATTTTCAAGTATCTGGTCTTTCCTAGCTTCTCTATCAATTCATCAGTCCTGGGGACTGGGCAATATTCTCACTTTGAAATGCTCCTCAGTTTCCGAAGGGTATTACAGAATCAGATAATCCCATTAGGTTCAGGAAGTAACACTACTGGACTGCCCTGTTCACACTAACACTCTTCTATCACTCCTAGTTTGAGCATCCTAAATAGCCTATGACATGACCTAGCAGGACCGCATTAGGTACACTTCAATTACAGCCTCAAAACAGGCTCATGCCGGGTGAATGGAGGGCCACAAGGATCATCCCTCTTTGTAGTGGTAGGCCACCAACTGATCCCAGCAACTACAGACCCTTCAAGTCTAATATGCAAAGTGATGGAAGAAATTATCATGGAAATGATCAACAAAGACTTTGACAACCTACAGACACTGGAACCACCACAGTTTGGCTCTGTTAAAGGAAGGTCTTGCCTACTCAGTCTGGTAGATTTCTTTGAGTGGGTCACTAAAGCTATGGATGAGGGGAAAAAATGTGCATACCCCCTACTTTGACTTGGTCAAGGCATTTGATACAATATCCCACCCAGGTATTATTGATAAACTCTCAGAACTAGGCATAAATTCAAACATAACTCAGGGGATTGCTGACTGGCTCACAGATATGACCCAATAAGCCAAGATCAGTGAGGCCACCTCCATCAGGACACCATTCACCAGCAGAGCACCCAAGAGATCCATATTGGACATGTACCTGTTTGGCATCTACTTCCTGGAAGTCAAGGCTAATGTCAAAGGCCTCTAGCTCACCAAGTTCACAGATGACAGTAAACTGGTAGCTGTCATAGATTCCCCCCACAACACTAACATCTTACAAGAGGGTTTAACATAAACAAATGACTGGTGTCAAAGCCATAGATAAACTCAATGCAAAGAAATGCATTTTAGTGCCCTTTGGGAAATTGACCACTCAAGCTAATTACTCCAGCAATAAACACGCTTAAGATCTGACCTGTTAATTAGTGATCTGGGAACATATGCAGAAAGTAATCTGGCCTTTGACCCACACATAGCCAAGATAGTAAGAAAATCATTCTATGTTACCCAACTCATAACCAAGGGTATGGCATCAAGGTCCAAGGAAGTTATAGTATCACTGTAGTCCATCTTCATCAGATTTATCATTGAGTACAGTGCCCCCTTTGGCATGTGCCTAACCAGAGACTTGAAACAGTTGCAATGCCCTCAAATTTTCTATGTCAGGATAATCCAGGGTACAAATAACCTGTCCTACACAGATTGCCTTAAGATCCATTCTCTGTACTTAATTTCCTACAGGTTACAGAGAGGCGATCTATGCCTAATATGTGAGGCATCCTTTATTCCAGCTCTGATTGATCTCTTGCACATCATCAAAACAAACAGCACCAGAAACAATAGATTCAAGAACCTGAACTTTGCCTGCAACATAAAAAGAACATGCTGGAGAGACTGATATGTGTCTCAAAGGATCTCCTCACTATGGAAAAAGATCCCCATCCACATGAAGCAGAATGTATCCCTGACCCTTTTTAAACAAAATCTTGATCAATGGATGGGAAATCGCAAATTCACCCCTGATCTAGCCCATATGTCTCTGATGGACAGAGGCTGACATTAAGTAAATTAGCCCCCCCAACCCTTAGCAACCTCCTTACTAACATACCTCGCCACATAAGTGTTCAAGGTACTTGGGGACAAAAATGGTTTTGGTTGCATGGCTAGCCTTATAAAGACCCTGGTGGTTATTACTCTAGTATAAACCTATGAACCTATGAATCTTTTGAACTTCTTATCTTGATAATTGTTTCTTTAACTCTGAAATTCTGTAAGACCTCAGTCCAACCTTCATTAGTCACCCCAATTGTTGTCTAAATTAATAATAAATCTCTTATTTTCTAATTTAATCTCTTCTTTATAAATTTTAGCTTGCAAGCTATCAACAAACGTTTCTGTTTCTTTCCATGGTTTCAGTACATTAATGTGATAGATTTCCTCTAGCCTTCTCTTTCCTGGTTGTTTAACCTTGTAGTTCACTATGTTTATTCTTTCCATGACTTCAAAAGACTCTTGGCATTTGGCCAGAAATCTGGTCTACCTGGAGGACACTAATACCAATATTTGATCTCCTGGATTAAATTATTTAAATTAGCTTTTTTATTTATTATAAAATCATTACTGCAACTCCTGTGCTCTCTGCATGTGCCCCTTTACCATGGTTATAACCAGATTCAGTCGATGCTGCAAATTAACGCAGTCCTCTGTCATACTTTTAAATAGTGTTTTTTTTCCCAAGTTTCCCCTAGCAGTATAAGTTAGTCTTCTGGGATTTCTTCTATACAAAAGGTTCAGATGGATTAAACCCAGCTGAAGCTTGTGACACCTCTCATATTGTAAACATAGGTAAGGTAAAGTAAACACAGGTAAGGTAAAGCAAACATTGGTAAGGTAAAGAATAGCCCTAGTTCCTCACATCTGTATCAATAATTTTCCTAAGAAGAGATTTCAGTGTCTCACTGAAACTCTATATAAATGCACAAACATATCTTGTCTTCTTTTTTCTGCATTTTTTTCTATTTCCTAAATATTGTACGTTTGTCTGTTATCTCTGATGTCACCACATTTAGTTTACAGTGGCTACATTTCTTTTTGATGCTGATGCCTGTACTTAACCTGAAGTTGAGGTCCAAAAACAAACAAAAAAACTTATCCAAGTTGAAAAAGGTTCTTGAAAAAAAAAACTCATAGAACTCTAAACAATAACCCAGCATATACAAGCTCCTTGCTTCAGTTGTAATACACTACTAAATACATTCATTTAAGAAGCCATAATATCTCCCATGACATTAAATGAATGCCAGCAGTGTGCTTGTGTCGCATCAGCAACTTTTGATCGGGCCACCTAACAGCTTTCACCTGGAGCAGCCCCCCCCCCTTTGCCCCACCTTTATTTATTTACTTATTTATATTTGTTTAGTGTGGTATTGCACTGATCAATATTGGCCAATTTCAGGCTCAACCTATGTGAAATGCAAAATTTCAGACACAACTCAAAACCAAGAATATCTAAAGGAATTACTGCTCAATGCTAGTAGTCTAAACAAAAAACTCCACTCCCTAGAAGCTCTCTTCACCCTAGAGAATGCTGATGTCTGTACGGTCACTGAGACATGGTTTAAAGCCACAGAGAGCACACCAGCAGTGCAAGATTATAATGGCTTCCACACATTTAGGCCAGCTACTTCATGGACAGGGACTAAAGGTGGAGTTGCCTCTATTTACATCAAAAATAAATATACCTCAAGGCTGGCCAAACAGGACAATGCACTGCTGAAATCACCATAGGCAAAATCCAATATCACTTTCTTGCCAGCTATAGGTCTCCCTCTATGACCCAGGAAACCCATACTGTAGATCAATGTGTGCGTATTGCAGCTGTGTGTATGTACCTTTAAGAAGCTATCCAACGACTTGCACAAGTGTATAAATACTGAGCATGTGCAAATCTGACTGCCATTTTGTAGTAAGGTGTTGAGATGTAAGCATGTATGTATCTAAGATCTGTCTGTTAACCAGTTCATTTGTATTTTATGATGCTGCTATCCATCCAGATGTGTTTCTATGTATTAAAGCATCTAAACGATATAACCCGCTTGCTTGTCATCTATGTTAGAAAGGGACGAGTGACATGGTGCCAGAAGCAGCATGTCTAAAGCACATGAAGTTAGAGGCAGCTTGGCTAAAATGACTTAAGGCACTTGCTTGGAACTGGTGGATTATAGAAGAGTGAATCATCCCTAAAATCCGCATACTTCGCAACACAGGTCAGAAATGAATTTCAGGTATTAAAACCTGCTGAGCACTATTTCTTATTCACAAAATATGAAACGAGGCATACAGAACATTTTAAATGATATTTGCATAAACCAATATGTACAATATTGATAATAATATTCAAATTACTATGGAAAATGTTTGAAATAAAGTCCGAATCACATAAAATGAATAAAATAAAGGAAACGACTTCATTTTCGTAAATCATGTATTTTTCATATTAAGCAAAGTTATCCATGTTATCAGAATACCCGCGGTGGTGGTGCTGCAGTAGCATTGTCGCCTCACAGTAAGATGCTGTCCGGTTAGATTCTCAGCTAGAGCATCTTCTGCGTGGAGACATGCGTGAATGGGCATACCTTCATTGAAGGTTGTGCGTCAGGGCTGGTAACTCGGGACATAAAAATCAACTACCAATCATTAGCAGACCGGAGTTCCGCTGTGGTGACCCCTAACTGGGAAAAGCCAAAAGACACAAACAAACAAATCCATGTGATCAGAGGTGTATATGTTTGTGCAGTGCTACAGTAAAGCTATTTCACAAAAGTATAGCCATTACAAGGCATATTTTGCAGAATACAGCCATTAACGAAAAGTGTCCCCACAAGGTGAAACAGAATTGAAACCAAATGCCACTAAAATCCTCTGAAAGGTAGAACAAAGTCCACCAGGAGGGAAAACAACCAACTTTAATAATTGCTTTTGTTTCAAAAGCGAAGAAGTCTGTTTTGAGACAAAAGCGATTATTAAAGTTGGTTGTTCGCTAAGAATACAGCCATTACAGAGCATATTTTGAAAAGTGCAGTATTTTGAAGAGTTTATTGTGCATTTGAATATTATTACAAGCTCACAGAACTGTTGTTCATACATAATTATAAGGGCCATATTTTCAATGTGTTTGTGCATACTTTGTGGGCATGGCAGATGGACTTTGAAAAGTTAGTGCAGTTGTGCTTGACAGTAATATTGCTGAGAACTGGAGAGTGTTTGAGCAAGAGTACAACATTTTCATACAGGCTGCATTTTCCAATAAAGATGACAGTACAAAGGCATTTATTCTGCTTAATTAAGTTGGGTCTGAAGCTATAGAAAGGGAACGTTCATTTGTATATGCACCTGTTAGCTATACCGGAGAAGGGGAAAAAGCTTCATATTTTTGTACAGGCCGAGTCAAGGGAGGACTCAGAGTGCTTAAAACATAAATTTAGAGAAATGTATAACCCCAAGACAAATGTTAAAATGGAAAGGCACTTATTTTACACAAGGGATCAAAGGCCTGGTGAAACTTTTGCAGCATATGTAACTGACCTCAGAAACAAGACTAAAATGTGCAGATTTGGTGACTTAAGGGATGAGTTGTGTGTGGTATAAAAGATGATGCAGTGAGAAAGATTTTGCTTCGTGACAGTGATTTAACTTTGCATAAGACCATGGAGATTTGCCAGATATATGAGCTCACAGAAAAGCACACACATATGCTTACAAGTGAGAACAGCTTTAGAAGGCATAGTGATAAAGCTCATGATGTAGTATGCAGCACGTAGTTAAAACAAACAGGCCCCAAGCACATGGCAGCAACTGTAGCACTCACTAGTAAACCCTAGAACTTTCCAGCAAATTCCAGATTTCGCACAGTCTCAGTGAAACATGAGTGAGTCAGCAAACTCAAAGCATGGGCCCCAACCTAGTCTCATTGCCAACTGTCGTAATTGTGGTGGAAGTCATGAATCTAAGAAGGAAAAATGTTTAGCTTTTGGTCTGCAATGCCACAAATGCAGTAAATGGAATCATTTCAAAAGGTTTTGTAAATCAAAAGGTGCACATCCTTTTATTAAAAGGGAAAATTTTAAGAAACAAGTTGATCAGTTAGAAAGCTGGAACCATACTCTTTATGTTGGTGTGTCAGTGCTTCATGAAACAGTTAATGCAGTAAATTTAAGGGCAAAGAATGAAATAGTTTGTACGGTTCAGATAAATGACAAACCCGCAGAGCTCAAAGTTGATACAGGTTCCAAGTGCAATGTTACGTCAGCAGAAACATTTGCTAGAGTATGTAATAGTGAAAGGCTTGATTTGGCAAGGTGTGCAAAGCTTGTTGCTTATGGAGGTGAAGAAATTCAAACCAAAGGCTCAATAGTGCTTTCATGTTACTCTGCTGGAAGAAGCTACAACTTGTCATTTTATGTGGTCAAGAGGCATGTCCAGTCATTATTAGGGCTTAGAGACAATTTGAAAATGAGACTGCTTTCATTTAATAAGGAAGTCCATCGTGTTAGCTTAAAAGACCACTACTCTAATTTTGCCCGCCACATTTTTTCTACCTATGCTGATTTGTTCAACGACACACTAGGCAAACTTCCAGATGTGTACTCAATGAAGTTTGACCCAGAGGCCAGTCCAGTTATCAGACCAGCTGGAAAAGTTCCAATAGCCATGCAGGATAGACTCAAAGCTGAGATGGAAAAAATGGTGCGACAAGGTGTGATTTGTCTAGTTGTAACTCCAAATGAGTATCTTCCATGGTGGTAGCTTATAAGATAAGCTCAGATGACATCAGAATATGTACTGATCTATGAGATTTCAACAAAGCACTAAAAAGACTTCATCATCCAATGCGCACAGTTGAAGAAGTTGCAGCCTCGATGCCACTGTTTTATTTGTCTTAGTTCCAAAGAGATCATTTTAGCAAATTCAGCTTGACAAAAAAAAAAAATCATCATTGCTAACCACTTTCAGTACTCCATTTGGCAGATACAGATTTTTGAGAATGCTATTTGGGATAAATTCTGCAAGTGAAAACTTTCAACGAGCAATGGAGCAACTTTTTCATGGGCATCCTTGTGCTATTATAGTAGATGACATACTAGTAGGAGGTAATGGTGAAGCAGAGCATGACAGAAACCTCAGACGTTCTAGAAAGGGCACATCAAATGAATCTTAAGCTCAACCCACACAAATGCAAATTCAGGCTACAAGAAGTTACTTATATTGGTCATTTATTTACTAGTACAGGCCTATGTCCAGACCCTTCAAAGCAAACTGCCATTCCCGAGATGCCAGCTCGAGACAATATTCAAGCCCTGCAATGTTTTCTTGACATGGTTAACTATCTAGGCAAGTTCATTCCAGACTTGAGCCACCGCTTAGAGACCTGACGTGCAAACATATATCCTGGTCTTGGTTAGAGCAACACCAAAGAGCATTTCATGTCCTGAAACAGAGACTTGCTAGTCCAGCAACTCTCAGATACTATGATGTTCACAAACCAGTTACACTTTCCTGTGATGCTTCGAAATTTGATCTTGGTACAGTTATTCTACAAGAGAATCAACCTGTCACCTACGCATCGACAACTCTTACCCAAACTGAGATGCAGTATGCCCAGATTGAGAAAGAGCTTTTAGCAATTGTGTTTGCATGTTCGAAGTTCCATGATTATGTTTATGGTAGACCTATCCAGATTGAAACAGACCACCAACCTCTAGTCATTATCTTGAGAAAGCCTATGCGTTCTGCTCCAGCCAGACTGCAACATATGATGCTGAGATTGCAAAAGTATAATTTCACTCTTGTCTTCAAGAAGGGCAAACTTCTTTATCTTGCTGATACATTGTCCAGATCGCCTGGAAACACCTCAAAACAGTATAAGAATGAGGACCTTGATTCTGAAATCATGGAAAAGAGAAATCTTTCTTCCACACATCCTGATGAGCTGAGAGATCACACAGCCACAGATCCAGTTTTACAAAGATTCAACCGCTTTATCAGTGAAGAATGGCCATCAAAGCAATCTAGTTTACCTCAAGAAGTGCAACCTTATTTTCCATACAGAGATGGGATTTTGTCTGACAAAGGTATCATTATGGAAGGTCCAAAAGTGATTGTTCCAAACTGCAACAAGAGTACATTGCTGTCTTACATCGTGGGCACCCAGGAGTTGATTCTACCAAAAGAAGGGTGGGTGAGAGGACTAGTATTTTGGCCTTCTATATCACAAGACATTGAGACAGCACTTTCATGTTGTTCCATGTGTAATAGTACTAAGCCTCATCAACAGAAGGAACCACTTCAGCTAAAGCAGATTCTAGAAGTATCTTAGTCAACAGTAGCCACTGATACCTTCAAGTAGAATGGTCAACATTATTTGGTGTTAGTAGACTCTTACTCTAATTGGTTTGAGAGTGATGTTCTTCCTAACCTAGTATCCAGTACTGTCATTACTAAGATGAAGCATCATTTTGCAGTGCATGGTAGCCCACACAAAGTTATTTCAGACAATGACACGCAGTTTACAAGCCAGCAGTTCAAAAGATTTGCTGAAGAATGGGACTTTACTCATGTCATGAGCAGCCCTGAGTACCTGCAGTCAAATGGTTTGGCAGAACATGCAAAACTGCTACTAGAGAAGTCAAAACAAGATAATAGTGATGTTTTCCTGAATCTCTTGAATCTCAGAAATGTTCCTCGTGATACAAGTCTTTGTTCACCTGCTCAGAGACTTCTGTCTAGACAAACTAGAACCACGTTATCAATCTGTAGTCAATTGTTGGTTCCATGTGTCAAAAACAACAGATCAGTGAAAACCAGTCTGCTGAAGAAACATTTAAGAAGCATTTAACCCAGAAGTCCTACTAAGATAAAACCAGCAAACCGTTCAACACATTACGTGAAGGAGAAGTGTTCGTCCAAAGATTATGATCAGATTGGTGTCATGAAGAATATTGTTTCAGAGCTGAGATCATACATTGTGGAATCACAAGGAGCAGTCTTTAGGCAGAATTGGAAGTATTTAAGACTGGTGTCCGAGCCTATCCCTCAGGACATTGCCTGTGAGAAAGACTCTATCTTAGAGTGAGCTGTCCAGCATTCCAATTCCAGAGGAATTTCCAGAGGATATTCCCATTCCTGTGAAGAATCCAGAAGTTTCTGATACAAGTTGTGCATGGCAGACTGTCCCTGTTGCTAAATTTGGTCAAGATTGTTATGTTACGAGATATGGTCATATCTCTAAACCCTGTAACAGATTCAAAGCAACTTGGACACGAACATTGTGTTTTGTTACCAATGTATATAGTAATACATGTCTAACTCTAATATTGTTTTTACAAAGGGCAATCTTTTTAAGAGGGAGGATGTAAATCAATGCCTGTATATATACCTTTATGAAACTATCCAAGGCTTGCACAAGTGTATAAATACTGAGCACGTGCAAATCTGACTTCCATTTTGTAGTTAGCTGTTGAGATGTAAGCATGTATGTGTTTAAGTTCTGTCTGTTAACCAGTTTGTTTTTTATTTTATGATGCTGCTATCCATCCTGATGTATTTCTATGTATTAAAGCATCTAAACTGTATACCCTGCCACTTGTCACTCATTTTAGAGCGGGACGAGCAACACATACCATCTATTTAAACTTATTACAAACACTAACCATCCAACCCAGTACCATATTCATGGGCAACTCTAATTACACCACTATTAACTGGGAATCCTATATGACACCAAACGTGTAGGCACAGAAATTCCTGGATTTTGTAAACACAAACTCCCTGAACCAGATACACCAACCATGGGTGCAGCCATACTGGCTCTGGTCCTTACTAATATGGAAGAGTGCTGCACACCCCTACTGTAATGTCTCCCCTAGTAAGGTCAGACCACACAATGGTCTCCTTTGAAGTAAAAAAAACAAAACCTGGACTCCCAGCCAAAACTGGAATATTCAGGAACTACTCTAAGGCTAACCTCCTGCTATTAAGTGATAACCTGGCAAAATTTCAAGCCCCCATAAACCCTGAGAACACTACTGCCTATGCAGAACTTTTCACAGAAACCCTGTACAGGCATGTTAATAGCTGCATAGAGGCAGCTGTACCCACCAGGAAGGACAGAATTAACTCAAAAATCAAGCCACCCTGGTGGAATAACAAAATCAGTAGGCTGTATAACAGAAGGAAGAAAATCATAGCAAAAATTAGGAGGTACAGTGCCCAGCAGGATAAAAGCATTCTCATAAAACTAAACAAACATCTCAGAGGACAAATAAAGTCTGCCAAAGCCAAATTTGAGGTGAATTTGGCCTTGCAGGCCAAAGACATCCACAAGGCATTCCTTAGCTATGTCTGCAATCTCAAAGGCAATACATAATTATGTGCAGAGCTCATTGTAACATACAATCAAGCAGAGTGTAATGTACATTAGTTTCTAAAGTAGGTCTATCTTCAGTGAATCTTGAGAGAGGAGACAAGACCTGGAAAGGAGATAGATAAGGTGATTTGTTCTGTACTGAAGCAGGAGCATTTGGCTTGGATGAAGAAGTGATTTTTGAGTTGCATTCTGAATTGGAGTTTTTTCCTTTATGTCAATAGGGAGAGCTTGCCAAGGAGTAGGTAATGGCTAGGAAAAAATGTGCTGTGCTGTGAAGTTTGGTTCTAGAGGTAATGAGAGTTGGTGTGGCTTGTGAGTAGTGTCTCGGGCTGTATGAGAAGTTTTTTTTGTGAAGCCCACCTGCAAGGGGAGTAAATGTGTGGAGTTGTTACAGTTTGAAGAATTGGGATCCTAAAAGTAGGTTAGATACTTGTTTTATGGTAATCCATTTTGGATTTTTCTGGTGTGATACAGTGATGCTCACATTGAGACGAGTCTGTAATGATCAGCAGATGCTGTTAGAGATAGTCTGGAGTCTGGCAATGTTTTCTTTGGAGGCAGAAACAAAAATTCGGAGCCCATACTCAAGCTGAGAAAAGAGAACTCCTTTGTCAATGGTTGTTCTGGTGGATTGGGATAGAAAATGGGACATCTTTTGGAGCAGAACAGGAGGGAGTTTATTTGGTACTTTTCCGTTAAACCCCTACCACTTTGTGCTGCTGTGTTTTCCCAGTATTTCGTTGGCAGTTTGCATTGCCTTCTTTCCTTCAACACTGACAAAGATGACATAAAAAAAACAGAAAGAAGGTTAAACCCCTACCACTTTGCGCTGCTATGTTTGGAGCATGTTATGTTTCTAGAAAGCCAGTCCATTTTTACACAGGTTGTCCTTGACAGGAGCTTTCCTTGCATTTTCAGCTTTATTGGGTGGGTGGAGTACTGTTTTGGCTATGACCTACACCAAACAAGTACAGTGACAGAAACTTACACTTTACAGAAATTGTTTCATTTTACTATTGCTTTGATTCTGTTGTAATAGATGCTGTGATGTGGAAAACTAGCACATGTTAAACTCACTTGTTAAATGAAGCACTAGTTTGAGATTTGGACAAGGAAGTCTGTCGTAATAAGTACATTCCAATGTTTTGTTAAAGTAGCTGGTAGCAGTTGCCGTTTTTTTCCCCCTGTTCATAATTGTGCTTAGAAACAGGTTAAACGTGTAAGATGTGCAGCATGTAGTAACATGATGCAAGTTAAACTGTGGTGAAATAACCCTTTTGAGAGGCGCTAGGTTAAAATATGGCAACACAGAAACCGCGTGAAGTGCTTACAGTTTATACAAATTGTTTTATTTCAGTATTGCTTTGATTGTATTGCAATACATGCCGTAATGTGGAAAAGCACCACGTTAAAGTTGCTTGTTAAATTAAGCACCAGTTTCAGATTTGTTCAAGGAAGTCTGCCCTAATAAGTAAATTCAAACATGAGGAGATACCGGCAAAACACAGCAGCGCAAAGTGGTAGGGGTTTAATGGAAAAGTACTGTTTATTTTGGCTCTCACTTTGTTTATGTAGAAGTGGAAGTTTAGTGACTGATCAAGCCATTGTCTAGGTATTTGAAGGTGGAGGTTGTGTCTATGACTAGTATGTCTAGTTAATGTTTAGTTATTCTTATGCTTTATCCAGTCTTTCTTCATTCATGTTTGCTAGAGCTGTCTATATGTTTTCCTCCAGTCAAATGCTGCTTTCCTGAAATCCAGATCCCTCACCTTTGCCTAGCAGTTATGTTGATCGCAAACGATTGCCAGGTGACTGTCTCTTCCCAAATATCTATCTACTTCCAGATCGGAGATCATCTCACTTTCTGCAGGTGAGAAAACCAAGTTTCAGCTGCTCTTACTTGGCCAGGTATTATGCAGCAAAATTATAATTAATAAGGAGCTCAATGGCCAGTGAATTTGTGTGTTCTGGTACATATAGAAAATGAATTGTCAATGAACATGCTCCTTGTTATTATGCTTTCTTATTTGTGAAACGTTGGCAGCCTTTGAATGTGTGTTCTGTCATCAGTGGAATGCTGACAGTCAACAAACATGTTTTTGGTTATCTGTAGAACTCTGACAGCCAATAACTGTGGTAGCAAATGAATGTATTTCTTATTATCTGTGGAAGATTGTAAATCAATAAGTTGGTGTCTTGACAGCTATGGAACATTATAGGTCTGTAGGTAGTTAATAGGCAGTGTAAGAGACATTTAAGCCTAACCGAGCATACCCAAAATTTACCAAAATACTGCTCACATGTGTCAATACTCCAAAGAATTTTACAGTTATGACAGAGGCTTGTACACATCAAACATTCAAAGGCTGCCCCTGCCCATTAGGGACATAGTTGCCAAACCAGGGGTAAATTTCTGATTTCCCATCCATTGATTTAAATAACTTTTGAATGGGGTTAGGGATGAGTTTTACTTCACACAGATGAGAAACCGTTTCCAGAGAAGAGGTAATCTTTGACACACATGCCTGTCCCTCCAACATGCAGAGATTTGTAACCTGACATAATTTCAAGCTCCCATAAACCCTGAGGACACTGCTGCCTACACAAAACTTTTCACAGAAACCTTATACAAGCATGTTAATAGTTGTAGAGAGGCAGCTGTACCCACCAGGAAGAAGTACAGAACTAACTCAAAAACAAGCTACCCTGGTGGAATCACAACATCAATATGATGTATAACAGAAGGAATAAAATCATGGCAAAAACTGGCAGGTGTAGCAACCAGAAGGATAAAAGCACTCTCAAACTAAACAAACAACTCAGAGGACAAATAGAGTCTACAGAAGCCATATTTGAGGTAAACCAGACCTTCCAGGCCAAAGACAATCACAAGGCATTCTTTAGCTATGTCCACAACCTCAAAGGCAATACACAATTGTGTGCAGAGCTCATTGTTAAAGGAGCCACCTTTACTGACCAGAAGATATAGCAAACCCACTGTCTAACAAATTCAGCTCTAACTTTACCCCTCTCTCCCCCTCAACCTCCCCTTCAGGAAACTAATGTTACATCAAATGTAACTCTCCCTACTATCACTAGGGAACAGGTCCTCAATGCTGTCTAAAGCCAGCACACTGCATCAATGGGCCCAGACAATATCCCAGGATGCCTTCTAAATAGCATGAAACATGACCTATCAGGACCTCTTGAACTGCTATTTCATTGTAGCCTCACAAATGAACAGCCAGCAAAAGTCACCCCTCTGCACAAAGGTGAGCTATCTACAGGCCCTAGACACTACGGACCTGTACGCCTCACTAGTCTCATATGGAAAGCCATAGAAAGAATCAGCATGGTCATGATCAATAATGATATTGGAAACCCTCAGACACCGGAGTCATGCAGAGGTCATGTCTATTCAACCTGGTAGACTTCCTTGAGAAGGTCACCAAAGCAATAGATGAGGGCAAGACAGTTTATAGTGCCTGCCTTGACCTGGCCAAGGCAGTTGACATAATACCCAACTCAGGCATAGTTGATAAACCCAAGAGGTCAGGTATAAACCCTTATGTCACATGGTGGGTAGCCAGCTGGCTCATTGATAGGACCCAGCAAGTTAGAAGTGGGGAATCCACTTCTACAAAGAGGCCAATTACAAGTGGAGTCCTTCAGGGATCAGTCCTGGAACACTCCTTTTTGGCATTTACTTCTCTGAAGTCAAGGTCAATGCCAAGGTCCCCTAGCTAACCAGATTTGCAGATGATTGTAAATCAGAAGCTGTCATAGAATCCCCCACTGACGCTAATGTTCAACAGGATGTGCTGACACATAAATTAACTTAATGAGTCAGAGCCATGGACTAAAACTAAATGCCAAGAAATGCATAATAGTATCCTTCCAGAAGTCATCCACTCCTGGTAACTATCATATTGACAACACACACCTAAGACTTGACCCAGTGGTCAAGGACATAAGTACACATGTTGATAGCAATCTAGCCTTTAACTACCACATGTCTACAGTAGTGAAGCAATCATTCTATATTGTGCAACTTATAAACAAGGTACGGCATCTATGTCCAAGGAGGTCAGTTTTTCACTATATTTAGCATTCAGACCTCTCATTGATTATAATGCCCCCTTTGGTATGTACCTATCAAGGCAAATCCAACAAGTGGAACATTCACAAAGGTTCCTCAATAAAAAAAAATACAGGGCATAAGTAACATGTCCTATGCATACCAGTTCAAAGCCCTATACATTTATTCTGTCTCCTGCAGCCTGTTTGGGGAGATCTATGCCTGACATAAAAGGCATTGATGGAGTCCACCCTGATAGATCTCCCGCAGATCCACAAAAGAGAAAAACACCAGAATTAACCATTCTAAAGACTTAAACCTTGCCTGTGATATAAATAGGACCTGCTGGAGAGACCAATATGTATCCCAGAGGCTGCCCTTCTCTGGAACAGCTTCCCATCCATGTAAAGCAGAGTTCCTTCCTAACCTAATTCAAGGGTAACTTGGACAAATGGATGGAGAACAGGAAATTCATCCCTGATTTGGCAACTATGTCTGTAATAGATACAGGAGCCTGTAAATGATTCATCTACAGTACCACTGCTTGTAAATGTTTCATCTCCCAAGCACCTGCTTACACTTATCAATGCTACCAGAACTTGTCAGATATTTAGGATGCATGGCTAGGCTTAAAAAGTCCCTTGTGGTCATTGGCTTAGTAAACACCTATGAACCTATCTCCTGTTTATGTTACAACCAAAGTTTAGGTCCTTAGAATAGGTGTTTTGATGCTATTTGCTTTGCAGATGTGCAACAAATCCATCAGTGTGGGATGAGAAGATGCCTTGCATGTTAGGCATGGAGTTCTCTGCAGCAATCTGTAGGAGATTGGGTACAGGGATACGGTTTTGGCATTAGCAGCCAAAGAATGTGTTTCTAATTATCTGTGTTACACTAGCAGCCTAAAAATGCATGCTTTAAATCTAGGAAACATTGGTAGGCAATGGACATGTTTCCTGTTACTTGCAGAACATGAATAGTTCATGAATGCATGTCCTGCTGTCTATAGAACATTGGCAGCCAAATAATGTGTTCCTGTTATCTATGTAACATAGGCAACCAATGCATGTGGATTATGTTATCTATGGAATATAGGCAGCCAATTAATGTGATCTTGTTATCTATATAACATAGGCAACCAATGCATGTGTTTTCTGTTAACTATGTAACACAGGCAACCAATGAATGTGTTTTCTGTTATCTACAGAACATAAGCAGCCAATGAATGTGTTTTCTGTTATCTATGGAACATAGGCAACCAATGAATGAGTGCCCTGTTATGCATGACTCACTAGCAACTAATGAATGTGTATACTGCTGTCAGACAGTTAAGTGCATGTCTTTGCTACATACAGCACACTGATAGTAATCAATATGTGCCTCGCTGGATATGGCATACTGGTAGCTAAAGAATGTATGTCTTGCTCTGTATGGGGCTCATAATTAATATGCGCAACTCTGGTTATATCCAAGAGGGAGATAATGGATGCATGTCCGGTTGTGTATGGCACAACAAGTGTGTGTCCCGCTGTTTATGTCACACTAACAGCTAATGGATGTGTATCTGTCGAGGTACATTACATCCAGATCTCATTGGTTGTCCTGAACTACAATGCCGATCCTGCTGTACCCAGTGAGAAGATGAAAGTGGAAACCGAGGAGAGGATTACTGTCTGAAATTTTTTTGCAGAATGCAAATTACAAATCCAGCATCTAACAAACTGCTATCCAGAACATGACACAAAGCCACAGCATCGGCTTGACTCAAATCTTTAACATTTACTGAGAAACATAATACTTTCCTCCTGCTCTTCGGTGATTCCCATTCATACTCAAGTTTGCTCCAGTTCAGAAATGAGCAAACAACCCAGAACTCAAGGATATGAACAACCTTAGGAATGACTTTTCCTGAATCCTGATTAACATAGTATATGTCAAATGTTTGCAGAAACCATCCTGCTTTGGCCTATAATTCCTTATCCTTGCATACAGACTGTGCTCTATTCTTTTCTTCCATCAGCTAAGGCAGGGAAGCAAACCAGTTTCTGTAAAGCTTAAACAGTCTTGCACGTGTAGAAGGAGAATATTTATTGCATACATGCTTCTGTTCAGAGTGCATCTGCCCAACCATTGCTAAATAGCTGAGCTCATATGCAGTAGCAGCTTATTTATTCTGTTTAACCCACTGTTACAACTATGAACTCAGGCAAATAGTGTCTGGCCCTGCATCTTTAGTCATATGTAGGACTCTGGATATGGGGATGTTACTTAATGTCCCCCCTTTGACTGCATGACATATCTGAAATTAAATTCTACAAGTCTGAGGTACCCATTTTATTCCGGTGAAAGGGAATTTAATCCATTCATGGGTGTGCCTACAACCTAACAGCCAAAATTAAATTTTGTTTTAGAGATGAAGTTACTTTCTGCTAAGACTCAATGAGCAAGCTGTTGTATATACAATGGATCTTGCTCATCTGGTAACAAAGCATGCACTTTGGCACCATTAAAAGTATTGCATCAGAAATCTAAGCTCATAAAGGAATTATTTCAGTTTTTGGAGGTGGGTGGCTGGTTACTGCAAAGTTCAAAAACTTCCAGGGACTTTACATGCTTAATCCAGTTATGACCCTCATATTATCAGGGCATTATGCCTAAACCGTATCTATATGAGTCAGTCAAATCAATTGGAAATACACAAAACATACTGAGAGTGTGCAGTGAGGGGGAGGCCTGAATAAGGAAAACAATATGGTGTGCTTTAATGACAGAAACATACCCATGAACAAAGTTACTGAAAAAACACATGCATGGGATTCTTCTAAAGTGGATATGAATAACAATAGGAAAACAAGAATTTTAACCATTCATTGGCTCTATTCACAAGTCTTTTTCCACTATATGACTAAATATATTCGGGAGACAATAGTGTAAAAAATAAAGATTTTTAAAAACTACCATCAATCGGCATTGTCAGAAACATTATCTTTTATTCACAAATCAGCTATAATAACTATATTTAAATTGTTTTAAAGTACTTTTAAAAGAATGAGCCTGCTGCACAACCCTTTCCATGATTGTATCCCTTTGACTGTGCTTCTGCTGAAATCATTTCTTCCACTTTAACATGTTCCTTAACTGTCTTTGCCTCCTCTTTTATGTGGTATGTCTTTATTTGTTCCTCACATTATGTATATGATGCTTTGACTCACTCTGTCTCAGTATCTTAGTTTGACTTTTAGCCTTAATTCATTAAATGATCACTCTTGCTTTTCTTCAGCCTTAAACCAGTTTATGTAACCCCTGCTTTCTCATACTTCCTGCCTCACCTGCCCAAATACTTCTTAATCAGTGAGCCATCAAGCAAAATATTTCATACACACACACACGTATATATATATATATATATATATATATATATATATATATATTTGTAGACATATACAAACACACAAACAGAAACACATGAGGACACACAAACACACTCATACACAAACACACACACAAACAAACACACAGACACATACTGCTGGGGTTTGATTGCTCTGACACCCTTACTGACATGCCTGCAAGGCTTGTTCCCAATGTCTGTTAACAAAGTGCAGCTGTATATTAACGGGATGATAGGATTTAAGGCTGAATGGCTTGGCACAGATAGATTAACCATTGATTATCTGTATATCAGTATAGCAGATACACTTATGAGCATATTTTTTGCATGGGACTCAACTTTTATTTGAGACTGTTTTGTTTGGTATATGTGTATTATGACAATACTGTCTGGAATCTGCAAGTTTTATAGGTTCGTAGGTTCATAGGTTCGTACTAGGCTATCTGCCCTAGGGCATTTATAAGCCTAGCCAGAGTGTGTGTGGCTTTCACCACCCCTTAGGATGAGAATACTACGCCCATTTAGGGTTTAGTTTACTGTGCCTCTGTCTAGTAGTGACACAGAGATGACCCCCGGGGTAAATCTACGATCTCCCATCCACTCGTCAAGATTTCTCTTGAATAGAGTTAGTGAGGGGCTCTGCCTAACATGGATAGGGATTCTGTTCCAGAGTGTAGGGAGCCTCTGGGTTATGAATCTGTCCCTCCAGCACGTACTATTTATTTCTGTGTTGAGGTTTAAGTCTCTTGCTCTCGTGGCTCTGAAGGATTTGGATTTTCTGAGGTGGAGCATGTCCATTAATTCCGGATTGGACATGGCCTTGTACGTCAGGCACAGATCACCTCTGAGTAGGCGGTATGCGACTGAATAGAGCTGGAGTTTTTTCAGTCGGGCAGCATATGACATATGTTTAAGACCCTTTATCCTCTTGGTGAGGAACCTTTGGGGTCTTTCCAACTGCTGCAGGTGTCGGGTAAGATACATCCCAAATGGGGCATTGTACTCAATCATTGGCCTGATAAGAGAAAAGTACAGGGGCACAATGACCTCTCTTGATCTAGATGTGAAACCCTTCATGATTAGGTGGGCAATATAGAAGGTCTTCCTAACCACTTTGGCAATGTGAGTGTCAAATGAGAGGTTACTGTCAACCTGGGTTCCTAGGTCCCTGATTACCTCTTCCGTACTTAATGGATTACCACCTATGTGGTAATTTGTGGGTACCTTGTTTTTCCCAAAGGGTATGACTATACATTTTTTGGCATTCAGCTTAAGGCCATGGCTCTGGCACCAATTATCCATTTCTATGAGGTCTCCCTGAAGGATGTTTGTGTCCACTGGAGTATCAATTATGGCGCCCAGTTTGCAGTCATCTGCGAACTTTATCAGCCACAATCCTCCTATGTTTGCCTGTACCTCGGAAAAATAAATGCCGAACAAGAGAGTTCCCAGGACTGAGCCCTGTGGGACACCGCTTGTGACTGGCTTAGAGTCTGACATAGCTCCAGCAACTCTGACCCTGTGGGTTCTGTCCTTGAGCCAGTTTGCAACCCATCTTGTGACATATGGGTTTACATTTAAGCTGGTGAGTTTGTCTATGATGCCCGAGTGGGGTATTGTGTCAAAGGCTTTTGCAAGGTCAAGGTAGGTTGTGTGAACTGCCTTACCCTCATCAATGGCCTTAGTGACTGTTTCAAAAAGGTCGACCAAGTTCAAAAGGCAGGATCTGCCCTTGACAAAGCCAAATTGGGTAGGATCCAATGTCTGTAGGTCCCCAATGTCTTTGTTTATGAGTTGCATAATGATCCTCTCCATAGCTTTGCAGACCAGGCTCGTCAAGCTTATGGGGCGGTAATTTCCAAGGTCCATAGAAGCACCGCCTTTGTGAAGTGGGACCACTGTTGCCATACGCCACTCTTTGGGTATGTATCCTGTAGTAAGGCTAAGATTAAACAGCAGCCTTATATGTGGGTTTAGTTCCTCTTGGAGTTCATGTAGCACACAGCCCGGGACACTGTCCGGTCCCATTGATGCTGTGTTTTTAGCTTTAGAGAGGGCGGCTCTCACCTGGGCATCTGAGATGTTACGGAGGCTACACTCTGCTGGGATGGTTATTTCTCCTTTTGGGGGGGAGGGGGAGGAGAAATTTGCACTGAACCTGTCTGCCAGAATGTTGGCAATGTCAGTGGGTTCAGTGTATTTTGTGTCATTTTGGACTAACTCTGAGTATATCTGGGAGTTTCCACCCAGGTTTCTAACATAGCTAAAGAAGGCCTTGTGATTGTCTTTTGTGCCTTTTGCGATTTTTCTCTCAAAGTTGGCCTTGGATGATTTTATGAGTGATCGTAGTTTTTTGCTAGTACTGATCAGAGATGCCTTCCCTTTTAGGGATTTTGCTCTGTCATGTAGTAGCTTCCTCCTCCTGTTGTAAAGTTTGTTTATGGCTGGGGTCCACCAGACCGGGCTCCTGCCTTTGGGGGAATGGGTCTTGGTTTTATTTGGGATTGCATGATCCATGCATTCCTGAAGGTGCCCGTAGAAGGCATTTGTAAAGGATTCAGCACTGTGGGTTGTGGTTTCCACTGGCCCAGGGGCCTTGAAGGATACCACTTCAGTCTTAAGAAGTGTGAAGTTGGCTTTGAGAAGTTCTTCACTGTGGTCTTTTGTGGAGGGGGGGGGGGCGGGATGTGGATTTCCAGTGAGATTAATTTATGGTCTGATCTTACCAAAGAGGGATATACTTCCGGTATGGAGCATTTTGTCCCCATGTTTGTGATGATCAGGTCTAGTATATTGTCTCCTCTTGTGGGAATGGTGACTAGTTGTTCCATCGCATTTGAGTTTATGAATTCTAGGAACCTTTGGGCTAGGGTGTTGGGGCTTGAGTAATGTTCCCAGTCTATGTTTGGGTAGTTGAAGTCTCCCAATATGATGGTATTTGGAGAGACATTCATGCTCACCAGTGTCTTCAGGAAGGCTGTGTGGGGTTCCTGAGTTTGAGAGGGTGGTCTGTAGCATGCTACAAACTGTAAGGCAGTTTTGCCTATGGTTAGTTGCACCTGGATGGTCTCTGATGCTTTGTGCGTTGCCACTAACCTGGAGGTGTGGGTATCTTTGATGAATATGGATACTCCCCCTCCTTTTGTGGTTCGGCCCAAGTTTTGGGACCGGAAAGCATGATATGAGGTAAAACTTGATAGTGCTGGGGTGCTCTCAGGAGCCTTGAACCAGGTTTCAGTCACTGCACGGACATCGATGTTCTCCATACTGAGGAGGGCTTCGAGGGCGTGCATCTTGAGGTTTAGACTTCTGGCATTGAGCAGCATTACCCTTAGTTTTTTTCCACTTGTGTTTTCTAGGGAGGTAGGTTTGTCATTTGAGCCTTGCCTAAAAAAGGCACTATGGGGGTGGCAAGAGCCTTGGCCAATATCCGGAAGCCCAGGGGTGACAGGTGGAAGCCATCCCTTGTGAAGCAGCATGGCTTGTCAAGCATGTCATCCCAAGCAGACAGACATTGGATCCCCTTAGAATGACACCAGTAATTAAGCCAATTGTTAAAACTGATCATTTTGTCTTTGTCCTATGGCATCATTCTTGTTGAGGGTAAGATGCTGCTCAGGGTCAGGGTCATACCGGCCTGGGCTACATAATCAGAGAGCTCCTCTATGTCTCTTTTCATGTAGTCCAGGGAGGTACATCTCAGGTCGTTCACACCGGCATGTACAATGACTGAGTCATATTTGTACTTGCTGTGGAGTGACCTGAGTGCTTGTGTTATGTGGTGGATTCTAGCTCCCGACAGGCAGCTTACTGTGACCTTTTCCTTGTTCAGTCTGGTGAGCGGGACGTCAGTGTGTCTGACTATGGAGTCACCTATTACAAATGTGTCAGGCATGTTGTTTGGCCTTAAGGGCTGTGACTGTTTAGCACACTGACTTTGTGAACTATGTGTTGCATGTTCTATGTCTTGAGGTGGCGGTTGCTTGGGTGTCTGCTTTGGAGGCCTCTGTTGTTTTGGTAGATTTTTAATCAGCGCCTCCGAGTATGTTTTTGTGTGTTTATGTGTTTGGTTTGCAGTTGTGATAGTTCTATGTGCGACTGGGTTTGTGGTGTGTGTGGTTACCTTCTCCTCCTGACTGGTCTTGCCAGTACTGAATTGAGAGAGCTCAGCCTCCAGTTTGGCTATATAGTTGCATCTGCATCTCTCGCATATATTTGTATTTGTTGGGAGGAGGAGAGGGTTGTCTGTGTACATGAGGCAATTGTAACATTGCCTCAAGATTCCCAGATTCACCAGCTGAAAAGGAGAGGATGCCAGCAACTGACCCTTCGACATGCTAGAAATAGTGAAAAAGATTGCTGTGTAACTGAGTCAGAAAGGACCTATAGGGAAATGGGTACTCAAGGGAATTTAAGTGAATGAAGTACTTTATTTTGTTTAAGAGTGCTTTACCTGTGTAAAAAATGCTTTAGGAGCAAGTGCTGAGCTTTTCAGATACAGTATAAGCTGTTTAGATTGCAAGTAGAGCAGTTCTAAGGAAAAAATTGAAGAGCAGACTTTACAGAGCCAGAAATAGTTTAAACTTGATTAACCGGCGCTGCATGGAATCAATTTACACCTCTAGTGGTAGTTCTAGATGCAACAGTTACTTGCACTTAATTGCTTACTGTGCCTGTATGTTACGTGGACCACATCTGTAATTTTGCAGTTATATATCTTGTCTCTGGCCTGGGTCATAGCCGAAAAAGTTTTGCATGGAATCAATTTACACATGTTTTGAGCAAATAAAAAATAAATATTGACTAGCCAGAAATAAAAAAGCACTGCAGATGAAGGAAACATTTAAATGCCTAATATGTTGTTACAAATAATATAGTTTATGCTGTTTTACATACATGATTACTGTTCTGAAGTTTGTTTCTAGTGAGACAAGAATATAACTACTTCCAAGTTATATTACTGGTGGGATTTGGGTTTGATTAGGGTCTTTAGCATTCATTTATTTCCATCTAGGGCAACACACATTATTTGTTGTGTGTTCCTGTACTTTCTATCACTGGAACTCTGGTTGGCACCACTGGTTTACAGTAAATGAGATTGCAGTTTCAGAAGTGTGTCTGTTGAATGGAATTATTATAAATTGTCTCTGCCTTTAAGCAGAACCAGATTTTTCTTTTTGTATGTCATCTCCATTAGAGGCGTTGATCACTAAATCATAAAAACCTGTAGCTGATGGCAGAGCATTTATCACTACTTAATTCCCTGTCCCAACTCCCTATGGTTATTTCTGGCAAAATATAATACCTTCCCACACCCCCCCTCCCAGCCAGGCCCCAAGTAACAATAAGTCATGGGCCTCTGCTTCCTGTCTGTTGGATTAATGTGAACCCAAGCAGACAAACAAAATCTCCTTTCTGGGCCAAGTGCCTCTCTTTAGCTTAGTGTCAGCAGTCCAGCCAGCTGTGTCAAGTCTCACCCTCTTGGAAAGCATCTCTATTCCTTCTGTTTATTGAATTCTTGCCGTCATAAAGAAGACTTTAAATAACTGCAGTTCTTAGATTTAAACAGATTAATATTCCATGTCTTTTCTTACTTAAATTTCCATTTTTCATCCATATTTCTATGTGCATAAAAAATATGAACTTAAAAAGCAGCAGTGCTATTTAATTATGAACAGAGTCAGGTCTTGTCTTGATTCTTAAAGTATCCCCCAATGTGCAGAAATTTATGAGTTTGCAAGACTGCTGTATATAAAAAGTTACATATGGTTAGGTTTTGACTTGTTAGAAAATCATTCTGAGCTCAAGGATTTAGTAATAAAATATATGAAGTACAATAGCTGTTAGAACAGTAATTTTAATTTTTATATATTTTTTAATGTATTAATTTATATTTGTTTACTGGGGAAATGCATTGATCTTGATATACTATTAGCAGAAACAGCCTGGGTGAATAGGATCACAAAGAAATGAACAAACATATTAACAGATAAAAGGATTTGCTATAAAATGTATACACATTTACAAATGCAAAAATATGCTATATAATTTCATTCAAGAATTAGTTTACAAGTCAAACATGGATGAAAACGGAATTATGTTTAGCAGAACTTTTTGGATAACAGCTGGCCATATTAACTGAGATGGCTTATGCTACAATGATTTTTGCTGAAGGATGGCACAGCTAACTCATAATAAACTTCCCCTAAACTGTGTGTCTGCTGAGGACAGATGAGAGATGAGGGACAAATAATGTTATCAGTGAAATAAAGAATATATTTGTAGAGGTCTAGATGTCCATCAGAGTAAAAGTTGGAAAGAATCATGTGGAATTCAAAGTCATTATTTAAAATGATGTAAA
Organism: Protopterus annectens; assembly: GCF_019279795.1. Taxonomy (NCBI): domain Eukaryota; kingdom Metazoa; phylum Chordata; order Ceratodontiformes; family Protopteridae; genus Protopterus; species Protopterus annectens. Next base: position 1,800,857,414 of record NC_056743.1, on the reverse strand, counting down.
GATGAATACTAAAGGAGGGCAGCTGTTTAGCACATGATATGAGAACAAGGTGAGAATATGTGTGACAGTGCTCAGAACATTACCTCAACGGAAATATTGTTCTAATATTGCATAATCAACATTGAAGCACACCTGATCATTCCAAGATGGTCACCGGCTAGTCTGCTCCCTATTCACTGAGCTCCTCACAGCTTTTTAACTACCTGCAATTTTTAACAACTTTTAAACGGAATTTCTCCACAGTTTTTTCTACAAGAAGTATCTCTGATACATCCTCTTCATTCTGGGATTATTTATTTTTTGAAAGAGTGAAACTTTTATATTATTTTACTTCAGAGTATTTTTGGCCTCAACAGCTTCTAGGCACGTGCATTCTAGAAGCCCTTCTCAGTGTCAACATTCCTGTTTTCACACCTCTACTCTGGGCATGGCTGGCAACTCTGACTCCATGGAGACGCAGACAACCAAGGCCAAATTCTCCTCTATGCTTTCTCCAGAAAAAGACACTGGCTCTAAGAGATTAAGAACCACCAAACAATCTACTGAGAACAATAAAGTAAGTGCTAAAGATAAAAATGATTCTAACTTTTATTTAGAAGATTTGAAGATGGCACTACAGCCTATTCAAAGTGCTATTCAGAGTTTCTCTGATCAATTTACTGACTTTGGTAAAACTCTAAAACAAATAAATGACAGAATGGACTTACTTGTAAATAAAAATCTTGATATGGAAATTAGAGCAGACTCTATTGAACGTGATCTAAAATCCAAAGACTCTCTTCTTGCAGAAATACAAGCCAAATTATTGGATTTAGAGGCAAGGTCTCGCAGAAATAATATAATAATTAGAGGATTACCTGAATCTTATGACAGTCAGAACTTACTCTCAGTGACTAAACAAATATTCAAGGCACTACTTAATTGTGAGTTAACCACTAACAACTTAATTGTTGAAAGAGCGCATAGAGCCCTGCGTGCCAGACAGGAATCTACTTTACCTCGGATTATCTACACAAGACTACTAAACTACCAAGACACTCAAAGTATTTTAGAAGCAGCCAAAAGCAAAAAACATCTCATATGGAACAATCATAAACTGACTTTTTCGCAGGATTTACCCCCACAAATAAAAATGAATAGACAAAAGCTATCTCCTTATTGTGCAGACCTGATAAAAAAGGGAATAAAATTTCGGATGAGATATCCAAACACACTCTCTTTCAGCTACAATGACAGAAGTTATACTGTTACAGAACCACAAGAAGCAAAGGACATCTTTTTAAAATTATTCAAGGTCCTTCCTGACAATGTTACTCATAAATAATTCTGCTAACTAATGTAAGTACTTTGAATGTCAACTAATATACTTACATTTCATTATTTATTCTCTTCAATAGCAGTTTATATAATAAGCTTTACCATAGAAGGACACTCTGGTTTATAATGTGTACTATTTGCGTTTATTAGTTTTTTTTTTTTTTTTATTATTCATTTAGATGTCATTGTTTTAAACATCTTTATTGAAATATATGGTGCTTTATGGTTTCTGAGTGTCTTCACTTTAGAGTGTTTATGAGGTAATTTAGCTCTAGTCATAAATGTCATTCATAAGAAAAGAGGAGAAAAGTCATCGGAGCCCTCGTGCTTATGCAGCACTACCAACCTGGTCAGAATTCTGTTGTTTGTAATTTGTGCTCAGGCACACTTCATTTTCCCTCTCGTTTTGCCTGCTGGATTACGTTGCTGCTCACGGGAGATTGGAGTCCTGATTATCCACTTAATGTCTTCCCGATTGATGATGAGCTTCCTGCTGCTTGGTTACCTGTTCCTGATGTAATCGGAAAGTCTGGTATGTTCCCTTTGGCTTTACACTCGCAATTTTATGGTTTCCTGGTTTTGTGAAGTGACTCCTGACGAGCGATGCAGTGTTCAGTATTGTGGTCTGCTGTTACTTAATTCAGCTTGATTCCGTGCATGTTAGTATAGTTTTTTTTTCACTCAGATTGGCCCCGAAGTCCTGTGTGCGGCAGGAAGCCGTCTGCTTGATCAGGACGCCTTTTACGGATGTGTGATAATATCGCTAGCTCTGTGCCTGTTAATCAGGCTTTCCAAATGTCTAATACGTTCTTCAGGTTTCACCATTTATTGAAAGGATCTATTTCGCTAGTCAATATGTTTAGTGTTTTTGGCTCTGTGGTGATTGTATTTATTAAAGATGGCACTTTTTATGTATTTATGTTAAAGTGCTTGATTGTGCCACTATATTTTTTTTCTTTTTTTTCTCTCTCTCACATTGAATCTGAAATGGGGACCTGTCACTGGGGGTCCTGTTGAGGTTAATGTTCTATCATTATATAACAAAAAATAATACTTGTACTCAAGTTTTTATACATTAATGTTATGTTGCACAATAGGAATTTGTATAGTATAGTACATCATAGATGTTAAGGGTTATTAAAAACATTAGCCATACACTTCAATTGACATGATTCTAATAAATCTGAATTTAAACTATACTCATAACAGAGCAATTATAAGGTTTTTTATCTAGTGAAATGTTCTTTATGTGCACCACACATGTCAAGTTTCTAGGTTAAGTATAGTTTTATATATTATAGCTCAATTTTTATGTAAATGGGTTCAAAAGTTAAATCTAATGTTAATATTCTTTCACAGTATACTTAGCCTGGCGAATTACTTAATAAAGGGAAGTGTGTTAGGTTCTGCTTTTTATTTTGTATTTATGATTAAAATGTCATTTTTTTTATGTATAGCAGCCTGAAATAACACACGACACTTCTAGATGAAACAGTGCTTAACACCTATGGTAGGAGATTACCTGAGCCCTTAGCATACATTATTTTATACATAATATCTATCTCAGAATGAAACCACATCCATGTTAGGTTATTAAACAATGTTTTATTTTTTTTTTTTTATTATCTGTAATGGAGATGGGAGACTTGAATTTGCATATTAGACGGATGATTAATACTTAATGTGTTGGTGATCCCACTATTAAAAAAAAATTATTTCCGCTCATGTTCTACAAATCAGTTTAGTCAATAACTATACTATTATTCAGAGATCTATTGATTATAGGGTTTATTGATATGGGAGTACTATATCTTAAATATATAGATTAATATATCTTATTCTAGATACTTTTAGATTATAAGGTTTGGGATGTACTCTTATATTAATATATTCACTTACATGATTACTTTGCACTAGATATATTATAATTTTACTAAGATATTTATGTTTCACATGCACCTACCAAGGCAAATATTTATTATAAGGTTAGATTAACAGTATTTTTGTTATTTGACACAATTTCACATTAGCTATATAGGAGTTTGTGAATACATATGTGAATGGGGTTAAGTATGTCGGGCATCTTGTTATCAGATTATTGTGTAAATATGTTTAGCTTTGTTAACTTTGTTATAGTCCTTTTTAGGACTTTACTCAAATTTTCTTTTGATATATTGGATTTACTGGTGACCAAGCACACACATCACACATATAATTATCTATATCTTCCTTCTTTAGAGAAGTTAAGGTGGGTAGGCACTGAGTTGTGGTGGTGGGAAGATTTTGAGGCTACAGTTAACTCTATTTCGAATCATACTTGTATATATAATAATTGTACTGAGACTAAGCTTTGCTTTTTCTCTTCCTTTTTATATTTTGTTCTATGTATAAACATTTTATTCCCCTGCATTTCTTCTAACAGACCTTTGATAATCACATGACTAATTTATTAATAATTGATTCCTGGAATGTAAGAGGGATTAAGAACAAAGCAAAGAAATCCTTACTATTCCATTTAATGTATAAATCACTTGCTAATATATCTTTTCTGCAAGAAACACATATTCCTAGGGATGACTGGTACAAAGAAAAAAGCAAAAAATGGATCAAAAAAATAATAGCTTCTGGGGACACTTCTAATTCTAGAGGGGTGGCTATCATAATTAAACAAAAATTTCAGGGGAGTATTATCGAAGAAAAACATGATAATGAGGGCAGATGGTGTTACTTTACTTCCACCTTACATAATCTAGATAAACCAATTTTGGTGCTAAATATTTATGGCCCCTGTAGTCATCAACATTTTTTTATTCTACAGATACATAATATTCTCTCTTCTTATAAAGATCATTATGTTATTGTAGGTGGAGATTGGAATGCTGTAATCAACCCAGTTATAGACCGTACTAGCTGTTCCTCTACTTATAATCAACAAGCATCCCTTGCGCTGGAGGACTTAATATTGGACTATAATCTTATAGACACTCTACAACTTACTAAATACTCAAACAAAAAAGATATATATATACATATTACTCAAAATGTTATCATTCATGGTCAAGGCTGGATTTCTTTCTTATATCTACTTTTTTATCAAAACTGTTATTAGACTTTAGTATTGAGCCCAGATTTCTTTCTGATCACTCTAGAATCTTAGTAAAATTAAATTTGGACTTTAATTATAGACATATATTTAAACAAAATAATTGGACTTTGAATAATAATTTGCTCTCTAATAAAGATATTAGTAAAACATGTATAGAAATAATTCAAGAAATGGAAAATAACCTAGATTTAACAGATATTCCCTATGATATTCAATGGGCTGCTTGTAAGGCTAGGTTGAGGGGAATGTTTATTGGTAAAGCTTCATACCTTAAAAAATTTAATAATAAAGAAAGATCCCTAAAACTGAAGATTCACTTTCTTGAAACTCAATATAGATTAAATTCGGACCCCTCATACTATAAGCAAATTATACAATCTCAAAATGAACTTCTTTTGTTACATCAAAATAACCTCTCATTACTGGAGCAAAGATTGTTAGCCACTTATTCTGAATGGGCTCAAGTACCCTCCAAAACTCTAGCAAGAATAATTAAAAAAACATTGATAGGCCTAAAATATCGCCTATACAATACAAAAATCAAGTATTTAACACGGACAAGGAAGTTTGCAACTTTTTACGCTATTATATACTGACTTATATTCCAAAAAATCTAAACCTATAGTTAATTGTCATATAAATAGTTTTCTAACTTCTATAGTGTTCCCTAGGTTGAATGAAAAACAATATAACATTCTGTCAGCTCCTCTAACTCTCCTTGAAATCTCAGATTCCATTGACAGACTCAAACTTGGTAAATCCCCAGGTCCAGACGGATTCACTCCGGAATTTTTTAAATCCTTCAAGTCAGTAATTACTCCCTTCTTGTTCAAGGTTTATAATTACATTAAAATAAATGACATAGCTGATCTTCATTGGAAAATCTCAAAAACTATACTAATTTTAAAGAATAATAAATACAAAATGGATCCCAATAATTACAGACCCATTTCATTAATTAATTTAGATATCAAAATTTTATCTTCTATTCTCGCTAATAGACTAAAGAAAGTTTTAACATCTATAACCTCCCCATACCAAACGGGTTTTACATCTCACAGACATGCATGGGACAACACTTTGACTATGGAATCCATTATACACCTTACGGAAAAGGATAATAACTCACTATACGCATTGATTCTTGATGCTTCAAAATCATTTGATAGAGTGAGTTGGGATTTCCTTTTTAAGACTATGACCTGTTTCAATATTCCTACATCATTTATAAATGTAATCAAAACTTTATACAAAGATTCCTTCACCAGACTATATATTAATGGATCCACATCAACTCCTATAAAGATTACTAATGGTACAAGACAGGGCTGTCCTTTATCTCCTTTTCTCTTTAATTTGTATTTAGAACCATTACTTTTATACATAACACAAAATACATTCCACAGGATTCCTAAGGTTTTGAACACTAATTTACCTTTCTCAGCTTTTGCGGATGATTTAGTAATATACTTTCAAACACCTATCACAGATCTAAACAAACTTGTTAACTCTATTGAGAAATTTTCGCTTGCATCGGATTATCACATTAATCCCCAAAAGACTCATATTCTCCCTTTAAACCATCTGGCTCATAAACCATACTTATTTCCTAAATCTCCTTTTAATATTACTTATGGGGTTAAATATTTGGGTATTCATGTGGTTCAAAATAGCCTATCTACATTTCAAAATAAGTTGAATAAAATATGGACATCAATAATGCTTGATTTGCGCAGATGGGAACTACTTAACCCTATCACTTTTATCCAAAGCTGCAGTGATTAAAATGAATATTCTCCCCAAATTTCTCTATCAATTCAATTCCTCAGATCAAATCATTCCTAAATCTTTCTTCGATAGAGTTAATAAAGAACTAGCTAAATTTTTGTGGTTTCCTAAAACAGTTAGGATTTCTTATCCTAAATTATCAACTTCTAAAGACAGGGGTGGTTTGGGTCTGCCAAATTTGTATCTCTATTATTTAATTGTTTCGGCCAACAAATTACTTTCCATTTCTAAACTGAACAACATTAACTACAGTCAATCTCCAATTTGGGTTAAGCTATGGCATCAATATATTATTTCCAAAAATATTAATCCTGCTGCCATTCCATTCATCTCTATAGATATCATAAACACACTCAAAATCTCGAATTTCCTAAAACAAAAGATCAAAGCATTTCAGGAGTTACTGAAACTTGTCAAGCTTGATAATACTCTTTATTTACTTCAACCACTTCACTTGAATCCCAACATTAAATTAGATAATATGCCATTTAATCTAACAAACTACCCTCTTATTAAAAACATAATTGTCTGGGATCTCTTGAAATATAAAGATTTGTCCCTAGCTAATCTGTGTAATATACTGAAAGTCAATTGTAATTATACTATAATTCTACATCAATTAAGAGAAGTGGTTATGGCTAAATGTATTCTTAATATGCCAGAAGAACAAGATCTCAACAATTTAGATATGATAATTAAAACATTATCACTCCCTGAGAAAATGCTATCAAAATCATATAATATCTTAAACAAATTCATACAAGACTCATTATGTCTTTTTTCTAACTTCTGGGATAAACATAATTCTCAATTAAATGAGAAACAAAAACTCTTGGCTATTAGAAATACTTTGGAACACTCCCCTTTTAAGAAATTGATATATACCCAATTGATGATAAATAATAATGCTTATTATACCCCTTCCAAACTTAATAAAATTGATGCTAATAAGTCGCCCTCTTGTCCTTGTTGCTCATTTCCAAAAGCTGACCTTCTGCATATTTTTTGGTATTGCCACTATTCACATAAACTCTGGACTTCTTTGAAGGTAAGGTTACAGAAAATGGGATATCACAAATCCACCTTATCCTGGGAAACAGCAATTCTACACATACCCTCGATACATCTTTCTAAATTAGACACACATATTTTTTTTTATTTATTTCCTCTCTCATAAAACTTTACATTTCCAAAAACTGGCTTGATCGCACTAAATTGAATTGGAATGCCTTTAGAACAATGGCTTACTCGTACATATCTGCACAAAAAACTATGTGGAAGAGTCCAAAAAATGGTTTTAAATAACAAAACTATAGAGAAGGTCCTCTATATTATAAATAATGATCAATAGTTTTTAGTCTCTTGTCTTAGTACACTAATATGATTTATTTTCCTTCATATTTCATTTTCTCATATGATTAATACTTTATTTAATCATTTGCACCTTGGTCACCATTTGTACATATTGCATATATTGTTGTTTTCTTTATTTTTCCACATTCATGAGTTGAAATGTACATCTATAAGTTGTGTAACCTCAAATAACTCCTAAATGATTATATTTACAATGTTTTGATGTTTGTTGTTATGTTATATTTTATAATTCAATAAAGAGATTTTTGAGAAAAAAAAAACATTGAAGCACACCTTTGTGGAACCAAAGCTGGTTCCAAAATAATGCTTGCTATAGTGAAACATACTTTGCACATGCATATCCTTGAAACTGTATATCATTTTCACATTTATTGTTCTGAGAGCACACTGGCAAAGATCAAGGCTTAAAACACTCAGGAATGACAGTAAACAAAGGAATATGTGGAGATTTAAATGGCCAACTGTACATTATAGTGCCATCAGAATTTCATCTAAACCATGTCACAAAGCTACAAGACCAATGTGGCACAGTTGTTTTATTGTAGATGTTCAAGTTATTTCTGTGTTTAACTTCTGTTCATAATGCCTTTGGTTGGAGTCTGACTTATCTCAATGGAGTTTATGCCTCCAAGACATGGTGGGCAATGAAGGCACACCTCACAAACAGTGAAGGTGTGCTGCAGAGTTTGTGATAACAATGAGCCTTGGAGGCAGGACTGGTGATAAAATTGTACCTTCAAGGTAGGACTGGTGATGAAAGTGTTCTTCAAGTATAGGATGGGTTTTGAAGGTCTGATTTACAGCAGAAGTGAAGATGAATATGTTTTATCCGTGAAAGACAGGTGAAGAAGTACTGAACAAATGCTTCAGAAGGAGGTAATGATGGTGTGCCACAGAGGCAGACTGAGTTATAAAGGTGTGCCTCAGAGGCAGGTGAATAAGGAAGGTGTTCCTCATAAATATGGCAGGTGAAGAAGGTGTGCCTTAGAGGCATGGTAGGTAATGAAGCTGTCCATCAGAGATAGAATAGGGATTGAAGGTGCTTCTCTTAGAAGTGATGAAAGTGATAAAGGTGTTCCTCAGAGGCAGGGCTGATGAAGAAGCTGTGATTAGAGGCAGTGTGAATAATGAACTTCTGCCTCAGCAGCTGGTACACCATGATAATGAAGGTGACCCTCAGCAGCACTGATTATGGCATGTTTCAACAGCAGAACAGGTAATGAGAGTGTGCTTGAAATGATAGATGGGTAATGAAGGTGACCCTCAGTGGCACTGCAGGTGATTATGGCATGCTTCAACAGCAGAACAGGTAATGAGGGTGTGCTTGAAAGGATGCATAGGTAATGAAGGTGACCCTCACTGGTACAGCAGGTGATTATGGCATGTTTCAACAGCAGAACAGGTAACGAGTGTGTGCTTGAAATGATAGATGGGTAATGAAGGGGACCCTCAGTGGCACTGCAGGTGATTATGGCATGCTTCAAAGGCAGAACAGGTAATGAGGGTGTGCATGAAAGGATGCATAGGTAATGAAGGTGACAATCAGTGGCACTGCAGGTGATTTTGGCATGCTTCAAAGGCAGAACAGGTAATTAGGGTGTGCTTGAAAGGATGCATAGGTAATGAAGGTGACCCTCAGCGGCACTGCAGGTGATTATGGCATGCTTCAACAGCAGAACAGGTAACAAGGGTGTGCTTGAAAGGATAGCTGGATAATGAAGGTGACCCTCAGTGGCACTGCAGGTGATTTTGGCATGCTTCAAAGGCAGAACAGGTAATGAGGGTGTGCATGAAAGGATGCATAGGTAATGAAGATGACCCTCAGTGGCACTGCAGGTGATTATGGCATGCTTCAACAGCAGAACAGGTAACAAGGGTGTGCTTGAAAGGATAGCTGGATAATGAAGGTGACCCTCAGTGGCACTGCAGGTGATTTTGGCATGCTTCAAAGGCAGAACAGGTAATGAGGGTGTGCATGAAAGGATGCATAGGTAATGAAGGTGACAATCAGTGGCAATGCAGGTGATTATGGCATGCTTCAACAGCAGAACAGGTAACGAGGGTGTGCTTGAAAGGATAGCTGGATAATGAAGGTGACCCTCAGTGGCACTGCAGGTGATTTTGGCATGCTTCAAAGGCAGAACATGTAATGAGGGTGTGCATGAAAGGATGCATAGGTAATGAAGGTGACAATCAGTGGCAATGCAGGTGATTATGGCATGCTTCAACAGCAGAACAGGTAACGAGGGTGTGCTTGAAAGGAAAGCTGGATAATGAAGGTGACCCTCAGTGGCACTGCAGGTGATTATGGCATGCTTCAAAGGCAGAACAGGTAATGAGGGTGTGCATGAAAGGATAGATGGGTAATGAAGGTGACTCTCAGAGGCAGGGTGGATGACAAAGTTGTTCCTCAGCAACATGACAGGTAATGAAGGTACAATTCAGAAGCAGAGTGAGAAATGAGTGTGTTTCATAGGGAGAATAGACTATGGGGATACATCTCAGAGGCAGGAAAAAGCAAATAAGGTTTGTCTCAGAGGGTGAGTGGATGACAAAAGTATTCCTCAGGATCTGTGTGGATATTGTGCATATACCTTTGAGATAGAATAGGTGATGAATATAATTTGGAGGCTTGATAAATAATGAAGATGCTTCTTGTAGCATTGGCAAGTAATGAAAATATACTGCACACGATAGGCTCTGATCTAGGTAGCAACAGTGGTAGTGGTGTATTGTGTCAACAGTGGTTGTGTAGGGTGGGAGCAGTCATACTGGTGTAGGGTGGCAACAGCTGTAATGGTGTAGTAGAGTCAGCAAAATATTAATCATTTATATACTGCTAGCAATTGTCGTATGCTAACTCGTGAAGTGTGCCCTGACCTCTGCCAGACATAAGGGGATGAACCTATATACTGTGACAGACAAGTGGAAGGTGGGACAGTACTTACTACAAGTAAGGGTCTGCTGCTGTAGTTTTTAGAGTCTGTTCCTCGGTACGCACCCCAGGGACTGGATAGTAATGACAGCATCACAAGTGTTTCATATAAAAACAGAGAGAGGCATGAACGTGAGCACATATACAGTAGAGGTACCAGCACTATTGGCCATTTATACAACAGAGGTACCAGCACTATTGGCCATTTATACAATAGAGGTACCAGCACTTTTGGCCATTTATACAATAGAGGTACCAGCACTATTGGCCATTTATACACTAGAGGTACCAGCACTACTGGCCATTTATACAATAGCGGCACCAGCACTATTGGCCATTTATACAATATAGGTATCAGCACTGGTGGCCATTTATACAACAAAGGTACCAGCACTATTGGCCATTTATACAATAGAGGTACCAGCACTGTTGGCCATTTATACAATAGGGGTACCAGCACTATTGGCCATTTATACAACAGAGGTACCAGCACTGTTGGCCATTTATACAATAGGGGTACCAGCACTATTGGCCATTTATACAACGGAGGTACCCACACTGTTGGCCATTTATACAGTAGAGGTATCAGCACTATTGGCCATTTATACAGCAGAGGTACCAGCACTATTGGCCATTTATAGAATAGAGGTACCAGCACTATTGGCCATTTATAGAATAGAGGTATCAGCACTGCTGGTCATTTCTACAACAGAGGTATCAGCACTATTGGCCATTTATACAACAGAGGTACCAGCACTATTGGCCATGTATACAATAGAGGTACCAGCACTATTGGCCATTTATACAATAGAGGTATCAGCACTATTGGCCATTTATACAGTATAGGTATCAGCACTGCTGGCCATTTATACAAAAGAGGTACCAGCACTGTTGGCCATTTATACAATAGAGGTACCAGCACTGTTGGCCATTTATACAATAGGGGTACCAGCACTATTGGCCATTTATACAATAGGGGTACTAGCACTGTTAGCCATTTATACAATAGAGGCACCAGCACTGTTGGACATTTATACAATAGAGGTACCAGCACTGTTGGACATTTAGACAATAAAGGTACCAGCACTATTGGTCATTTATACAATAGAGGTACCAGCACTGTTGGACATTTATACAACAGAGGTACCAGCACTTTTGGACATTTATACACTAGAGGTACCAGCACTATTGGCCATTTATACAATAGAGGTACCAGCACTGTTGGACATTTATACAATAGAGGTACCAGCACTTTTAGCCATTTATACACTAGAGGCACCAGTACTGTTGGACATTTTCCCTTGCTGATGCAGTTGAATGCACTGTTTGTCATGTCCCATGTGGTTATTTGCAGTCATTAACAGAACTGCTAGCCAGTTGTAATGGAGCCAGAGTACTACAATGTATGCCACTAAAGCTGGCTGGGTGAAGAAGGTGGTTGTAAAAGGCAGTACAGGTGATGAAGGGATACTTCAGAGACAGGACAGATAATAAATCTATGCTTCAGAAGCAGGGTATATGAAGAAATTGTCTCAACAGTAGGATGGATGATGAAGGTGTACTTCAGACAAAGGCTGTATGATGAACAAATGCTGCACAGACAAGACTGCCTTGAAGGCAACTTTGGTTTAGTTAACCAATCAGTCTTTATTTAGGTACTTATAACATTAGGTATGTTACTAGTAATAAATGTGAGTAGAAAATAAATAAAAGAAGGCAGCAAGTTAAACAATAACTGACTAGATAAAACCTCAAAAGACCATAAAAGTTCCAAAAAAGCTTTCTGAAGAGGTGCATCGTAAAACCCCTTCTACCTGAGTTCAGATGCATTCTCATGGAAGTGACAAGGCAGTGGATTTCACAGGTTTGGGCTCAAAAGGAAAAGAACTTAAGCTTAAATGATTTAAGCCTAAATCTGGGTATTACTAGCAGTCATAAGGAATTTGAATGGTGGGCCTGAGAATGGTATAAGGCCACCATAAGCTCCTGTAAATTGGAGGGATCCTGGTGTAGCAGGGTGTTAAACATTATAGCTAGTAATGTAAATGTGGTTTTATGTTCATCAGGGAATCCATGCATTGAATGCTGGATAAGGATAATATAACTGCGATTGCAGAATTTTGGCCACACTACAACACCTTGAGTTCATTGTTTGGGAGACTCGCATGAAGAGTATTGCATAGCCCAAATGTGAGGTAACTAAGCTCCACACATGACTGAAAACTCTTCTAATGGAATGGCTTAATATGGATGGTGACATTAAGACCAAATAATGGCTGACAACTCATCCTGAAATATCATCTGGTCGTCTAGGATCATGATAAAATGTCTCACCTTGTGCATAAACACTAATCTGTGGCTCAATTATTAATACGGATGATGTGAACAGCAGCTGTGAGAGGTTGTAAAGTCGCACGAAAGGGCATGACAACAGTCTTAGGTGGGTTGAGTCTGAGTTAATTTGCACACACCCAAGATATCCAACAGTCCTTAATGGAAAGTCCGTAAGCTGCTCATTCCTGGGGAAGGAGAAGTACAATTGGGTGTTTTTCTGATTAACAACAATACTGAAAGCCTATCCTTTGAAATGCCATTAAGTTGTAGCATATACATCGTAAATAAAACTATACTCATGCCTATGGGACTAAGCAACCCAGATGGAGTTCCTGGGACTACTCTTTTGGCATACTTTCAGCAGAAGGAGATAAACACTATAAGGATAGTGCCAGAAATTCTGCAGGTGCTCCAAGAGGATCACATCATTAACCATGCTAAATGCAAAAGACAAATCAAGGAAGACCTAAACAAAATAGTACCTTCGTTTTTTTTGCTACTAAAAGATTGTTAACCACTCCAGTAAGAATAGTCTTAGTCTATTATGAGCTCAAAGTCTGGAATAAAATGGACCCCAGAGTCTATGAGTACCTAAAATTCATTAAAGTTGCTTACTCACCACCAGCTAACTTCCACACTAAAGGGAATGCTAGAGATAGGACGGTGTCTATTTTGGAATGCCTGCGTTAGAAGTGCAATTCTTGAGTCTCTTTTAAAGCATATAAAAAATGCATTCATCCCCAAAGAAGGCCAAACATTTCTAAACATGAAAGGGTCTAGGATATTAACTCAAGTCATCAGTAGCCTTGTTAGTCCAGAATCAAGCCCAAAGGGGATGGGATACAACTTTGGAAGCATGTACACAAACTTGTTAAAGTTACGGACCTTGAAACTCTTTCCATATTCATTCCAGTGTTTTTCTGTTATAGACAAATTTAAGATCACTGTTCATGGAGTACTTTCTGTCTAATGGAGTGTTTAGACCACAATCATATCAGCTCCAGACAAGTAACAAGTGGAGTACCTCAGGGGTTCAGTCCTGGGACTGCTCTTGTTTGACATCTAATTCTTTGATGTACAGGCCAACACTAAGGGACTCTGGCTAACAAAGTTCACAGATGACTGCAAACTGGGAGCCATTAATGAATCCCCAAATGATGTGGATATTGTACAAAAGGGCCTTACAGAAACAGATGCTTGGTGCCAGAGCCATGGGCTCAAGCTCAATGCCAAGAAATGTTTAGCTATCCCATTTGGGAAAAAAACATGTACCCATGAATTACCACATAGGTGGCAGTACACTAAACACCGAAAGTATGATAAGAGACTTAGGGACACAGGTGGACAGTGGTCTCACCTTCGATAACCACATAGCCACAACAGTCAAGAAATCCTTCTATGTGACACACCTCATCACTAAGGGCTTTTCATCCAGAAAAAAGGAGGTCATTGTCCCACTGTACTCATCCCTCATTAGACCCATTATAGAATACAACGCCCCATTCGGTATGTACCTCTCAAGACATCTGCAACAACTGGAAAGGCCGCAGAAATACCTGACTAAAAGAATCACAGGCCTAAAGCAGATGCCTATGCTGACCATCTTAAAAAACTCTACCTGTACTCTGTCGCATATCATCTACTCAGAGGCAATCTCTGCTTAACATACAAGGCCATGTCAAACCCAGAGCTGTTGGACATGCTACACTTAAAGAAATCCCAATCCCTCAGAGACACACGCGTCAGGGATCTAAGCCTTGTCATTACAATGACAAGAAGGATAGGTTCCTGACCCAGAGATTCCCCAGACTCTGGAATAGACTGCCCATACATGTCAAGCAGAGCGCCTCTTTGGCCCTCTTCAAAAGGAACCTTGATGATTGGTTGGGAGATAGGAAATTCACCCCGGGGATCATGTCAGTCACCCTGCTAGACAGGAATCCAGGGAAGGAAATACTCTGGGAAGAAATATCCAGGGAATTGTTATGGCTAGGCTTGTATAGGCCCTAGGGCAAATAGGTTAGTACCACCCTATGAACCTATATGTAGTAAAGGCCTTTCAAATGATCAAGCAGACTGGACTACAAAGTCTTCTGACCACTCAGAAGAGCTGAGCTATTTATTTCATAACAGCAGAAGTTTCCTAGGACAACTATTCAGCCGTCTTAGAGAAGATCTCTTACTGAGCACCTGGAGCAATGCAGATTCAGTGTCTATCTGTTCTCCTGAAGATGTGAATACCTCCTCTGGCACTCCATCCTTCAAATCTCCCTCAGCAAGAAGCAAAATGTATCCTTTAATTCTCCCTTGGGAAGGAGTAAATCATGGAGTAGTACTACAGTTGTCTCACAGTAACAGGGTAAAAGCATTTACAAAAAGGAGAATGAGTCCAGAGCCATGATCATCAAGCTATTATATCCTGCAGCCAACAAATCTGGATCATTCATGCTATAGTCTATGAGAAGCTGACCAAAGGTGAGAGATAAGGCCACAACTGCTCAACATAACCACTCGTAAGACAGTGTAGCTCAACACTGAACCAAATCAATTGGTGACCTGACCATGTATATCTCCTGCACCTACAGGAAGCCAAGCAACAGAGCTGACTAATAATTTAATATTCTACCTGTATTGTCTTTTCAGACTGCATTGAAATGCAATATTTAACATCCTGTTTTAAACAGTGTCTCCAATATGCAAGCAGCAGCAAGTCCAGAGCTCATTGTGTTTTAGGTCATATGTGGCTTAAATGCAGTAGTAGGAAAAAGATAAAAAGATCTGAAACCCTGTAAAGCAAAAGTTACAAACACCAGGCTTGCATGGCATTGAGACAGTAGCACTATGATAAGGTGCAATAAGCAGGCCATATGATGCATTTATAAAATCAACATGAAGTGCCAGGAGATGTGCGAAACATCTCACTTTGCTGTTTGATTACAGACATTTACTTGAGGGAATATGTACATACAATATCCTTTGCACAACAAAAAGGGGGAGGGGGGTAGACACCTTCAACATGCAAGATCATAGTCAAGAGCTAGTGAAATAGTTGTGGAGCTGCAACAGCTGATTAATGGTCAGTATGACAACAAACAAAATGGACAGTAAAGACTGGCAGAAGGAGAAGGTGAGAGAGTATTATTTATTTAGTTATTTAACTGTGTTCTCTACAGAGGTACACTTTTCTTAATGGACTTTTTAAAGCCTCATTGGTAGTTCAAAACCAACACTAAACGATTATAATATCAGTAAACAAGTATAAAAGTTTAAGAATAGAATAATAAGTAGAGAATAATTTAGCAAACTATTTGCAGTAAAAACATATCATGGCAAGACTTGTGCAGTTCCAGGCCTAGTGCAGGCAACAAATAACTTTCCACTAATTACTTTTGACTTCCATCAGCCCCTCCAAAAATTCAAATGCACTATTAAACGCAGCACCACTTAATCATTTAGCACATGCTTGTTTCAACAGAAAAGTCAGGTTAAAAACAACTTACTGATTCCACAAGTTTGAATTATGAGGTCAGATACACTGAAAGGCAGTTTTAAAGCTACTGTGAGCTTTCAAGGAAGTTTGGTGTGAAAGACCCACCCGGGGATACAGGTCTTGTTATCGTACTGCATTATTTTGTGATTCATAGACTTAGCTGCAATGAGGAAAGACCTCATTATTGGCAAATTTATATGTCTACGAATTGCAATTAATTACAGTGAAGTGCAGATCAACACTTCCAATGGTAATAAACTGCAGTGGTCACAACTGTGCAAGCACAGGCACCCCTCCCCTCCTAGTCACTTTCACACACACACGCACACACGCACACACACGCACACACACACACACACACACACACACACACACACACACACACACACACACACCCTGATGTTCCTGTTTGGGTAATACAAGGATGAATACAGTCAGCCCTTAATGCAAGGCATTCAAGTTTCACTCTTCATATCATCCAGTAAATGCATGTAGGCAAAGCTGTTTATGGGGTGAAAGGTATGCCTAAATGTTTACCATCCCTCTCCCTTGTATGTCACAACATGTTGCAGACATTATGCCTGAAGTCCTCAATACATAGTAAAATAAACTGATGAATAAGCTTCTCAGTTAATGCAGCAGCCTAATGTTGGGAGTTATTCTGTCAGTGGGGGTGTAGTTTAAAATCCCTTTTCCTTATATGTAATTTTTTAATTTGGTTTTTATTTTTACATATTCTGGGCAGCAGTCCCTGGTATTAGTGGTAGCACAGAGCACTAATATCCTTGGGTGGGGGCGGTATAGGGTTTGAGGTCTGTTTAGGGCCCTTTTAAGGCATGATACCCCCCTGGTGTTTTGTAGTTCCTCACAGCATTTATTGAAATATGTCCTTTTAAGGCACACCATACTGAGTATCACTGGTGTCTAGTGTTCATCCCCCATCCTTGTTCTGTCTATGTGCCACTAGGATACAAGAGTTAGAGTTATCCCTGATAGCTAGTGCCCCCCATTCCCCATATTGTTAAAGTACAGTTAAGGCATGAGAATTAAGAGTAATCCCTGGTAGCTGGTGTTTCTCCCCACCACTGTTGTAGGCTTTGTTCATTAGTCTATGGGTTTGTGGAGTTATGAAAGCCACCCCAACCCACACACATAAACACACACACACACCTAACTAAACCCCTAACTGTTTTTCCACTATTTGGTCACAAAAACAGACACACACCTGCCTAACTTAACCCATAACTGTCCTATCACTATCTCCCAGGCAGGTGTACACACATACAAACACACATACAAACACACACACACACTTGCCTAACTTAACCCCTAACTACCCTACTGCTATCTCCCAGGCAGACACATACACAAACACATGCAGTCACTCGCATACATTTATGCCCATACCTCCTGACCCTAATTTACCACTAAACTCTCCAGCACTCACTCTACTGTGATGGATGAACAGGGCCTTTTGGCCTATTCATGACAGCAATGTGTTAGGAACACCTATGCTAATCTACATGGCAGAGTGATTCAATTGCCAAGACAGTTATGGGAGAGAGAGAAAAAGCTCAAAGCACAATTAGCATATGGTTCTACCATGGACTGGCTTATAAGCATGTAGCATGGCCAAAAATGCAGCTTACTGCATGGACCACGGCCACAGAGACAGCTTACTGCATGGACCATGGCCACAGAGACAGCTTACTGCATGGACCATGGCCAAAGATGCAGCTTACTGCATGGACCATGGCCACAGAGACAGCTTACTGCATGGACCATGGCCACAGAGGCAGCTTACTGGATGGACCATGGCCACAGAGACAGCTTACTGCATGGACCATGGCCACAGAGACAGCTTACTGGGTGCTGCATGTCTTCATGCAAAAGTCCCATAGTACGGCTGACGAAGAATTCAAAAAGGTAACTTCAGGGTATACACTTTGTGCACATATTTTGGTAATCTTTATGAATTCCCTCTTCAGTCCTAGCCAGTTAGATAGTCTGTATATTTACATGCATACATACAGTGACAAGAATCAGGTTATGAATATTGATGGCTATTCAAAAAGGGGATGAAAATTATGTTTGTATCACTCTTGCTGCCCTAAGGGTAACATCAAACAAACTAACCCTGCACATTTTGGAATGAAGCCACCAGTAAAGAGACACCTATGAACTAGTGCACCATTGCATTAGCCGGCTTCCTATTGAAATGTTGGGATTCACAATGCCGTGTCCTGACTACCCAAAAATGTTGCAGAGTGAATATCAAAACAAAGTTCTTTTCCTTTAAACTTGATAGCACTTGTATTTATTTTCTTTGAACTGATGGTTTCTCAGTCTTTTTAAAAGTCAGCAGTT
This sequence comes from Protopterus annectens, assembly GCF_019279795.1. NCBI lineage: Eukaryota > Metazoa > Chordata > Ceratodontiformes > Protopteridae > Protopterus > Protopterus annectens. The sequence continues at coordinate 1,800,838,703 of NC_056743.1, read as the reverse complement.
GGCCTGTATACCCAAGTTCTGTGGGAGACTTCCTAATAGCTACAAGTATTTTGAAGAAAGTTATTTCACATGTACAAACTGAGAATGGGAGCTTGTATAACTGCATACCATCATTATTTCTAAGAGTATACATACGTACCTCTCAACTTCTTTGTGCAAGAAATATGGACAAAGCCTAAAATTATGGGAGGACAATGGCCCAAAATAGGTAAAGATTTTAAATATTGCTCTTAAAAACTTAGAAAATTGCTTGAATAACAGGATTTATGCTAGCATACACACAGTTTGAAGAAGCCTACATGGGTGAAAGCGCTAACCGACCCTGTTAACAGAATAAATTGACCTTTCTTAATATTTTATTTTGTTGGATGTCTTTCTTTGAAGCAGAGGGATACGTGCATGAGAACTGCTTTGTTTAGCTGTGGACTGCTCCTGTGCTTTTTGTTGTGCTGTTACATTTTCTGTTGGAGCTTGAGGAGCACTTATCCCCTGGTAACATTCATTTTTGGATTAAATTATCAAGTAAAATTAATCATTCATTTCAGCCAGGGTAAATGAGTGACTTTTCCTCTTCCAAAACCAAGGAGCATTTCAGTGCAAAAATGTCACAAATAAGCAGCCAAAGCATTGAAAAGTGAAGAGCCACAACTCCCAGGAGGTATAAAGCAGCACAATTGTTTAATATTTCCATGGCAAACACAAGACACTCAGTAACAGCAAAAAAGACAAACACTTTAACGAATCACCGCATTTTTTGTCCTACTTTAGACTTCATCAGCTTTTCCTCTTCTACTGTCTTTCTCACATCTGAGATAATTATAGAGAAATATAGTCTAGAAAGCAAGTGGAAGTTATTTATAGTGACATTTATACAGTATTTATACAGTGCAGCATCAACACATCAGCCATGTGCTTCAAGTAACCAGACAGATAGGCTTCTCAGAATCATGTCCCATTGTCTTTTCCAGTGTTTATTTTATGACATACCAGCATATATCACAGCTGTAGAAAAGATAACCAGTTAAACACTAAAACATAGATAGCAGCATATTGAGTAATAAAATAATAAATAGCACATTTTGGTACAGTGCTGAATTGAAACTCAATTATTCTAAGTCACACAGCAACAACTTTAACTTGATAGTATGTTTATTTACATATCTTCATACCTGACAACAGTACCTCATTATGAGGAACATTCCTCATTTTGGGTCTTAAAATATCATGTTTTAAGCAGTTCCACATTGAAAGGGTCTGACACACATTCACTGTTAAGATATTTTTTATCAAATATCCATGGTAAGTAATATTGAAATACATTAATTCATCAATATAATATTTGATGAGGAGTAATTAACAATTTTTTAACAGTGCTGTGAACTTTGTAGTTAAAGTTGTTAGTAAATGTTGCAGGTTTTGCAGATTTGGTCCGCATAATGATAGGCAGTGTTGTTCATTTTGCAGATATCAAGTTGAGAGCTGTGCATTGCAACTGCTATATTAAAGATCATATGCACTGATAGCTCTCAACTTATTTGCTCAAAAGTCAGGGACTAAGTAAAAAATAATGAGGGTATAAGATCCAAAATCAGGACTTAAAATAGTACTCTAATTCATTTAAACAGTAAATGGAACAACAGGTTTTGCATCAACGTGCATTTTTTTCAACATGAAGTATGACACCCTGATGTCTGGCATTGCTGATTGAATGCAATCTTCAGTGAGTTACCAGTGATTTATCAGAAAATTAGAAACTGTACAAGGTACATGGTACTGCGGTGGTGGTGCTGCAGTAGCGTTTTCACCTCACAGTTAGACGTTGCCCGTTCGATCCTCAGACCGTCTTCTGTGTGGTGACATGCATGAACAGGCGTTCCTTCATTGAAGGTTGTGCGTTAGGCCTGGCAAGCCAGCATGTAAACCTCTACTGCCAATCATTAACAGACCGGAGTTCCGCTGTGGTGACCCCTAACCAGGAAAAAGACGAATGACACAAACAAACGAGGTACACGGTACACTTATGAAACAAAATCAAACACTTTTTGCAATATCAGGGACAGTTAAGAGCTACATATTTGACCTAATGAAAAAAACTGGCTTGGCATTTTTCATCATAAATGTATCTCTTATTAGCTCTGTTCTCAACTCCTAGTGCTGTTTTTTAAAGTTTTACATGAAAAACATTACAAGGAAAATGTGCTCATGAACCAAGAGGTGGAAGGAATTCAGTAGGGCTGAGTCAATCAGTTTCCCTACTGCTTGTTGAGTGTTAACTGGTTGCAGTTATGAGTGGAGGAGTCAGTTTGTGAGAGTCAAGTAGCCATATGCAGCTCGCTGAAATGGAAGGAAAAGTAATGTGCCATTTTTAAAAAAAAGCAGGGAGGGACATGAATAAAATTGGCCTTGTCTGGAGAACAGTGCAAGTTTTGGGAACAGTGTAAAGTGGCTCATGTATGCACTTGTCAAGAAACTTCACAAAGTCATGCAGTTCTGTGTCTTATGAAGGGCACATAACCTAGCTGGGGATGTAAAGTCTAAACCAAACAGGTGTACAATGGTTCAGCAGCTATATGTTATACAGCTAGGCAATGATCCAGTCAGAGGTCTGTGCTTCCGATCAGCAGTCTGTATCGTAAAGCAGCTTTTCATAAAGCCTTGCCTCCTACTTCCCATGCTTTACGTAGCTGAGAGTACACATATCTGTCACCGCAGATGGCATGACCCCTTGCAGTTTCCCTGATCATACCATTCCTACAGATGGCATGACCCCTTGCAGTTTCCCTGATCATACCATTCCTACAGATGGCATGACCCTTGCAGTTTCCCTGATCATACCATTCCTACAGATGGCATGACCCCTTGCAGTTTCCCTGATCATACCATTCCTACAGATGGCATGACCCCTTGCAGTTTCCCTGATCATACCATTCCTACAGATGGCATGACCCCTTGCAGTTTACCTGATCATACCATTCCTACAGATGGCATGACCCCTTGCAGTTTCCCTGATCATACCATTCCTACAGATGGCATGACCCCTTGCAGTTTCCCTAATCATACCATTCTTACAGATGGCATGACCCCTTGCAGTTTCCCTGATCATACCATTCCTACAGATGGCATGACCCCTTGCAGTTTCCCTGATCATACCATTCCTACAGATGGCATGACCCCTTGCAGTTTCCCTGATCATACCATTCCTACAGATGGCATGACCCCTTGCAGTTTCCCTGATCATACCATTCCTACTTTAAAGAAAGTTTCTGGCAATTCTAAAACATTGTTTTTGCCTGCATTTTCACCAGAATGTCATAATTTTCTTTCTGCATTATTTTGATAAATACTTAAGTTTGTTTCATTTATGTTTCTCTTGGCTGGAAACTATTTTTGTGCCCGTGTCTGTGCATCCTTGTACTTTTGGGCCAGAGGCATCCCAGCAAGAGAAAGGCAACCTACTTTACAGGAAATTGTTGGCAGTGTTGTAGAAACTGTGTAATGAAGTTCTTCCTGAGAATGGTAAAGTGTCTTCTATTCTAACTTATGTCATAAAAGAGACTGTTGTACAGTGCACTGTATACAGCATCATGGCATAGAAATGCCAGCCTACTAATATTCATTATATGTTAGGCACCAGTCCAGTATTAGTTAATTAATATGTGCCAGTCCAGTATTACCTAAATGGTATGTGACAATTCTGTATTAATTAAATATCGGGCACCATCCCAGTATTAATTAAGTAGGATGCACCAATCCAGTATTCAATAAATGGTATGTGATCATTCAATATTAATTGTATGCTAGGCACCAGTCCAGTATTAATTAAGTAGCATGTACCAATCCAGTGTTAAATAAATAGTATGTGACAGTTGAGTATTAATTAAATGTAAGGCACCAGCCCAGTATTAATTAAGTAGCCAATCCAGTATTAACTAAATGGTATGTGACAGTCGAGTGTTAAATTTATGTTAGGCATTAACTAAATGGTACATGATCATTCACATTAATTAAATGTTAGGCATTTCACCTCAGCCATCTCACTGAAATACACATTAGGGATGACACACTGCCCTGGTTCAAAAACTACCTTTCTAATTGTCACTTTTCTGTAAATTTCAACTTATGAACTTCTCTATGGGTCCTTCTGCGGAAAGTCATACCCCAGGACCTCCACTGACACCCCTTCTCTTTTCTACCTACATTAACAAAGTTTCTTTTATCTTACCCCATCTTATGCTTCAGGCTGATGACACGGACCTATTTGGCTCCAACCATTCTTTCCTTTTCATCTCTTCTCTTGAACTCAAACTTCAGGATGATTTTCATGCCCTTATTCAATGGGTCAGAGATAAACAATTGTTGTTTAATTCCTCTAAAACAAAAACAATGCATTTTGGTACTAGACAAAAGCTCAGTTCTATCTCCAGAGCTTTACAGATACTTGATCATCTGAATAACACAGCTGAAAATGTCACTTCATTCAAATATCTAGGGATTTGGTTGAACCCCTTTCTAAATTTCCATCTCCACCTGAACTACACACACACAAAAAAAATCATCTGTCTCCTATTCTGGGTTAATACAATTTCCTTTTTTAATTTCCAGACCCTGTAAGAATGCCATAAGTAAAGGTATCTTACTGTCTCAGTTAAATTAGGATTTCCTCTGATTGCTGCAGCCTCCAAAAAAAATGTGTCCACCATTCAAACTATCTCAAATGCCATTTGCAGATTCATGTCTCTTGCCCCAATAAATTAACACCACTACAAAACCATTGTAAAATTGAACTGGTTATTTGTGAAATAATGTCCTGAACATCTACTTGTCTCTCCACTGTTTAAAGTTATGAATAAGGAGACCTTCTCCCCACTGACTCCAGACTATTCAGAGATGCACCAACATCCAACCTTAGAAACCTTAATGACTCAGGTCCTTTCGTCCAAGCACTCAAAACAGGCTACAGTACACAGAAAATACCTTCTCAGCTATTAGTCCCAAACTGTGGGAATCTCTCCCTTCTTTTTTAAAGACCATTCCACTTACCCCATTTTCCAATCAAATATAAAAGCACATTAGAAGATTGTTGGAATATTCAACTGTTTTCTCTCTCTCTCTCTCTCGTTGGTCATATAACTCAATCTCTTTCTACCCTACTTCCTGCTACATAGCTTGCTGTGACTAATTTTTTATTGTGATTCTTTCAAAATGCCAGCTCAGATATCCACCCAGTATATAATGCATGTATATACTGTGCATTGTCAGTCACATCTATTGCCTTTATACCCTCAAGCTAACTCTGATATTCACTTTGTACATACTATATGTATATATTGCATTTTGTCTTTCACTTTGTATATAATATATATTGCATTTAGCCCAAGCTGAGACTAAAGCAGGTCCAATGGGTTCACTGCCCTACTCCAGTAAATGAAGCAAAAATAAAATAAAATAATCCTGTGCATATTATTCAGTTGTTTTGCATATGGGCGCACTAACAGGTGTCATGTTTAGTCTGCCATATCAGTTATTCTATCTGTCTGTTTTTTACAAATTATTACAATCTGCTGTGTCTTGACACCACATGACACGTTGTCATTTATAGTCTTATCATGATATAATTTGCATGTATTATGATGTCGTTGTTGTTGGGATATATTATACATATGTCATGTTGCTGTGTCACACAACTCCAGGGTCACTATACAAATTATTGAATGCTGAGTAGAAAATGTGTTTTCTGCTGACCCTACCATTCTAAAAATTAAATTTCATAATAAAATAATGCTATTAATGTGTTAAAGTAATGTGTCACATGCTTGTTACTGTAAGCCCTATTTATACATGACTAATATCTGAACTGCAGTAGAGTTATACCTAATGTTACCATGGTTACCAATAAATCATTAAATCAACTAGTGTATGCAGACCGAATTGAAGCTGCTAGCAATTATACAAATGGGATGGCATATCACAATACCGATTCAGGAAGTTGTAATATTATGTTTAACACTTTTTGTAAGCATTGTTCAACTGTTCTCCAAATGTATGTGTTTAAGTGAAAGAGTATATCATTTCTGCTAAGTAACCACATACAGTGTTCCACTTCAGTCAACTGACAGGATAAAATGCCACCCTGAACAAAATGTACCAATACCTGTCCAGCACTATTTTTCTCAGGCTGGTGAAATAGACCCCTGAAATGCATAATAAGGCACATATACATTCAGACCTGCACTCTCTTGCACTGTCACAAGTGTGGTGTCAAATAACTTGTCATTGTTGGTGTCTGTATCAACCCTCACCAGCTATAACATCTAGTTGAGCTTGTATCACAATCCTCCTCTATCTACCCAAACTGCCCCACGATGGCTCAAAACCACCAATCGCATTGCTTCTGCAGTGGAGAGTGTATGTGTAAAAACCACAGTCAGTGAGAGTAATGGAATCTAAACAGGTACAATTACATATGTTAGGTAAGTTCCAGATTAACAGACATTACATCACGTATAATGCTTTTAGTAAAACCAGGGCAAAACACTGCAATCCTTAGCTCATGGTGTAAAACATCAAAGACAAAAGCATTTTTATGAACACTTGTAGATGACACCATTCTTTTCCTGTTACCTTACAATGACTAATGAGCTATATAGTCACCTCCTTCACAAAACACTACCCTTACGTGTCTGCTGAAAAGGGGGGATTCCAAATACTCTGATACATTTGTCTACATCCTCAGTCGCATTGGTACAACACTTTGTGGGGTTCAGCATCATAGGTTGGTAGGTTTATAGAACACCATTATCCGGACATCAGGTAAATTAGTCCAGCATAGTAGTCAAAATAATGCAAAGCAAGTCAATGACTTACCACCTGGTGTGCTGAATTAATATTCATAAAAGCAAGCATAGTATATGTGCCCAATATTATAGGGTTCATTATTCAGAGAATGAGTCATAACAACAACTTCATATGTTTATAATGACCAAAAAATACATATAAATGCATTTCACTGCAACACCCAAAGCATAATTTCTGCAAGGACTGAATTAGCCTTTGGGCATTAACCTACTAACACCAACATGAATAGAAGAAACAGTTTCCTCCGCAAAAGTTCTATGCATGGCTAAGACAAATATGAGAGTAAATAAATAAACAAAGATACAAACACTGATCTCCACAAATTGTAACATCAAGCAATAGTTTCTGGGTAGTTAGACCATGATCAGCTTGTCCTCAGTTATCTACAGGGTAACCGAAAAAGCATTCTTCAGCCAGTAAAATAAATAAAAATAAATAAATAGCATTAGTTGATTCAAACAAATGTCACAGTACCTTGCAAGGTAGCATAAGAAGCATATTACCACTAGCCAACATCCGTGATGGTTTATGACATTACAAATAACTGGATTTTGAATTTTTTTCATCTACTTATGACTAAACTACATCTCTTTTTGGCTGCTTTTATAAATAAAAACTATGTGAGAAAAGCACCTAGCATTAACTGTCTCTGACAACACTGGAATCCCCACTTTCTAGCAGTTGACAAGGTATAAAACTGATAATCGGTAAAACAGTCAAAACACAGCTATGCTGTCTTGGTTGCCTTCTGTCCTTCATAGCAATGGCCCACAGATGACTTCTGACATTACCAATAGGGAATGTATAAAATTTACAACAAGATGAACTGCTGCTTTTATATTTAAATACAACAATGCAAGGCATCTTTAGCTATGCCTTGAAAAACCTTTATAATATGTAAAAATATGAACTATCCTTCAGTACAATAATGTGCAATCTGAATGCATTGACATTTAATATTGATGCATTAACATTTAATAGTTTGGTCTAAATATTCATTACATGGTCAACCAGTGTCTCCACACTGCTAAAAAAAAGGGTAACAGCAATTCATATTGGTGCATGCATTCTTACAAATTAACTGTGTTTTTCACACAAAACAACTATATAACCTCACTTGCATTAACTTAATCTCGGAGAAAACACATAGCAATTAAACCAGAACGGTATCCTGCAATAGAAACCTGACTCTAGAAACCTATATCATTTTCTTAAAACTTTATTCTTTAACTTGCAAGTCAAAATCAAATTTGAAAAATTAAAGGTTGCATGGCTTGTAAAACTGAACTACTCTGCCTATGATCACATATGAACAACACCAAACAAAAGTGGAAGTAAAATAAAGAAAGTTAATATTATAAATATTTCACAAAAAGCTAAAGTTTGCTTCTCAAACAAGTCACATTCATTCCACCAGCAAAAGAATAGCCTTTTGGTAAATATGTAATTATTCAACAAAATTACACTAATTTCAAGCCTTTTTCAATTCCATGCTAAAGAAGCTAAAAGGAAAACAAGAATGCTGTTGTATGTCATGTGATCTAAAGGGACGAGTCCAAATACTGGCACATCTACCCTCAGTAAAAACAGGAAAAGTGTCCTGAAACAGGGCATATATCTCAACAAATACTTATTAATCGGGTTTTAGCCTTTCTGCAGATGTAATGTAATTAATTTGATCACTTTATTGCTTTAGTTGGCATTTGTCAAAAACAAAGAAATATGCATTATAGTTCTCAGTGCAGCATTTGAATGTTATTCTACATCGTTCTCCCAATTCCCCACCCTTCACATCTTCCCTGTGCTCATGTCGTACCACCACACCACCCTCACATGAAGGCAAACAAACAGCAACATGGCCTGTTAATGTAGTACCACATCTGTCTCTCTCTCTCTGTCACATATCAATTAGGTGACTTTAGTTTATGTGGAAAAAATATTTTTTGTTGTTGGTTTGTTTACAAACTTTTGTGGTAAAACAAATGTACTGACCCTTTGTTTGCCACCTTCAAAGTGTTTGAAAAACCATTGACCTTGTGCTCAAACTTCAGTCTATGAGCAGTACTGATGAGTGGCAAAAATTCACTCATTTATGAACAAACTGCAAATGTGTGTACCTAAGGCAAATACAAGATACAATAAGAGACAGTAATGGAATGCATGTGAACAGAGTTGTTCACCATTATCAGCTCCATAAGTTTCCCAGACTTTATCATACAAGTGTAGTGCAACGCAAGAAAGAAACAAGATGTTGGTAAACAGAAGGCTCCAGAAGGAATTTGGGTCTCATAATGCACAGGTATTATAAATTTATCAGTAAATGTACTATAACTGTTTTAAGTTTTGTATCACCCAACAATAAGAGAAAGGGAAAAAGGAAAGTCTATTTACAGAAATTCCAGAAACTTTCCTCAACTTAAAATTATCAGTTATTCTGAACAGCTATGTGTCTCTTTATGTGATAATCTCCTTGCGCAATATTAATGTGTTATAATGAATGGAATGCACACTGAATGTTCCAGGAATCTCTCTAAATCACATGCACTCTGAAATGTAGGTACCTAGTTGACAGCTTTATATATCGCTAAAAGAATAACCTTTTACGAAACATTAATATAATAATTAATATAATCATTTTAAAGAAGTTGTAGCAGCAAAACATGGAAGCATAGGAGCTTACAGAAATACTGCACACACACCCAACAGTCATATTTTCTTATTTATTTGACTGCTTTAGTCACTTTCATTACAGTTTATGGGGCAAAGGAAATGTGTATTTCGGCTTTTCCCGGTTAGGGGTCGCCACAGCAGAACTCCAATCCACTAATGACTGGCAGTAGATTTTTACATGCCGAGTTGCCAGCTCTGAAGCACAACCTTCAACGAAGGTACGCCCATTCACGCATGTCTCCACACAGAAGACACTAGCTGAGAATCGAACAGGACAATGTCATACTGTGAGGCGACAATGCTACCGCAGCACCACCACCGCAGTATGGGGCAAAGGAAATATGGCTGATAAAATATTTACACATGAAATGAGGGAGATAGACTATTTCTAGGCAGAAAGGTCCTGAACCTATAATGTCATCCTATGTCAAATAGTATTATTGCTAACAAACTTTTAGTATGCGGTTTGTATTTTCATAACTGCAATACACAGCATAAACTATTAAAATGTTCATGAACAGAGCATAATAAGGCTAGAACAGATCTTCCAGGAACATTTGTATTGTGAAATACTAGTATTTTCATGAATGCCTTAAGCAACAGCATTAAAATAATATTTGCTCACAGAAGGTTCATGTCAGAAAATGACAGTCTGTCTTAACAGGGTCTGACATGATGTCTCACCACTTTGTTCATATTCAAAGGTATGAATGTGTTCATTTCAAACACAGTACAGCAAAAATATAATGAATTATAAAAATAAAATATAGTTGTCTCCCAACAGAGATCAAAGGGCTGGTAAAAAGGTGCCATAAAAGATCTCATCAAAATGACAAATTAAGGAGAATCCCACAGCCACTGGGACATGAGGATCTAAATGTGTTGTACCTGAAAAACAAAAGAGAATGTAATATCGAAGAGTCTGTTCTGTTCTAAGAACCTTCAGCAGTCCAAGTCAGCACAACACAACTCCCTAAAAGGTTTGTATAGAATTGCGAAAGATCTCGGTCATGTATGGCTAAATAAACTAACTTTAGCATTTAAAGGAAACAATTTTTCAAATAGGGAGTCAGTGCAGATTCCACAGAACTTGTGTAACGGGCTGGCAATAACAAGTGACAGTTAGTAGCTGGAATGTAGATTCTGTACAAGCTGCAAGCAGTCTAATTCTGAGTGAGGGGCCTCAGGTAAAAGGAACTGACTGTAGTAGTCCAGCCATGAGGAGACCAAGGCATCTACTATGACTGAGAAGTCCTCAGGCTGAAGAAGATGTTTGATTCAAGATTATATTACACAGATTGTAACAGAAAGTCACAACCACAGCTGATACCTATTCCTTTAGTGTCAATATACCTTTAAGGATGACTTGGAGATCACACACCTCACTAGCAAAGGTGAGTCATCTACCTCCATAAACAATACAAGAGTTCAAGGCTGGGGATGTTTTTTGGCATAGTGATTATGCTCTTCACCTCATAAACACAAATTACAGGGTTTTATTCTGACCTCAGGATATTGGCAGGGCTTAAAATGGCCCTTCAGGGCAGCTAGCATAGCAATTACCAATGAAGACAGAACAATTTAAGTACCTTAATGTGGCATCTATTGCTATGACTATACTTTGGATGTGTTGAGCTTCATATGATTACTAGATGTCCAAGACTGGACAGCCTCCAAATTATCTGAAACAGTGCTTATATGTTACATGCTCCTGAGGGAAGAAGAGGTATAAAAGAGTATCAGGTGCATAGCAATAGTAATGTAAACCTCTCATTTGAATAAGCTGGCCCAATATAACTGTGGGAGGAAAACAGCAATGGTCCCACTATGCAGCCTTGTGGTAAAATGGAAAGGTGGAATATAATTAACACCAGCCACAAACTTCTGGATCTGTCCTGAAAGGCATGAGGTAAGTGAGTTAATGGCAATACCAGAAATTCCATATACGCTGAAAACAGATCAACAATGACAAATACAGATCAGTAAAATTGATCTCTCACCACTAGAAGACCATTACCCAGAAGGGCAGTGTCAATGGTTATCCCAGACATTAGTATCTCAATGCCATTCTGTAGCACGTGGCGATAGTATAAGTGATTTCCTCATACCACAGTGGAGAGAACTTATACTGCGCAAGACTTATATGAAAGATCTCATTTCCCTGAAGTACTAAAGCTCATAGACTGGACCCACATTGAAATAAAAGCCCCACCTGGTGAGCTGTGAAGAAGGTAGGTGAACTGTAAATCGGTTATCACTCAATCAACTTACAGCTGGTCTGTAGTGCATGCAGTGCTACAACCTATCTACAGGTCACTCAGGCAGCTACCATGATTCCCATAAGTGACAAACATGTGATGTGTATAACAGGTGACTTTTCCCTGCGGCATCTTGATGGCAATGTTGGATTTGCCCTGGTGCTCTGGTTGATGACACCTATAAGAAATCCACAGACTGTAAACAGGTTATGGAAACACCTACACCTTATTACAAGCCTGGGTCATTGCAGAGTGTGTGTTTAGGCACATTTTTGCTGCCTGGATCTATCTGGTGGTGCTCTGTTGTATGATCCTGGCACATGTGCTCAGATATTCTCAGTGTGTGCAATGTTACATAATATGATAATGAGGAAGCAGTTGCAACAGGGAGGTCTCAGGAAGGGGTAACATCTCTTGGCACACCAGGCAATGGATAGTGAGGTAGAAGAGGAGTAAGTGGAAGACCAAACAGCAGAGCTTGACTATGCCAGACAGATGGGTGCAGTATGTCTTGGCACTGACAAAGATAGGACAGCTGGCTCATAGCTTTAGCCCATAGTGAAGCATATAGTACCACATTAAAATGTGATGCATGCATACCCAATACAAGCCTGTGTTTGCCTAAGCATAGACTGATCACACTGTGCATCACACACAGGCAACCCAACTGCCAAAGTACAAAGGGCAGGCACAGTTATCATTTACACATGTTGGGGGGGGGGCTAACACAAGTGTGCAGTATCTTCACAAAAGAAAATTGTTTGTGCTATAGCAACTGAAAATAATTCAATGTTGTGTGGGTCTGAGGTGGGAGTAGAGGGCACTATTGTAAAATGACTTGGGGAGCCTTTGTCAATGTGTGTGTGTGTGTGTGTGTGTGTGTGTGTGTGTGTGTGTGTGTGTGTGTGTGTGTGTGTGTTTGCTGAACTAGGATCTGTTCTGCTGCTATGTGGGTATGCTGGAATGTGGCCTTAGAAGATAGCGTAGCACTGTAGCTTGATCATATGGACAGTTCCATAGCACCAATGAAAGAAATGCAGGCATTCATGCATACTCACTCCCCTGTCCACAGGAACTGCCTTTCCCAGGAGTCTCACAGCTAATAAAATGGCCTTGGCTAGGGTTCTGAGAGCTGTATAACCACGAGTGCCAATTTGTACCAGGTGTGTCAATGGTGTGAGCACCACAGCCTTGGGAATGCTTTCTCCTGCCATGACCTAGGCTGCTTATGTTTACATCTGCCATCCTCACTTAGGACAGAGGGGAAGCAGCTTTGTGACACATGCCTGGCATGCACCCCTGGAGAACAGGAAGTCCTGCATTGCACCAGTAGATGATGAAATATGTCAATAAGGTCACACATACAGGATACATACTCCTTTAGGTCAGTTTACCACATATACCATCTCTATAAAGACAAATGTGTTGCTAGCCTGCATCTCATCAATGGCTCTGCATATTCTCTAGGCTATAGACAGTGACATCACCAGTTCTTTTGATGGCAGCATCATGGCATCTACAGCAACTTTTACACATATGAACATAATCATTCCCACACTCTGTGGAGCCTGGGACAGACAATGAGGCCTATGCCATGCCAGGGAGACTCACTCCTCAGATCGTGTGTATCACCACCAACCTGACCCATGTTTATAGTCTGTTTATCTTGGATGGGATCACAGGTCCAGAGGCCTTGCCTAAGGCATTGGTCATTGTATTGGTTTGCAAACTCTCTTATCCAACAGTGCCATTATACTCCCTGACCTTGCCAACGGTTCACTACCATCTTTGTGAGAGTCAAACTCATCTCTGACATCAGGCATTGGTTTGTTTATGGTGATGGAGTCAGATAGTACAACATATATGAAGACATCAAAGCAGAATACCCAGCATAAGTATAACCAATTGCCTTTGGTTTATTCCCTGTACAAAAGCAGCAAGCATGTGTAATGATGGTAGTAAAGAAAGTGATATTCTTACCTGGTGCAGGTGTTCACATCCATTACTGTCCTGCTGTACCTGAATAACTGAACAAACATCTCACGGTCATGTACAGCAACACATTGTGCAGACATTATTGTAACATATCAAAGGAAGACAACAACACATCTGGTGCATCCCCAGTGTATCCTCTACAGACTTGCTACTACTTGGCATCAAGCTCAACACACCGCTGTGGAGATACAATGAGTCTGATTCACACCCCCTGCATAGTAGCAAGAGTCTCCTCCATTTCTGTCAGAGATGGCCGACCCATGGTCCACCTTCTACAGCACGGTTTTGTGCATCATCAATAATGTTGGCGGCCCTGCATCTGACATGCTCATAATTTCCTTCGTGGCCACCAACAGTGTTTATGTTTACAACAATATCTTCCCATCCAAGTTTACAGAAGGGCTGGTCATCATTCTTCTGGCCAAACATCTGTTAGCCATGGAGATGGAGGGCTTGCAACAAGGGGGGGAACTTGCATTTCTGAGATTATGCTTTGCCAGGCATGCAGGTGCATTGGGAAAGAATATGGTTAGTGAGTTACATGCCAGTATGTGATGCTGAAGAATGACTACTAGTACTAAGTTACCTTGTCTGTGCCCCTGTCCTGCAGATAAATACTCGTAGGACATTGCTACAATAGGATAACCATGTATGCTGTGCCCACATTAGAACCCCCCCCACACACACACACACACACACACATACACACACATATGCACACACACAAACCATCAGACATTCACACAACTATGTAGCACAACTGCATCATTCTAGCCGGTTCACATTACCCAACCAATGCACATGCTTTCCCTTTACAGACACAGAGGTATCCTGTTACATACCTTGACTGAGAGTAATCCATAGCAGACACCTTGCTGCCAGTAGACAATAATGCTTGACGTGCTGAATTATGCAAGCATTATATCTGTATCCTGTCTGTCATTTTTTGTGCCTCCACAACACTCAAACCAGCATAGGAAAGTGCAATATACTACTTTAAACAAACTGTTCACACAACATGGATCTGCATGACCCCCTCCTTATAGCTAGCAGTCACATATATGCTACAACACACTCACAAACAACATCAGACCCCTAAACATGACTCTCACAAAGATGGTGGTGAGGTACTGTTTTACACACAACAAACATATCTGCATAGGTCAGTGCCTTTAGCCACTGCCTGTTAGCATTCCTGTGAGGTGTGTGACTCCTTAATTTTCTCAGCAAATTTAGTGCACCTTCCTAGCTTACACCAGTACTTCATTTTGTGCAATAGCTAACTACATAGTAACGACCTATTTCCACACAGTATTTGACCAAAGAACACTTTGGGCAAACAGATCAGTAACTAAAATGTTTGTAAAATTTCTAGCTTACCTTCAACAGCCAACACTACTGCTTTTCTTCCACCCAGTCTGCTTCACATGCTTCAGGATTTCTCATCAGAGCTCCATATCTTCATAGTGTGATGAGGCACTATGTGGTCACAGAGAGTCATGTAGATCTGGGTGTCTCACCATAATGAAAATTCCCTTGGCAAGGCATTTTAAACATCAAGTGCAAAGATCTAAAGGGGAATATCATAATAATCTTCCATAGATTAGATAGGTTCATAGATTAGTACTAGGCTAACTGCCCTTCTGGGTCATTTTAAACCTAGCCAATTACCCCATGTGAGAATCAAACCCTGTACCTTGTGTCTGTATGGCAAACACCTTAACCATTATGCCAATCTTCCATTTCAGTCTCTGCATTTTCTGCATAATTGTTTATTCATTGCGTGGGATTTTTTAATATATTGAAAGCATTATTTTTTTTTTGAAAATTTTGCTTTAACAATTAACCTATTTGTACATAACATATGTGGGCCCAGGTCATGAATGTTTCCGAATAGTGTATTCTATGTGTCTATATTATATGTTTGAAGTTTCAAAACTTCGAACGTCATATAATCTAACTTATATGACTGAAGTTTTAAAACCTCGAAAATGTAAAAAAAAGAAAAAAAAGAAAAGAAAGTTACCTGAACGCTGTAAGCAAGCCCCCCTGCACCCCCCATGTGGGGAGCTGCGCCCTCCACACCCCCTGCTACTTAAATATACCAACTCCGACATTGTACTACAGTGAAGTATAGGGAAATATTCCCTACTGCAATCTCACTTCACTAAAGTGCGGGCTCGGAGTTGGTATATTTAAGTAGTGGTTGGTGTCGGGGGTGCAGGGGGACTTGTCCCCCTGCTTACAGTGTTCAGGCAAGTCTTTTATATCGTCTTATAAGTTCGATTATATGACGTTCGAAGTTTTGAAATTTCTAACATATAATATAGACCCTATTCTACACATCATGGCTGTAGGCAGAGTGTCTCATACAGTCTTACCTACAGCCTTGTGCACCTGCCTGAGTACGTGTAAAATGCACCGAGCACGTGTGGGTGACTTAATTTCAGAAAGACATTCACTGCATCTCATGTTGTAAGCCTGCTAGTGGTAGAGGCACTAAATAGTACTGCAAATATAATAGTTTAAAAACATGGTGCAATGCACAACACTTTCAGCCATATATCATACCTTCCAGTCCCATTTACCACATAGTCAAAATGACATGGCCCATTTCACACACCACTAAAGCCTGTACCACTATGTTGCTTTGCATGGCACAGCAATTCTCAGAACCTGAAATAGGCATCACCGTGAGATGCTAACCATAATTCTTTAGTATGAGGCCTACTCACTGTGAAATGTTAACCATAATTCTTTGGTATGAGGCCTACTCACTGTGAGATGCTAACCATAATTCTTTGGTATGAGGCCTACTCACTGTGAAATGTTAACCGTAATTCTTTGGTATGAGGCCTACTCACTGTGAGATACTAACCATAATTCTTTGGTATGAAGCCTACTCACCATGAGATGCTAACCATAATTCTTTGGTATGAGGTCTACTGTATGGCCATGGCTTCCAGTGTCACTGTTTCATGCCGGGCAACATGGTGGTGCTCTAAAAAGGCCAATATCTTTCTTTTTTCCTACATAGATACCACTGAGATCATCTGCTTGGGGCTCCAGTGAAGGTCCTCAGTATAAGGTGCCTGGTCCTGACTCACCAGGGCAGTTACTGGTGCCACAAACATATTCTCACTCAGGTGAACAGTGCAAGCACCTACAGAGCTGTCATCCAGACTTTCTTAGCCATTGGGGAAGAAGAGGTCAGAGCAAAGGTGCTTCAGCTGCATTACAAGTATGCTGCACATATTTCTCTAAACATTTTTCCCACTACCTTACAAGCAAGGACTGTGCAACAATAATTTCTCTCTTTTTATCCACTGCCTAGAAGGCTATTTCAAAGGATAGTCTCCTGCACCAGAAGAGACTATCCTGCCTTTCCAGATGTAGGGGCGAGTATACCTATCTCTTATCATATACTTTGAAGTAGAATTATCTCTTCATTATTAGTAATTTTGCAATGTGGTCACCTCACAGCACTAACTACGTATCAGATTTGTTACCTATAGGGAATGTTTCCTACTTTATTGTTGTTGATGGTCTGGCATGTGCTATAGGCAGTATAATGCAGTTTGGTAGTCAGTTAAAATTTCTACTATCAGCACCTGGGTTTATGACTTTTCTAGAATATCTGAAGTATCTTGTACAGTACAAGGCACAGGAAGATATTTCCACATAGTCACATTAGTGTAATATGTCGTAAGTGTAGTATATGCAGTATCTCAATCACAAGCAGTTCAGTGAGTATACCCTTCATTATATCACCTGCTCGATATTGTAGGCAGTGTAGATCAGAGTGTGTGTTGTACCTTTAAGAGCCATTCCAGTCCATGGGCATGTGCAAAGAGTGCCATTTTGAGTGGGCAGCCAGAGTGAAAGCATGTATGTGTATAGCAGTCAGTCAGTTAGTTAATTCATTTAAGTTTAATGTTCCACTTATCCATCCTGATGTGTTTGTGTGTAATAAACTACTTAAATGAACACCCAAGCCTTATTCTGTTATTTGAATACACAAGATGAGGGACATGCTGACAGAAGTGGGATCCAAAGTAAAACTTCTTCAAGACCATGAGGCGCACAGCTACAGTATTGCAGGAATATACCGAAGTGAATCATCCGAAGTTCAAACGACTTGCAAACAGGTCAGAAAGATAAATCCAGGTACTAAAACTCACTTAATGGTTTTATACTCAACAAATATAAAACTGATAGAATTAGAGAACAGTTATGTAGGATATGCTGTGCCTCTACCACCAATCCCCCCTCTACATGTGATCAGTGCTAACAACAGACACGCCTTCAGGTTCGTGGTTATTGACAGAATTTATCCCAGCATTAGAGGTGGTGACATCAGGAATCTAACCGAAACCAGGGAGGTTAGATGGATGATAAGACTGAGAGATGATCAGGGTAGAGGGCTTAACGAGAAAGTCCTACTTAGACCCATTCTGAAGGGACGTAGTCTTAGAAGTTAAAAGAATTTTTTATATTTTTTTGCTTATTTTTGTTTTTATATTTTTGTCTCCATGTGTTTGTTTTATGACACTGATGTTTTTCTGCATGTTGAATTTCTCTTTGTATGCATTTTTTCTGTATGCAGTTTCTGCAGATAGGTATACAATTTTACACAAGCTGTGATTTTATTATTTCTTTCTCCTGTAACTGTGACCTTAGCATGTGATTGGTTGCTTAGTAACTGGATTGCCTACAAGTAAAGGTTGCTCTTCTCTCTGTGTATATGGTCTGATGAAGCAAAAGTGAAAGTGCTTACCTATTTTATTTGTTTGATAATAAAAGTTTTTATCTTCAGCTAGTGTGTTATTCGGTTGGTCGTTTTGTCTTACATTTGGATTTTACTTTTCCAATGGCATATTTATCCCAAACTGTGTACATTTCTTTAGTTTCTAAATATAAAACGGAGCATTAAAAAACATTCAAAAAGAGTTTCTAATTAAACAAAATGTTCGAAAGTACAATATATTGATAAAAGCACTCAAAATACTTACGAAAATGTTTGAAATAACTTCCGAATTACATAAAATGTATAAAAGGGAAAATGACCATATTTTTTTGCTATGTACTTCTTTTTCATACTAACTAAAGCTATTTGAAATATCTGAAGTGTGCAAAGTGTTTGCAAATGTGTGCGGTATTACAGTACAGTTATTTCACAGAATACAGTCATTTGAAAAACTGCTGTGCAGTTGAATATTTTTTGGGTACTTGGTCATTTAAATGCAATTACAAAAGTATTTTGTTGGCATGGAAGAGGGATATAGCAGACCTGCTCCACTTGTATTTGATAATAATGTTGCTGAAAACTGGAGAGTGTTTGAGCAAGAGTACAATATTTTCATACAGGCTGCTTTTTCTGATAAAGACGCATGTACAAAGGCTTCTGCTTAATCTAGCTGTTTCAGAAGCCATTAAGGGAGCATTCATTTGTGTATGCCCCAGCCGTGTATGCAGGGGAGGGGGAATACCGCCATATTGTGGTATCGGCTAAAATGCGGGAAGACCCTGAGTACTTAAAACTTAAATTTAGAGAAATGTGTTACCCTCAAATGAATATTACAATGGAGAGGCACATATTTTACACAAGTGATCAAAAGCCTGGTGAAACCTTTGAAGCATATATAACTGATTTGAGAAACAAGGCAAAAACATGCAGATCTGGTGATTTGAGAGATGAGATGATAAAATACAGGCTTATGTGTGGTATTAAAGATGATGCACTGAGAAAGATTTTGTTTTGCGACAGTGATTTAACTTTGAATAAGGCCATGTAGATTTGTCAGATATATGAGGTCACAGAAAAGCACACAGATATGCTTACAAAAGAGAAAAACATGTTTTCAGTGCCTTTCAGTGCTAATATTGAGAGTATGCAACATGAAGTTAAAATATACAGGCCTAACAGTAAGTCCACATCCTGGACATCCTCAGCAAAACCCAGAGCAGCTACAGTAAAATGTAGGGCACACTCAGTAAAGCAGAGGTAAGGCAGCAAAACTTGTGATAGGCCTCATGGTCAACTGTCATAATTGTGGAGGTAATCTTGAGCCCAAACGAGAGAAGTGCTTAACATTTGGTCAGAGTGCAACACATGTAAAAAGTGGAATCATTTCAAAAGGTTCTGTAAATCAAAAGGGGCACATTTTTTATTAAAAAGTGCATTCAAAGAGGCAAGTTGATCAACTAGGAAGCTGTCACCCATTTTTTAGGTTGATGGTGTGTTTGTGCTTAATGAAACAGTCAGTGCAATGGATTTGTTGGCAAAGAATGAAGTATTTTGTACTGTTCTGATTAACGGGAGACCTGTAGAGCTCAAACTTGATACTGGTTCAAATTGCAATGTTATGTCAACAGAAATGTTTGCCAAAGTAAAAGCTAGTGAGAAGCTTGATCTGGCAAAGTGTATGAAGCTTGTTGTTTATGGTGGTAAAAAAATTCAAACCGAAGACTCAATAGTGCTTTCATGTTATTCTGCTTGGAACAGCTATGACTTGTAATTTTACATAGTCAAAAGACAAGTGCAGTCATTGTTAGGCCTCAAAGACAGTTTGAAAATGGTACTTTAAACCACCAGAAAGATTACCAAGGTGCTCCAGAACAAAGGTTTTATTTCAGTTGAGCGCTTTCATCTGTTACAAGAACTAGACTTCATCAGAACTGTTTGTTTGAAACAGTTTGAAAATGGGACTGCTTTCATTTAATTTAGATGTCCACCATGTAAGCACGTGTAACAATGAAAAATTCGCACAGACTATTTTTTCTGACTATGCTGATCTTTTTGAAGACATGTTGGGCAAATTCTCAGTTGTGTCCTCCATGAAGTTAGACCATGAGGGTAGTCATACAAGGCAGGGTCAAAGCTGAGCTAGACAGAATGGTGCGTCTAGGAGTAATTTGTCCAGTAGATGAACCAAATGAATGAGTATCCCCCATGGTGGTAGCTCATAAGCAAAGCTCAGATATATCCAAGAGATTTGAATAAAGCACTAAAACAACCTCATCATCCAATGCGTACAGTTGAGGAAGTTGCTTTTATGCCAAATGCCACTGTTTTTTCTGTCTTAGATGCAAAAATTTCATTTTGGCAAATTTTGCTTGACTGAAAATCTTCATTACTAACCACTTTCAGTGCACCATTTGGAAGGTACAGAATTTTGAGAATGCCATTTGGGATAAATACTGCCGGTGAAGTCTTTCAACGTGTGATGTAGCAATTTTTTTTCTGGATATCCGTGTGCTATAGATGATATTCTTGTAGGAGGCAATGATGAAGTCGAACATGTTAGAAACCTCAGGAAAGTTCTGGAACATGCACATGAAATGAATCTTAACCTAAATCCTCTGAAATGCAAGTTCAGGCTACAAGAACTTACTTAGGTGGGACATTTGTTTACCAGTTCAGGTTTACAACCAGATCCTTCCAAACAAACTGCAATTCTTGAGATGTGAGCTCCAGAGAAAGTGACCTCTTTATAACATTTTCTTGGTATGGTCAACTATTTGGACAAGTTTATTCCAGATCTGAGTGACCTTTCAGCACTGCTAAGACAGCTAACACACAAAGATGTAAACTGGTCCTGGTTGGAACAACACCAAAGAACATTGATGTCCTGAAACAGAGAATTGCCAGTCCACTCAATTTAAGTTATTATGATGTTCACAAACCTGTAACTCTTTCTTGTGATGCTTCAAAGTTTGGTCTAGGTGCAGTCATTCTTCAAGAGGGCAGACCAGTAGCCTATGCATCTAGATCTGTAACCCAAACCAAGATGCAGTGTGCTCAAATAGAGAAAGAGCTCTTGGCAATTGTGTTTGCATGTTTGAAGTTCCATGATTATATTTATGACCGACCTATTCAAATCGAGACTGACCACCAACCTTTGGTTACTATTTTGAAAAAGCCAATGCATACAGCTCCTGTGAGATTGCAACACGTGATGTTGAAATTGCAAAAGTACAATTTTCACTTGATTTATATAAAAAGCCAATCTTCTTCATCTTGCTGATACTTTATCCAGATTGCCCAGAAAAACTACTGAACAGCATAACCATGAGCAACCTGATTTTGAAGCCATGGAAGTGAGAAATTTTGCTCCCACATGTCTTGATGAGCTCAGAATTCACACTGCTTCAGATCCAATTCCCCAGAAGCTCAACCACTTTATCAGTCGAGGATGGCTGTCTAAGCAATCTTGTTTGCCAACAGACATGCAGCAGTATTTTCCTTACAGAGACGAGTTTGATGGAAGATGGTGTCATCATGAAAGGTCCAAAAGTGATTGTTCTGAAATCCTTGCAACAAGAGTATATTAAAATCTTGTATTGTGGCCTCCCAGGAACTGATTCTACCAAAAGAAGGGTGAGAGGACTAGTATTTTGGCCTTCTGTGTCAAAAGATATTGAGAAAGAACTTTCAGCTTGCTCTGTTTGTAATAGTTCTAAACCGCATCAACAAAAAGAAACACTTCACCAAAGTCAGATTCCTGAACTACCTTGGTGAATAGTAGCTACAGATATTTTCGAATGGAATGGTCAACATTACCTGGTGTTAGTAGATGCCCAGCATTGTCATTACAAAGTAGAAGAGACATTTTTCTGTCCATGGTAGTCCACACAGTCATTTCTGACAATGGTGCACAGTTTAGAAGTCAGCAGTTTAAAAGATTTGTTGAAACATGGGATTTTGTTCATGTTACTAGTAGTCCTAAATACCCACAATCAAATAGCCTGGTTGACCGTGCAGTTCAATGTAGAAAGCAGATGTTGGGTAAGTCTAAACATGACAATACTGATGTTTTCTTAATCTGCTTAATCTCAGAAACATTCCTTGTGACAATTTACTTGGTTCAGCTGCCCAGAGATTAATGTACAGACAAACCAGAACCACACTACCAATCAGTAAGAATGTATTGACTCCAAGTGATAAATACAACAAAGCAGTAAAAGCTCAACTCCTAAAGAAATATTTGTCCCAAAAGTCCTACTATGACAAAACCAGCAAGTCTCTGAATCCATTAAGATAGAGATAGTGAGGATGTAGACAGCAAAAGGATTTGACCGAATAGGACTTGTGAAACATTTGTGTGAGGAACTAAGATCGTACATCATTGGGTCACAAGGGATGGAATTCAGGATGAATTGGAAACATTTACTACCGGTGTCCAATCAGTGTTACAGCATCTTGCCTGTAACAGACACTAATTCTTAGAGTGATTTGTCCAATGTCCCTGTTCCAGAGAACATTTCTGAAATTATCCCTGAAAATCCTGAAAAAGAACATTCCCCAGTGACTGTTCCTATTGCTAAACCCAGTTCTAATTATTACATTATGAGGTCAGGTCATATCTCAAGACCTAATCACAAATGTGTGACAGCCTGGACATGATTGTTATTGTTTGTATATATCTGTATGATTTACATGCCTAATTGTCACTTTCATTGCAGAACAGAATAGTCAAAGAGGGATGATGTAGATCAGTGTGTGTTGTACCTTTAAGAGCCATTCCAGTCCGTGGGCACATGCATATAAGTACTGAGCATGTGCAAGCAAGAGTACCATTTTGAGTGAGCAGACAGAGTGAAAGCATGCATGTCTGTAGCAGTCAGTCATTTAGTTAGTTCATTTAAGTTTATTGTTCCAGTCATCCATCCTGATGTGTTTGTGTGTAAAAAATTACTTAAATGTGCACCCAGACCTCATCATCTTATTGTAATACACTAGACAAGCGACAGGCAATACCTGTCAGCATGTATCCCTAGGTTACCTGTGCATCTCACTTGCATTTTTCAATATTAATATTAATAATAATAATAATAATAATAATAATAATAATAATGTCAGGGTAGTTGTAGTAGAATAGTCACATATTTATCTGGCAAAAGTAAAATACTTAATTTGATGTTTCCATTTCTATCTCTCTCTCTCTCTTTCTCGCTATCCTTCCTTTTTAATATATTTGTTTTATTTGTCATATTATTTCTGTCCTTTTATTTTGCATTTCTGTACAGCAGTTGCCATGGTAGTGCCTGTGGCTCTGCTTCAGGCAACCAGCCCCCACAGATGCAAACCACCTGTAACACCTGAAGGCCTGTACCTTCTGGGGCCACCTCACCATTACATTCCTCAGGGGAAGTGGACAGGCCCTTCATTCCAACCTCTGGTAGAGCTTTACCAGTCAGGGGTGCTGTTGCTCCCTACTGTGGCTGTGTCGGGGTGGTCATTATATCACCCACAGACAGCTTGCAGAAGTGGTGGGATAGCTGGTGGAAAGGCACCTTGATGCTTTAATCAGCCACCTGGAAAGGCTCCTCTTGTGGTTTGTAAAGCCATATCCCTGCCCACTACATGCAACTCCATCTAAACCAGGAGTCCAAGGTGAAGAAGTTCAAGGCAGTGTGTAGAGTCCTACTGAGTATGCCATGGCCAGAACTGCAAAGGAAGAGGATCATACCCACCCTATCTTCACATCCCAAAATGTCCTCCTTTTTGTGTTATAGCCCTCAGTTGTTTGCTACCCAGTCCTCCCCACCACCATTGCCTTCCCTTTGTTTGGCTTATGTTAAAAGCTCCAGTGCCATTCTCCTCCCTCAGTGTGATGTCATCTCTCCTATTAGTTTTGTCAGTGTTATGTGTTTGTACATTTGCCCCTCTAACTACCCTCACCCTCTTACCATTTCTTCACCTTCCTTTACATCCTTCCAAACCTTACCTTTTTTGCATACAGAAAATGGCCACCTGTCCCACAGAAAAAAATTACCTTTCCTTCCATCCCCTCTCCATCCTACTCATTCTTTGCTTGTTTCATAGGCTCATAGTTGTGTACTAAGCTAACAATCACAAGGGCCTTTTAAAGCCTAGCTACGCATCCCAAATCTCTGATAAGTTCTAGCACCCTTGATAAGTGTAAGAAAGGGCTTGGGAGATGAAACATTTACAAGCAGGGCTCTGGGAAATGAATCATGTATAGGTTGTCTGTGTCCATTAAAGACATAGGTGCTAAACCAGGGATGAATTTTCTGTTCCCCATCCAACTGTCCAAGTTACACTTGAATTGGTTTAGGGAGGAACTCTGCATCACAAGGATGGATAACCTGGTTCAGAGAAAGGGTAGTCTCTTGGATACATACCTGTGTCTCCAACAGGTCCTATTTATATCATAGGCAAGGTTTGAGTCTTTAAAATGGATACTTCTGGTGCTGTTTGTTTTATAGATATGCAGGAGGTTCACCCGGGTGAGGTCTTACAATGCCTTGTATTCCAGGCATAGATCTCCCCTCAACAGCCTATAGGAGACAGAATACAGGGATACGACTTTGAGGTGGTCTGCAAAGGACATAATACTTACTCCCTGTATTCTTTTAGTGAAGAACCTCTGTGGATGTTCTAGTTGTTGGCTATGCCTGGTTAGATACATACCAAATGGGGCATTATGCTCAATGATAGGTCTGATGAATAATGAATGCAGTAGAACAATGACCTATGTAGTTAGATATGAAAGAGGTGGGGTAACTCAAGTTTTAGCAATCTAATATGAGAGCCACTGAATTTAAAAAAGCAAGATAATTTGGAAGGGGGTGGGCACCTAGTATTCTGACTCTATGGAATACAGTGGAATGGCAAGTACATTAAATGAGCTGAAGGGGACTGATTTCACAACATAATCATTTTATACTTACTGCCAATAGCCAATGAAAGAAGAGAGGGAATAAAATATGTGGTCAAATTAACACAAGACCCTTCGGCCACTACCAAAACAGTTGTGTTTAAAAACATAACAGCTCTAGGTTGGGTGGGTGGGTGGGTGGTGGAAATTTAATTTCATTGTGACTCACAGGAGACACAGTTGTGGTGTCTTTTCCAGTTTAAATGTGCAATTTAAAGCAGAATACAAGTAAAACACAGTGTAAAGAAAATACACCTCAATATACAAAATAGAAAAGGAATGAAGCAATGCAAAATTACAAGAAAGCAAAAACAAACTAATCTTTCCCTCGCAGTAGTCTATGGCAGAGTCTGAGTGAGCTTTTCCAGTAAATTGTTGAAATGCTTTATTTTACCCCTTAAATAGAAGGTTTAGCTCCTTGCTCCACCCTCTGTTCACATGTAATTAACCTTAATTGGCCTGTCCTAATCTCTGTGAAATGATAGTGCCAAAGTGAAATAAGCCCAGGTCAAACCACAAAAACAAGCCACCCTGGTGGACCCCTGGTGTTAATAGGTTGTACAACAAAAAAATAAAAATAAAAAACAATCCTGTCCAGAAGTAAGAGGGCATTGTGCACAACAGAACAATAAGCTTCTCATTAGTATAAGCAAGCAACTCAGGGAACTGGTCAAGTCTTTAAAACAGACTTTGAGGTAAAAATAGCATCTAAAGCTAAGGATAATCATAAGACATTTTCCAGTTGTGTGCACAGTCTTAAGGGCAATACCCAACAATGTGTAGAATTAGTTATAGATGGCATCTCCTATACTCCACCAGAAGGTATTGCAAATCTGCTTGCCAATAAATTCAGCTCAAACTTCACTTCTCTATCACCTCCAGTTCTCCCCAAAGATATACCCCCCCACTCCTCCACCAATTATCACCAATGAAAAGGTAGCCACAGCACTATCTGAAGCTAAAACCATGGCTTCAGTGCAGCCCAACAATATACCAAGTTGGTTCCCTCTTAAATAGCCTAAATTGGTTCATATCAGGCCCAGTAGAATCTCTATTCAACCACAGCCTCTGGCTTTGTTCTGACTGAGTGGAGAATAGCAATGGTTATCCCTCTGAATAAGGGAAGACCATCAACTGACCTGTGAAATTACAGACCCATAAGCTTGACTAGTCTTGTTTGTAAGGCCATGGAAAGAATAATCAAAGACCTGATAAATAAAGACATGGGAAACCTGCAAACACTGGATGGGACCCAATTCGACTTCAGCAAGGGCAGGTCATACCTACTAAATCTTCTTTGAGAAATTCACCAAGGCCATAGATGAGGCAAAACAGTGTATACCGCCTACATTGACCTGGCCAAGGTATTTGAAATAATTCCCCACTCAGATATTATTAGTAAATTCACAAATCTGGGCAAAAATCCCTATGTCATCAGATGGATAGCAAACTGGTTCAAGAACAGGATACATGTGGTTAATATGTGTGATTCAAGTACCCACAAGAGGCCAGTGTAGTGTGTCACAGGGCTCAGAACTGGGACCATTCCTGCGCAGAATATACTTCCGGATGCCAAGGCAAATGTGGAAGGCCTTTAGATGACAAAGTCTGCAGATGACTGAAAGCTGGGAATAATCACTGAATCCACTACCGCTGCAGATATCCTTCTGGAGGGTATAAATCACCAAATGATTGGTGTCAGAACCACAGCCTAAACCTAAATGCAAAAAAAAATGCATTATTGCATACTTCTCAACCTCCTAGCATGAGACATCTGGACAAAGCCTAAAATAATGGAGGTACAAAGGGCCAGATTTTAAACATTGCTCTTACAAACTTGCTAGAATAACAGGATAGGTGTTAGCATGCATTTTACGAAGGATATGAAGTTTGAAACTGAAATGGATTTCATTATTTGCTGACTTCAATCTTCAGTGAGTTGCCAGAAAAATCACATATTTTATGAGGAACAGACCAAAAGTATGTGGCAAAAATATGGATAATCTGCAAAAATCTGGACAGTTGAGAGGCATGCATTACTGTACCCTTTGGGAAATCAAATACTCTTGCTAACTACAACATTAACAACACTCTCCTGAGAGTAGACTTAGAGGTAACGGATCTACATACACAGGTAGATAATAGCCCAAATTTTGACTGTCACATGTCCAGAGTGGTGAAAAAGTCATTCTATGTGGCACAACTTATAAGTAAAGGTATGGCATCTAGATCCAGGGAGATTTTAGTCCCACTGCACACAACCCATATTAGACTGATAATTGAGTACAATGTGCCATTTGGAATGCACTTGACTAGGCACTTACAACAGCTAGAGTGCCCCCAGAGGTTCCCCACTAAGTAACTATAGGGTCTTAACGACATGTCCTATGCAGATAGACTGAAAGCCCTTTCCCTTTACTCTGTCTCCTATTGACTATTAAGGGGTGACCTATGCCTGACCTACAAGGCACTCACAAATCCAGCCCTGCTGGAACAACTACATATCTAAAAAACAAATAGTATGAGGGTCACCCATTTTAGGGATCTAAATTTAGTCAGTGAATTAAACAGAACATGCTGGAGAGAAAGATATGTGTCCCAGAGATTGACCCTTCTTTAGAATAAGCTTCTCAGTCACATTAAGCAGATTCTTTCCTTGGCCCTTTTCAAGGCAAATCTGGATCAATAGATAGGGAATCATAAATTCACACCTGAGGTGGAACCTATGTCCCTTATGGATAGGGGCAATCTGCAAAATCTGTAAAATACTCAAGGCATGGCACAAACCCATACCATCCTCCTGCCCCTAGTACCATATACTGGCTGATATTGGGCTATATTGGCTAGGCTTGTAAAGGTTCTTGAGCTGATAGCCTAGTAATCTCCTGTGAACCTATAAGAGTCACAGCTGTGGTCTATTTCCTAGTTTAAATATGAAATTTAAAGCTGAATACAACTAAGACACATATGCACTGCCCACTTTCTGTTTTCCCCCTTTTCCTAATGTCCTATATAGCTGCTATTATGATCTTGCTACTTTTATGCACATAGCATCCATCAGTTGTGGTCATCACATTACAGAGCCACCACTGGGGCTGACTTTCCCCTCATCTCAGGCCCCGTTCTGGTTATGAGTGGGATTCTTAAGTTGCTGTTGTTTGATCTCTGCATTTTCACTTTGTTAATCATAATGAGCTCAGGACCACATTATGCCCTGAAGGTAAACAGTGGCCAGCTCACAACAATCATTGTAAGTACCATTCTGAATGCTAGGGTGTATTTTATCAATATTTCTGAAACTAGGAATATTCCCAAAAGGTGCAGTTAATTAATCCAAATATGGGTCAGTTTACTCAGTTGAGTCCATGTGATTTAACTGATTTATTGAAACACCCATAGTGCTAATTGTATATGTAGAGGGGCAATAAAACATTCCACAATTATGTTTGCTACTGTTTTTAATTTTCCATTGTGTTTCACTACTTGCCTAGAGCAGTTTGGCAAGCAAGGTAACCAGTAAGCTTATTATGTAATGCAACATTCTTAATCTTTCATTATGCCAATAGTGTTGTTTTGCAGTTATAACTATTTTTTTATTAGGCAGTGCATTTCAGATAGTAAATTTTGGTTTATAAATTCCAGCTGATGTTTTGTTGTGTGCATCTGTCTGTGCACTGGTGGAAAAATAAGCAGTGCTCATTACTAGTTAATTCAAATAGCATCTTTGCAGCTATGCTACAGTAAAGGTGTTTATTAACATAAAATGGAAATAAGAAGCTTAACAATCCTTTTGCATCTGATTTTTGTATTACTTATTACATCTAACAATTTACATAAAACGGATAAAAAGCATGAACTTGTAAGGAAATTCCTCAACAGAAAATGAGAAGTACTGGTAAATGTGACTGATTCTGCTGTCATCTGATCAGGTTAAACATTAATTAATTTTACTTTGTACAGCCAGTGAGCATTTGTGAAACAAGTTAGAATACATTACTCTAGATATTGTTTTAATTACAATCAGACATCTAAGATATACACAGTTAATAAAATGGTATAATTCATGCACATAAAAGCCATCTGTGGATAAAAGTAACTGACACTTGCTGTCATTTAATGAAATTAAACAGTCATTGAACACATATACATAATATTGTGCCACATGCATAGATTTTCTCATTAGCACTTAAAAATCTCTTTGAAAAACAAGGTATAAAATGCATCGCAATACATCAAGTCCCGCAGAGCTTCTGGTGCCTGGCAGCCAATAAATCCCTTGCTGTATAAGGGGACCTTGACTCAGACTCAGTATGAAGCCCCATCTGCAATCTCAGTCCTCGGTTCATGCAGTCTCAAGCTGGCTCTGAGCATCTGTAATCTCTGAGGGACCTTGTGCTGTTTTAAAAATAATGGCAAAATGGAAGTTCTTTCTAGGGTCTCAATATTTCTGAAATTCTTTGTAATTGCTGTCATTTTGTCTTTTTTCCACTTCAAGAAAAAAAGTTAAAAAATATGAAATGCCTTCAATGCTTCTTCCCATTGGCACACAGGAATGTGGCATAGTATGTATTTTTAGTCTTATTAGCTATTCAAGCTTTTGAGTATAATAAACTAAATGTTTTATTCCAAAATGTCTAGTCATTTGGTAAGTTACTTTGCAGTAAAATATTTCTTGGTAGTTGCAGATAAAACATTTTTTTCTAACTGTAAATTATATTGTTGTACTTCCAAATGCATACATTCTTTTAAACAAATATATTTCTTTACTTCTGCAAATGTTTTTCTTCACTCTGGTACTACATAATGTCTGGATATTTCTATAAATGCTCAGTAAACAGCATAGACACTGAATATGTGCTTCAGCCTCCATGAGGTTTTTATTCAGATTGTATCTAGAAAGAACATGTACCCCATAGCATATAACTCCCTAGGTAGTGGTATATTTAAAATTATATATCCTATGATAGTGAGCATGGATTATATTCCTTGGATCTGTTTCACTGACATTTTGGTGACCACCATGGGGTATGGACTCCTGATTCACTCTGCTGATGCCAAGCAGATTGAACTATAAAATATGTTCACAAATCAATCACAAAATAACTCACAAATTGAAGTTTAGCCTCAAGATCATGTAGGAAATATAATCGATTGGTGTGGTTATGGGCCTAGACCATCCACAACCAGACAATAGGCTTCACTCTGAGCACCCACTGTTCAAGGATTTTGGACCTCATTTCCAAGGCCCCTTCCCTTCCTCTGTCTGAATTTAATGCATTCAGTGCTGCCTTCTGCATAACCAATCAGAAGCTGATGAAGAAAAATGAAGAAGAAACTGACTGAAAGAAAAATATGGTTAGTTAATTCAATAATGTAAAAATAAAATGTATTTTTTTCATCAGGTACTAATGAAGTATATGTCTGTTAATTAAAGTTAATTACTAATGAAGTTAATGTTTTTTAAAAACCTAGCACTTTCATTCATTTAACTTATCTATTTATTGTAAAATTTCAGAGACCATGCAACAATGACAGTTACCTCACATATGATACTAAGGAATATTCAACATTTAATAATTTATTGTGTGAAGAGATTATACCTTATATAATTTATGTAGTAACCACCAAATTGTAACTAAGGATGCAGACAAACAGTGAAGAAGTATTTATAAACAAAGAATATGTCAGCAAACCATGAACTGTTAAATTATAGACATTCATGTAGACCTATATCAAGATCAGAAGTCAGTCAACTAATTATGAATATGAAACTGACAATGTTTGATTTGCATGTAAATAATTATATTTCCATTGATATATTGTCTTTGTTTATATGGACATCCTGCTATACATAGATCCCATGGATTACCTAAAATTTATAACTATCCTTTAAATATATGAATGGGACCAGTAGCTTTTTTGAGGGGCTGGCTTACTGAACCTATTTCTTTATATTTAGAAAGCATTTTGTAAAAAATTCATAATCACATCAACAGTTATGCACACAAAGGTAGCTGTGATTTACAAAGTAAATAATTGGTTGCAAACAAATGGGGAGCAGGATGTCACATTTGGTATGCTTATTCTGAATGGTTATAGAGGTGAAACAGAACGCATTTAATTAAATTTAGTGATTATGACCAACAACATGCTACCATAATTTGTGAATATTTGTTTTTGGCTCTAGAAAATAATAGTTTTTTTCCTCAAAATTATATTTTTAGCCCACTTCAGGCACAACTATGGGCACTCCTGTGGGTAATACATACATGAAAACTGCAATGTCTGTCGGGAAGCTGGATGTAAATTTCTCTCAACAATAATCCATTTTATAAGAAAATTTGTAATAAAATGTTTTATGAATGACATTTGTGTGTACTGGGGAAATGCCCAAGATGAATTATTAGAATTTCAGCACTAACTTGAAAACAGCACTATTTTTTAAGTTTAATCTAATGTCATAATTAAAATACATTTCTTAGCTGTGTATGTTCAGATTGTAGATATAAAATTTCAGAGTAGTATCCATGGGAAAGAGTTAAGAAAAGTTATTTACTTGCATAGGCCAGTATGAATTCAGTCCATGTTTTCTAATAAAACATATGGACAGATGCTTATAGCCTATAGTAGGACTACACATGATGAACCAAGTATAGAGCAGATGGAGTCTTTAATAAAAGAGTTAGAAAAAGAGGGTATAATATGCAGTTATGAGATCAGACTAAAGAAATAGCAATGGAAATGAAAAACTACTAAAGAAGACCTAGTTTTTGGTTTGCATTGTAGGTGACCTGATAAAAACTGACTAGAGGTGTACAAGAAATACTGAGTGTGTTGTTTCCATAACATATAATAAACACAACAAACAGCTTTGTCTTTATCTACAGGAAATATTAAATACATTTAAGGATGTTTAAACCATAATGGCATAATACATCAACAGCCAAGGTTTGTTTTTAAAAATGCATTAAATCTGAAACAAATGCAAAACTACAAGTAACAATATTCTAGTGCATCTACAGATAAACAAAACAAAGGAATAAAACTGTTATAATTGTACTTGCTGTAAGTATATCTAAGATGATTATTTGTTTACCCTTTCTCTAAAATATCTTATGTTATAATAAACATCACTGCTGCTTGTGATATGAAGTATATACTTTACTTAGCTAGATGTTTATAATGTATAGCTTTTCACATAGGGAAATACAATAGAAAATTGAAGGAGTGTATTGGGAAACTGTTTTGAAATGAAATGCAAAGCAGAAACTAATGCATTATTTAAGTACATCTTTCCAGCAGGACTGGACCATAGATTTAATGTTTTGAAAATATAATTGATAAAAGATGAGGCAATATAATGATTTTTACAGAAATGTTAAATTCATTCTGGATATTAAAATTTAGAACAGTTTGCCCCTTTGGTTTAAACGGCATATGTAGTTTGAAGACATTTCTTAAATTAAGGTAATTGAAAACATGAATGAGTGAATGAATGACCAAATCTACCTTCTTGCTATATCAATCATTTGTTTACTATTTAACCTATTTATTGGCTTTTTAAAGAGCCTTTGATTTATTATTGTTATTGTATTAACAGTTTACCTGTGATAGCTTAAGTCATTTTCACATTGTATAATAAACTAAGAGTGGTTTCTTTGAGCTATTTTGTTTATGTTTTGTTCAGAACTTGTGTTACTACTTGGCTTAACCTTTTCCTGCTTTGAGCTACCTTATGCTATCCAAACAGTTAAATCATCTAATCACCATTCCCAGAAGGTACATGCTTTTACATTTATAACTGAGTAAATAAATAAATTGACTACAAATGTGAATAATTCAAAATACTTTGCTTACTACTTCACATGAACAACTCAGTACCCAACCTCCAATAAGACCTGCAAGCAGATGTCTTTATTATATTCCACTAGATCTCAAACAAAAGCCTCCTTCTTAACTTTATTAAAATATAACTATGATTTTGGAACGAAACAGAAACTAAAAGAAAAAAAAAATCCAAATCCTTGACCACAACAACACACCTCTTTTAAATACCTTAATAGTTGGCTTGACCAAAAACAATTTTTGGAATATGCAATAATGTTCAAACAGTGAACACTTTAGATCCTGTTTTGGAACAGAAATAATTAAAATATTCACACCTGCTTAATAACTACTTTTAAATTATTAATGTAATCTAAAGAAGAACATAGAGAGGGCAATACTAAAATACATGTAGAGTCAAAAACAATAAAAAGAAACTAAAAAGAGACCTAAGACTTCAATAACAACACATAAAGCTCCCAACAGCTGACGTAAATAGTATGTAGGCTGTAGATTCATCATTGCAATCTCTCTGAAGAAACAAAAAAATGTTTTTTTTTTTTTTTTTTTACAGGGCTTCAGGAATGTATCAGGTAATGAACACTTTAAAGTAGATTTTTATGAATACAGAAATTCTGGTCATCAGGTACAGATGTACCAGAATATTTAGTGATTTGGTATTGAACATTTTGAAATGTCAATTTATTGATCTGGACAGATGTTTGATAGTGAATTTGGAATATCAAACTTATAATAAATGGATATTAGTGAATGTTTATTCTTTCATGAAACCAATTACTACACAAAATCTATGAGGGAAAGTTGTACCGTGTTTGCATACATCATTTGTTATCAGGAGGAAGAGTTTAGTTCATGTTTACTTGACACAAAAATATGAAGGGCAGATGTCAGGAATCACTAGAAAATAAAACATTTAATAACCAACTTATCTCAGTTATATCTAGAGGTCCTAAACCATTCTAAAGGGTGTTCTGCAGACAAGGTTTGTTATTTTTTAATATTTATAAAAAAGGTTGTAAATTATAAGGAATATTTAAACTGATGCATGCAGTCTTTTCTCAACAGAAATCTGTAATAACTGAGATAGAATGTTCTCATTATTTTAAGACAGCAGGGAAGGGAATGTTTAAACTAAGACCTTATTTTTTGACAAGGCTGAAGTTCAACATTATTTCAATGAGGAAATGTGCTTCGAGGTGGGCCTCCTCATGAGGGGTTTGGTGAAGGAAGTTCAAAAACAAAACTTAAGTCTGAATATAAGTGAAGATGAACTTTTGACAGACGGAAAGAGTGGAAGGTACACACAGAGTTAGTGTTAAATTATGAGAGCAATAATAAAAAAAAAAATCAGAAATTGCTAAAAAAATATTTAAAAACTCTGCTCAGTTAACAACATCCTCGACGTGGAAACGTGGTATTTATACAGGGGCAAAAAATGGATATTCTCCTATTAGTAAAGAATAAGAAAGTTGTAAAAGGTATAATGTAGATGTTTTTTAGTCCTTAGGGTGAGTTAATTACAATAGTACAGAATAAGTTGTAAGGTGTATCTGAATATTGTTTAGGAAGGTTATTGGCATCAGTAAATCAGGAAATGTAGGGATTGAGGGCTGAACAGCTAGCTGATGCAGTTATGAAGTTTGAATTACAAAAAAACCCCACTACTTTAAGAAAGTTTTATTTCCTGTAAGAAAGATAAGTGGAAACATCACCACTAGGAAACTATAGGCTACATCATGATTATTATGAGTCCTTACCAGTAAAATATTTGAGGATTTTTAGAGTATTGAGTGAAGGGTTAATAAAAAGAATCAAACATGAGAAGCAATGTTGAAAGTACTTTGGAAAGAGCACAAAATGTAACTTTTATGACTGCAGAAGTTATAATAGATTGTGATTATAATTTCTTAGCTGCAATGTTACAAAAGAAATAAAAAAGGTAAAAAGTATATAATTTCTACATATATTAGGGGTTATCCCAGGCAGAGATGCTCATTGATTAATAAAATTTTGATGGAAAAGGGAAGATAAGATGTGGGGTAAGTTAGGGATGTTACGTTCCTTGAATTTTGGATCATGTATATTTTGATGGTGTTTAGTTGTGAAAAAAAATTTAGATTTTTTTCATCAGTCTAACATATGCAGATGAGACAATATTGTATGTTCAAACCAGAGCACATATGATAAGTTTATTACACATTCACAGACAGAATCTGTGCCGGCTGAATTTGGCAACATTCAGAAAAGTAAAGGGTATGGACGTGAAAGGGAACTGTTGGACATTACTTTGTGATTTAGATCATTTTGAGATACTTGGGGGAGAGGATAGTAAAGGTGAGGGTTTTAAAAGGCAAGAAAGAAATACTAGATATGATGCAGACAAAAGCAATCATATGGATAGACATGAAGTTTACATTTGAAAAACAAATGTATATATTTTTATTAAAAAAAAAACTTTCTGATAGGCTTATGAACATACTTCACAGGGATTTATTTTTTACCAGATACGTTTATAGGACAATTGTGTACACATCTCAGTAATGCCCTAACATACTGCTTGTGCATGAATACGTACAGCTCCATGTCAGGATGCCTCTGAGGCCAGGCGACATGCAAATGAGGCAGGCAAGGAAAAGGCATATGCTAATTAGACATGTGCTCTCTCTCTCTCTCTCTCTCTCTCTCTCTCTCCCTGGATCTGAATCCAAGAAGGCATCTATGATCCAAGCAATTTATGAAATTGCTCAGTCATGGAAATCAGCATGGCCAGGACAGAGACTACTGATAAGTCATTGTCAATATCCATTTATAAAGACCGCACCATGGAGGCTGTCAGGGGGATTTCATGTTGTATTTTGTAAGATAAAGACTTGCTGCTTTATTTATTTTTTTTGTCACTGCTACCCAAAAAAGTTATGCACATACCCGTCAATATTGAGAGTGCCCCTAGAAATATAAGTGATGTCATTTTTCCATTCATGCAAACATATACTTGACAATGGTCCTGATAAACCAGGTCTATCATAAAGATCCACTGATTTTTCACATGTACACATACATACTGACACCGCCCAGACAAGTGTGCGTGCAAACACACACACACACACACACACACACACACGCACGCACACACACACACACACACACACACACACACACACACACACACACACACACACACACACACACACACACACACACACACACGCACACACACACGCACACGCACATTTACTTTCAGGCAAACTGAAAGAATATTAATTCACCTTTGTTGAATCTTTCGGGGTGTTGGTGGAAACCACAGCACAATGGATGAGCTCAAAAAGAGAAGGACAGGACATGAACACGCCACATAGAAGAAGCCAAAGCTAAGACCTCAGTCAGAGGCATGCACTATTAGCTGACAATGCTACTCACTGTGCCAGAAATCTGTTACTTTCCCCACACATGCTGCTTGTGCCAAAACAACAAAAGACAACCACTTTTTGTATGAAATACTGGTGCTTATTATGGACAACTTGTTTCTCTTAACTACACTGCAAACCATGTTCATGTCGATCGGTTAGATGATTGTCCATAAAATGAAACCAGTTCACCTAAACTATCTTCAGCAAACATTGAAACATTTTTTGCAGGGTGGCAAGCCATTCTGCAACATCCATGTGCCCCCCCCCTTAAACCCCCCAGAATTATATATACCAACTCTGAAGTTGCAGAACAATGGAGAAAAATCTCCACTT
The DNA here is from genome assembly GCF_019279795.1 of Protopterus annectens. NCBI lineage: Eukaryota > Metazoa > Chordata > Ceratodontiformes > Protopteridae > Protopterus > Protopterus annectens. The sequence continues at coordinate 1,800,801,656 of NC_056743.1, read as the reverse complement.
TCATTAGAGGCAGTTTCGGTAGACTGGCTTTGGTTTCTTTACATTCGCTGAAAGTGTCACATGCTCCCCTGCAAACTTACCTCTCCCAAACACACACATACATAAGTCATAGCAATGCTAGTTTTACACCCATTTCAGCAAATACAATGCATTGTTTGACACTAGTACTGCCATGCCAGATCAGTGACTTGTTTAACAGTGATCAAACAACAGAGGTAAGTCATTTGTATCCATAATCGCTCACTGTTCCCATCAATTACAGCCACTTTATTGACTGTGTACACCACAGCTGTTCTATTGTGGTAACACTAATACTAATAATTGTCATGATAATAAAGTATTCCATCTTACCCACCTTGCAAATGTGCATTACTCTTGCAAAGTCGGATTATTGACTGTTTAAGCTCTGCCAATGTCATTAGGATCAATTACGGACAACTCCTCACCCAGCAGTTACATCCACTTTTGTGTACACTAGTGCTGCATGTCCTATCTGATTGTAATACAACACTGGTCATGTAATGTATTTCAGCCTTGTTTGACACAGACAGTAGCCACTCATTATGTTTATAGGTTCATAGATAGGATCATAGATATTTACTAGGCTTTTGATCTTGAGAAAGTTTTCAGCCCTTACATTTTAGATAAGAATAGGAGAGCAGAACAAGGATATATTGGGAGAGTTACTTGTTGCCCCTGTGCATGCCCTTGAGGAACATGGGAGGTAAACTGAGGATGAATTTCCCATCCATATATCTAAAATTACATTTGAATAGAGTAAGAGGAGTACTTTGCTTCATGTGGAGTGGAAGATGGTTCCACAGCTATTTTTGTGATACATACTCATCCCTCCAACATGTTCTATTTATGTTGCAAAATAGATTGAGAAATACTGTAGACTGAGATCCCATGAATGGGTGTTCACAATACCATTGTACTTGTGAAAGGATGAGGTCTGTTGAAGCTATATATACAAGGCACAGGTTATCTCTTAGTAGTCTGTATGATACCAAGTAGAGGGACAGGTCTCAGAAATGGTCTGCATAGTTTTTGTGATTTAGGCCCTTGTTTTTTTAGTGAGAAAATAATGTGGTCACTCAAGTTGTGTCAAGTGCTTGGAGAGATACACAGCAATGTATTATGGTATTATATCCAATGACTGGCCTAGTGAGAGCTGAGTACAGTGGAATGATTACATTTATGTACGTAAACATTATTCCTTTAGTAATAAGCCCTGTGATGAAAAAGGACTTCCTTACAATAGTGCATATGTGATAATCAAAGAGCTGTTTGTTGCCAGCATATGTTCTCAGATCTCTGACTATGAGATCAACTTTCAGGAGTGTGTTATCAATGTGATAATTACAAGGGAAGCCATGCTTGCTAAAGGATACAATTATACTTTCCATGGCATTTATTTTTATTCAATGGTTTTGGCAATAACTATTTGTTTGGTTTGAGAAAGGCCCTCTTGGAGGATTATTGTGTCTTCTGGGGGGTTTGTGATGGCACCAACTTTACAGTAATTTGCAAACTTGGTTAGCTGTAAGCCTTTAACATTTACTTTGACCTCTGAGAAATAAATGCCAAACAGAAGTGGCCCAAGGATTAAACCCCTTGGGTGTGTGACTAGTGACAGATATCTTGGAGAAGGAAGCCCACTCACCCTAATTTCTTGGGCTCTGTTTGTGAACCAGTTTGCTATCAAACAAGTTGCATAGGGATTTATATTTAGCTGGGAGAGTTTATTTACAATAATCAAGTACAGGATGGTGTTGAAGGCCTTTGTGAAGTCTAAAAATGCAGTGTGTACTGATTTGCCCTCTTCCACTGCTTCAATAACTTACCTGAAAAAGTCAGCCAGGTGAAGTAGGCCGGATCTGCCCTTGACAAGTTCAAACTAGTTTGGGTTAATGTCTTGTAGGTTACCTGTGTCCTTATTTATTATTTCCACAATGGTTCTTTCCATAGCCTTACAGATGAAGTAGGTAAGGCTTATGGGTCTATAATTACCTGTGTCTGTTGACGCTCTCCTTTTTGCAAGTAGATGACTCTTGCTGTCATCCATTCATATTGCATGAAGCCTGTTTGGAGGCTGATACTGATGAATTCTGATGGGGTCTGACAAGTCATGTTTCAGGCTGACCAGGAGGCAGCCTGGTATGTTGTCTGGCCCCTTTGAAGTAGTGTTTGTGACACTGGATAGCACCTTGACAACTTGTTCTTGGGAGATTTGAGGGGGTTGCAGATACAGGTATGTAATATGGGAATACAGGAGGGGAGAGGAGGGTGACGTTTGAACTAAATTTGTCCACTAGTAGATTGGTTAAGTCTTCTGGGTCTGGATATGTGATATCCTTTACTATTATCTCTGTGCAGTCCTAAGTATTCTTTTTTATATTTCTAGCACAGGTAGCTAAGGCTTTGTGGTTATCCTCCACCTGGGTGGCTATTTTTTTACCTCATATCTGGCTTTGGTTGATTTGATCAAGAACGTTTCTTGTTTAGTTTGGCAGGAGCAGCACTGGCATTTTGAAAATTAAATTTACTTTTTCATTCAATGAGTTTTTTTCTTTTACTATAAACCTACATATTAAAGTCTTTTAAGTTGCTTCACACTTCTTTCTTCTTCTTTCGGCTGCTCCCATTAGGGGTCGCCACAGCAGATCATCTGTTTCCATTTCTTCCTGTCCTCTGCATCTTGCTCTGTCACACCAACTACCTGCATGTCCTCTCTCACCACATCCATAAACCTTATCTTAGGCCTTCCTCTTTTCCTGTTACCTGGTAGCTGACCCTCTAATATACTTATTCCTAATCCTGTCCATCCTTATCACACCCAGTGCAAATCTTAACATCTTTAACTCTGCCACATCCAGCTCTAACTCCTGCGTTTTTGTCAATGCCACTGTCTCCAACCCATATAACATAGCTGGTCTCGCTACCCTCTTGTACACCTTCCCTTTCACTCGTACTGGTACTCGTCTGTCACAAATCACTCCTGACACACTTCTCCACCCACTCCATCCTGCCTGTACTCTCTTCTTCACCTCTCTTCCACACTCACCATTACTCTGAACTGTTGATCCCAAATACTTAAACTCATCCACCTTCACCACCTCTACTTCTTGCATCCTCACCATTCCTCTATCCTCCCTCTCATTCACACACATATATTCTATCTTAGTCCTGCTGACCTTCATTCCTCTTCTCTCTAGAGCATATCTCCACCTCTCCAGGGTCTCCTCCACCTGTTCCCTACTCTCACTACAGATCACAATGTCATCTGCAAACATCATAGTCCACGGGGATTCCTGTCTGATCTTGTCTGTCAACCTGTCCATCACCATTACAAATAAGAAATGGCTCAAAGTGATCCTTGATGTAATCCCACCTCCACCTTAAATGCATCCATCACTCCCACCGCAGACCTCACCGCTGTCACACTACCCTCGTACATATCCTGTACCACTCTTACATACTTCTCTGACACTCCCGACTTCCTCATACAATACCACAAGTCCTCTCTAGGCACCCTGTCATATGCTTTCTCTAAATGCACAAAGACACAATGCAACTCCGTCACACAAATCACATGAATCCTGCAAAGCCATGATAATGAGCAAACCGCAGCAAATAGTCATTTCCATCCACAGACGGTAATTATAGTTCATGTGTCTGTGTACCTGTATGGCTCAGATTGCATGACTCTTATCAAATTAAAGCAAACAAGTGGATAAATAACATGCTTTCCCAAATTCTTAATGCAAGAATCAGAAACAAAGTCAGAAGCAGAGCAAAATCTGAAGCAAAATCAGGAACATTCTGTGAAATCAGGGCCATACAGAAGCTATAGGACTCACACAAAGCAGTAAGGATGAGAAACAATGCTTGAATTGAGGTAAGCTAAGAAATATGGCAGTCTCACTTCTGGAAAGCTATATGCTGCTGTAATCATGTCTAGCTATTGATAGAAGTTCAAATGAATGCCAATCACTGAAAAAAACACACAAAAACAACTTTTGCTGAACCGTGTAGGTTATTTTATTTATTTATTTATTTATTTTTGCAGGGTAGCAAGCCCTCCTAACAGTCCGCACATGCTTCAGACTTATATATACCTAATCTGAGATCACACAGCGGTGCAGAAAAGAGAAAGTTCCATGGTTACTGAACGTTCTCACTAGACTTGCTGTTGATAGACACATTCCATTATTGCTTATATATGGGTATCTGCCAATGCCATCATTAAAAAATACTTCATGCTACTGTTGATATAAAATTCAACTTGTCTTCATGCTGCAGATGTGCTGTACAATTTACATTTTGAAATGTTTGGCTTCCTGTTCGGTCCCTCCCACGTTCCGCCTGAGTCATTGTCTAGGGATGTAGAGGTAGGATGAAACAGAAAGCCAACAAGTTGAATAGTTATGCATATAACACCTCACCCAAGGGAGTTGCAGCTGTTTTATCTTTGAACAGAGATGGAGGCTATTTATTCATTCATTATTTTGTTTTAAAGTAATGAAATATATTGCTTCTTTACTTTGAACAATAAATTAATAAATAGTGGGAAAGTGCACCTAGCAGAATGGCACCTAGGTAATTGCTTAGGTTGTCTATGTTTAAGGCCAGCAATACCATCATACCACCATTTGAATAACTAGTGGACTGTGGACCATTTTCATGTGGACATGAAGACTATCAAAGACCTTGTAGATCTGAGTCGTCCACAAGTAGAATCAAAGAAGATGTGTGAGTTACTGGTTTCTTTGGATACTACGATATATGTAGGTTTATATATAGGATTAATAATCTTATCTACAGGGACTTCTCAACAACCTACTGAGAATACATTAGGGATAGTGCAGGCCTCAGCCTTGAGAACCCTGATCCAGTCCCTTAACATTATGTTGCAGTATGTCGAGAAGCATATTGGATTTGCTAATAAGGCTACTTAGTACCACGATTTCTGAATCACCACTCTGCCTCATTGCTCTGTCTGGACAAGCTGGCTATAGCTGTGTGCATCATGGTGACGATGCATATAAGCGCTATGGTCATGCAGACGGCATGTGTATGCCTGTAATGTATTGCAGTTGCACTACAAAGATAGCGTAGTGCCATACTATGTTCTATGACACGTGATCAAAGATGTGCATTTGTGTACATGGAGTTATAATATTAATTTTCAAGCTCACCTGACTGAATGACCACGATTACTTCAGGCACTATGGAATGAATAGCTCCAACATAATAAGACAATCTGGGAGAATGACTAATGCTAATTAACCATGTACCTTCCCTGGAAATGACTGAAAAATCCCAATTTATGTTGCCAAGCAACTCAAAGAATCACTCAATTATGTAAGTTACCATAGGTGGAGGGAAAATTTGAGCCTGTCAATGGACAACAGTTGTCCATTGATTTCAAAGGAAAAAGTGGCATGGCAGGTAAGGTCAGTGAAGACATAGGATTGGGGGTGTATCAGTGTATGCATACTTGAGGAAGTATGTGTGTGCATGTCTGTAGAAGCATGAATAAAATCAGATGAATTTGTGTGCATGTGAATGTGTGTCTGCCTGGGTGGTCGCACTAAGGGGGGGTCAGATAGGGAATCAACAGACAGTTTGAGTGCATGTATGTGTGTGTGTGTGTGTGTGTGTGTGTGTGTGTGTGTGTGTGTTTGTGTAATTGCAGAGGGGTACCTGTAACAATGAGGTGCATAGGTCACCAGTGTAAACACTACTGTTATCACAAATCTGACTGTGATAATGGTAAAAAAAGTGTGATTCAGGAACATGTTAATGATCTGATTTATTTTCTATCTATCTATCTATCTATCTATCTATCTATCTATCTATCTATCTATCTAGCTGTCTGTCTGTCTGTCTGTCTATTTATTCATTCTTTGATTTTGTTGGCCACAGTAGTCCAACTAGGCCACTGTACATTCTTTTACAAGGAGACCCAGGGAAAAAGCTCCACTTACAAAACAGGTTGATTTTATATAACAGAGAAAAATAAAGCTTTATGTTACATTACGGCCATAAAATATAGAGTAGTTACATATTAATACATAACAAATTAGCACATACAGTGAGGTTTAAAATGTCAGTTTACAATTTTACATTTATGGCTATAAGAAATGAGTGAGGAGGTATGAAAGATATGAACAAAAAGCAGAGATGAAATGAGAAATATGTGAGTAGTATGTATATTTTTTAGATGATATCTGATAATGAGGTCTCTCATAGCTACCTCTGAATCGCATTTTCAACCAAACACATGAATTGACCTACCTGCAGTAGGCCATTTACACGAGTGATAAGATTTATTTCTGAATCTCATATAATGTGTCTTTTTGATGAGGGATAATACCAGAGACCTTGATGCAAACCCATATAGCCACAGGGAGAACATGGAAATCTGGTATCAAAGGCAATTCAGCTGGGAACTGATCCAAAGAACCAATTGCTGTAAGGCAGCAGTATTAACTGCTTCACCACACCACTGTTCATTGGTGCAACGTGACACTTAACCTCTGAGTATTATTTGCATATGTATTCCTTAGAGCGTTCTAAATGCATTTCTGTAATTGCAATAAAGGATATTTGCATCTCCTCTGAAAAGATGGCTAGGCTTATTGTGATTGGTTTGGTCAGTAGAATCCAGTAACAATAAATAAAATGCAGGCTGAAGTTTCAAAATAATTCTCCTTACACTCTCGTAACTGGAGGTTAATGCTGAGGATTAAGGATATGCGCTGTTAGTAAGCTGCTTGCTGTAGTCCAGAGGCTGATTCTCTTAGCCTGTGATGACTTAATGAGTGATTCTAAGCAAGTCATTTACCAGGCAGTGCTCCTGGGTCACTTGTGTCTAGTGGACCTACCTGCTTTACAAATAAAAAAGAATATTGCTATGGTATTTTTTTAAGTCATTACAAAAAAAAATATGTACATTTAAATTTGAAACTTTTTGTTTTTAAACTGCTCTGCTATTGTAACCCACTCAGCTATGAAACTGAAACTTGATATATGTCTGACTTGTCTCAGACCTATATTGCTGTTGTTACAGAATTATTTTCACTACATATCTACTTTAGGTCCTGCTTTAAAATCCATTTAGTCCCACATTACTCAGTCATACTGTATCACCACTGGTACCTTTCTTCTTCAGAGCTCTGTTCTATCCCATTACTTACCCAGAATGTTATTATCTGTTTAGTGTCGTCTTACATTGTCCAGCATGCAGAACCATCCATGTCATTCCTGCACAACAGCTTTTTCAAGTTGTGAGCTTAAACTACTCAAGTCAAATCATTCTCTATGTGTTGTCTTCTGCCTATGATGTGTAGCTTTGAAAGTGACTTCTGTAAGGCACCATTAAAACTTTGACATTGAAACATTGACTTCTCTAAGGTGCCATGTAAACATTGACTTCTCTAAGGCACCATGGAAACACTGACTTCTGTATGGCACCATAGAAACACTGACTTCTTTATGGCACCATGGATACACTGACATCTCTAAGGCACCATGGAAACACTGACTTCTCTAGGGCACCATAAAAACACTGACTTCTGTATGGCACCATGGATACACTGACATCTCTAAGGCACCATGGAAACACTGTCTTCTCTAGGGCACCATAAAAACACTGACTTCTGTATGGCACCATGGATACACTGACATCTCTAAGGCATCATGGAAATGTTGACTTCTCTACGGCACCATGGAAACATTGACTTCTCTAAGGCACCATGGAAACACTGACTTCTCTAAGGCACCATGGAAACACTGACATCTCTAAGGCACTATGGAAACATTGATTTTGATGACAGATAAAGCCTGCTTGGCTTACATAGCCTGATTATTTTCCTGTTTACAAGTAGAATCTGCTTAACTGTTTTTCTACTCCTATAAAAATGCCTTAGCCTCGTAGCATGGACTTTTAAGTTGCATTGCCATGACTGAACTCAGAGTTTATGCAAGAACAATGTTCAGATACCCTTCCCGCCTTACTCATCATAGTTCTCCTGAAGTAATCACCCTTTATAGTGGTCTGTGTTTTTTTTCTTGTAGATTAATTTTCTGAAAGGTGCTGCTGTCTTGGAGAGTTATTTGTCTTCTAACGCTTCTACCTGCTTTCCCTTTCCTTAACAGTGTAACAGTATATCATCATAACATTTTAACTATTCTCCTTAAATCCTTACTAGCACAGACGTATGCTCACTGTCCAGCTCTGAAATGTCCCCTTCTTACATCAGTGTGACAATTAGATTTACAGACCTGTGACTAATACTCTAAATAGGGTCTCATATGTATAAAGGATGACACTATCATGTTTTCTTCAGATAACTCAACCCTTACCTATGAATTCCAGTATGTAATTATTTGCAATTTATTAAAACACCACTAGCGACAACAGCCACAATCACAGAACAAAGCTGGTAGAAAATATATTTATTGCACTGGTATTTTTTTGTCTTTTTTATTTTGGTGGTATTTGTATTTACAATTTATTAACCTGGCAAGTGGGCTGATCTACTGCCCTTTTCAGTGATGACCCACATGATTAAAAACTAACATAAGTACACATGAACATAATACAAAAAATTATAGATAAAGAATTAGGAAGTTAATAACATATAAATATAAAATATAGGAACATTATCGTGGTAAATAAAATTAGTAATTATATGGATGACTTCGATAACAAATATGGACTAGTTATTTAAAAACCTTATGTAGAGTACAGATAACTTAATACAAAAGAAGAAACAGTGCTATGTACAACTTAGTTCTGTAGATATAACACATGTGCGCTTGCTTTGAGAAAGACAGTAATGGTTTCACTGTTAAGACCTAAACATCTCTATAGGTTGGGCATTGCATTGCTTTAGCGTGTATCATGAAAGCAGTTACAGTTTGCTTCATTACGTAAATGGTCTCTAAGTGAAGTTTTGAAGGCTAGCATGCTCTGATTACTTTTTACTTCATTTGAGAGACTATTCTCGATAGGACTGAGAACAGAAAGGGCGCTTTCACTAACTACATTGTATTTTCTCTCTATCTCACCAGCTTTCCTTACATGCCTGTCTTTAGATGAAATGGTAAGACCACCTCCAGGTTACCTTTCCTGTTATTACAACCATTAATTCTTGTTTAGTGTATTGGATTTTGTTTACTAAATGCTATCACATTTTATTTTTTTGCCCTGAACGAAGTCAGGCTATCAGTTTTTAACTATTCCTTTTTTACTTCCTACACCTGCCTTGCTTATCAGCTTGTGTTATAGCTCTTTCTGTAATGCATTAAAAGGAACACTTTTCCATCAGACCCTTTTAAATTCGCATTCCAAAATATGTTTAGTGGGACTCTGTGTCATGTCTAGAAACAGCAATGTGTTGAATAATTGCTCTCTGCTGAGAATTAATTTTTTTCAGTGAGATTTCCCACTCTTTGTGTTGCTTTTGAAGTCTGACATTGATGTATTGAGCAATGCATGAGTAAGTTGCCTGCGTATATTGCCTTTAAGAGTCTGAGTTTAAACCTGCACAGGAACACTCAGTTCACTAGCAGCTTCTGAAAGTGAAAGTATCATACTTTATGCGATCTTGCAGATGTAACTCAAAGGCAGGCCCAATAGAATACACTAACACTCCCAAATTAATATCATAACAAAATGTTAATAAGGAGGCGCTATTTTAATGGCTAGCCTGTCCGAGAAGGGGGAGGGGGGGTCAGAAAAGGTTTTTCAGCACAAGAAGATAGTCCTTAATGATGAGACTGGGGAGTATCTATCTTGCCTTAATAGTCAGGGGGTGTGCATTGACTGACATTATCAGTCTTAATGGATTTATGTCATTGCACTTCCTGCATAGAAGGGTGAGACAGGGTTAGGACATAAAACTAAAAAAAAAAAAAATCCCCAAAAATGTTAGCAAGTATGACGCTGCTATGGGATAACTCAGTCTCCCTCTGACAATGAGATAAATAGCAGATTGGGTCCAGGCGATTAGGAAGCTGGTGACAAGTACCTCTCAACTGTCCCAGATTTTGCAGAATGTCCCTAATTTTGCCTTGGATTTTTTTTTTATCCTGTCCCTCATAAAATGTTTGATTTTTCTGATAAATAATTTATTATTATAGCCAGTCAATGATGCTAGATATTAGAGATTTGTAAGTTTTATTTTTCAGAAAATGCATATTGATGCAAAATCTGATTTTTCTATGATAGCTTTTAAATGAATTAGAATAATATTTGCAGATTGTCCCTGATTTTGGGCTTTTGTTCCCCCACTACTTTTGTCTTTGTTGCTGACCAAAGAAGTTAAGAGCTACATCTTGGTATCTGAGACTGAGGAAAGGTACCATGAAAAGATGATGGTCTTCTACACAGGAACAAAAACATTTTTTAAAAAATAACTGCAAGAGTATTTAAGAAAATAGAAAGCACCATGTTCAATCATTCAACTAAAAAGTTCCATCTATATTTTATTCTGACTGGATGACCACCTTCCAGTTTACCTGGATACAAAGTAGAGCTTCTTATTTGAGTAAGTGCAAAGGTTTGTCAGATAATAAATGTTAGGTCAGTTTCTCTGGGACTCAGTACTTCTGCTGTCTGGTAACCAGTGTCTGATTAGATAAATGTGCAGGCAACAATTGTGATTGAACCACGTCAGGGCTAACCACCTAGTGGTATGAACCTTGGCTCTAGATGATTCTCACTATTAAAGTGACACCCTGACCCATATGCAAAAATGGGAAAAGGAGTTGTAGATGGATGTGGATGGATTGTAATTGATATGAAGGATAAAACAGAGTTAAGGTGAAGTGGAACAGATGCTATTTGAAATTGGCCTGAGCTTACCTATGGGCTGTTTGTATGCCATAGTTTTCAAAATGAAGAGCATGTTGTATGATGAAGGTGCACTATTAAATCCTTGTAGACTTTAAAAAATGAAATATATGGTAGCAATAACAAGCTAAATAGAAAACAAATGATGCTGTCAGTGCCTGTAAGTTTAGGGAAAGCATGTTGCATTCCACTGCCTTGTGTTCAGACTGTATCATTAATACAACGGCTTGTTTAGTATTCATTGCAAGATCATGCATTCTTAATGTGTTGGCTAATGTAAGATGGTCTGTGTAATTTACTTAACCATGTTTTGTACACAGCACACTGCACTGTCACCCAGACGTCTGGGGCAGCATGACTGGAGGTGTAACACAGAGAAATGATCAGTGCTGGAGAAGAGCAAGTTTAAAGGAATCCTGCTGACCCTGGTAGGTTAACAACATACAAAATCAAGTTTCATAGGTTGATAGGTTCTTTCTAAGCTAAAAACCAAGGAGATAATAAAAAAGCTCAGTCACATCATCTCGTACTAATCGAGAGATCAACAATGTCTCCATCATATTAAGATTTTCCCCGCACACATATGTGAAAATTTGCAGTCACCCATTTAGCCATGCAGACTGGTTTTAAATGTGCATAAGGAAGTGCTACACTTGAAATGTAAACACAGCCTATTCCAGAAATGAGTAATTCATTGGGTAATGTACCCGTCATATCATCCGGTGGTGTTGATGTGGTAGCACAGGTTTAGGTCTCTAGGATGGGTGCTTGCTTTACCACTAATTCTGTTTAAATGAAAGAGTTCAAAGGGTGCTGGGTCATTCATAGCACAAAAGGCTAAGAAGAGGTCATGTCTCAGGAGTCTGTATGACACCGAATGGAAGGTCATGGCTTTTAGTCTATCAGAATAGTTAAAGGCAATGAGACCCAAGATGTTTCCTTGTGAGGAAACATTGAAGTCTCTTGAGTTGGTTTGGATGCTTATTGAGATACATGCCAACTGGAGCATTAAATGATGAGCCTAATAAAAAGGAAACAAACATTAGTTCGCCAAAAGTTATTTTCAGCAAACATGTATTCATCGACCCGTATTAAGCAAAAAGCACCAACTACATAACTTTGTCCTTTTCCCCACTGTAGTGTGATCTCATAGTTAGTATATATTGTTAGGGGGTGCAGGGGGCAAAACTCTCTACTTGGATGGGTTTGATTTAGTTAGTTGTGGGTTCTGTTGTGCTGTGGGGCAATTGTTTCATTGCCCTTGGAAAATTGAGCAAATCGCGGAAGTGATTTTCGCTGAATACATAGTGATGAATAGGTGTTCGCTGAAAATAACTTTCGGTGAACTGATATAGAGCTGAAACAAAGTGGGAGTATAACCTCTCTGGATCTGGATCTAGTGAAACCATCATGAAGGATAAGTTTTTGCAAGGTAGAAGGAGTTCCTAACCACTAAAGGCATGAAGGTCAAAGGAGAGTCTACTATCAGCAGAAGTAAACACTAATGACTGTCAGAGTTAATGTTAGATGTGGAATGTTATCGAGATGGTAAAATAAATTTGCCAAAAGAAAGTATGCTGCATTTCTTGACAATGATTGTAAGCCTGTGATTAGCACACCAAGCATTTGTTTTGTCTAACCCTTGCTGGAGAATTTGAGTATCAGAATGGCATTTGATAATTGTCTCAAGTTTGCAATCATCAGCAAAATTGATTAGCCATGATTCACTGATATCAGCTTTCAAACCAGAGAAGCATATATCTAATAAGAAGGGACCCAGAAGATATCTTTGTGGGATACCACTGTGATTTTTATTTTATGTGTAGAGAAAAACAGCCCCATCGGTAATACCATGGGTCATGTCGAATAGCCAGTTACCTATCCAGGGAACCATGTATGGGTTAATGCTGAGTTGGGGGTTTGTCAATAATCCCAGCGTGGGAAGTTAGCATCAAGGGCTTTGGAAAGGTCTGTATAGGCAGCAAGGACTATGTCCCCTTATCAGTGGCTGCAGTAACCCTTTCATAAAACTCAACCATGTTGAGCAGAAATAATCTTCCTTTTACAAACTTAGACTGGTTAGGTTCAAACGATATATGGTTACCTATATGGTTGTTTATTGTTTCAACAATAATATAGTTCATAGCCTTGCAAATAATACTAATGAGACTAAGAGGCCTGTAATTCACACAGTCAGTAGAGAGGTTTCTTTCGTGAAAGGGTAACACAGCAGAATTTTTCCACACCTCCGGGATGTAACCTGTGGAAAGACTAAGGTTGAAGTGTTGATAGACAAGGTAAAACTTAGAATTTCTCAGTGGGCATCCATTGATAATTTTGGGATCTATGGAACTATTACTGTTAGTTTTCAAAAGTGCCAAAAAAACGTGATGCAATGTAATTTTAGGAGGAGAAGTATGGGAAGAATAGAGAGATAGATGGGATTTGGGGGAAAGCTAGAAGAGAATTTGCCTGCAAGAATATTAACAATATCCACAGGGTCAGAGAAGGAGGTTCAATTAGAGATAAGGTCAATACAGAATTGTTAGTCACTTCAGCTAATAGAGTTGAAGAAAGCCTTATGGTCACATTCTGAATTTATTGCAACCCTAAGTTCATAGCTGGTCTTACATTTCACACTGGCAAGTCTGAGAAACTTACTCAACCATTTTTAAATCCCTTTTATAATGATGATGCGAACATCTCTTTGAGCTGGCCAAGAGCTTTTCCTTTTCTTTAGAATGCTTGTTGATGTTTTAGATTCACCACATGGGTTTACTTTGAAACTTGCCATCACACTTGCCTCAGACTGGTGTAGTGCAGATGCCTCGATATGTCAATTCAAGAGGGAGTAACATTCAGAGTAGTAGGCAATGGCCTCATGTATAATGTTTTATTGAAGAGCTATACCATTTGCTGTCATCAATAAGATCAGTAAATTGTAAAAAAAATATTTTGGAGTAATCTCTGAATGTGGAGAACTCATTAGGGGCAGCAGAGTAAGCTTTTAGGTAGACATTCATGACAAAGTGGTCAGATTTGACTTTGTAGGTAGTAATAAGTGGGTCTATATTACCTGATCAAAAGACGTATTCATCGAACACCTTTTCATCGACACATAAACAGTGAAGTCACAAAACTTCGAATGGCCACTTCAGCAAATTTTTTTCCCAGGGGGAAAAAGTTGCTTGGCCAACCAAACACCAGACTCTCAGACCCTATGAAGTGAGGGGCTGTGCCACCCACATCCCCCTAACTAAATATACCAACTCCGAGATCACACTACAGTGGAGAAAAGAGCAAATTCTTGATGACAGCCAAGTGTTTTTCCCCTGGTAAAAAATTCACTGAAGTGACCATTTGGAGTTATGTGACTTCGCTGTTTATGTGTCGATAAAAAGGTGTTAGATGAAAACACCTTCCAACAAGGTAATATAGACCCATAATAAGTAGGGTACTGAAATTGTATGAAACATTTGTGAAGGCAAGGTCAAGAAGATTAACACCTCTTGAGGTCAGGGAGACAGAGCTGCCTTAATTTAATCCGAATGAGTTTTATTTTAGATAAGCCCTTTTGTCATAAGACTTCAATTTGTCTAAATTACTTTAGGTCACTTATTTACTTACTTCACAGAAGGGTGAGAGGCATGTGGAATATGAGCTAGCCAATAAATGTTATGCCATTCAAAGGAGATAGGTCAAATGCAGTTGACACATTAGCCAATAAGCTACAGGCAATTGCTGACCAGTGAAAAGGCTGGCTACTCCATCCTATTTTGAATAACACACAGTTTGATTAGCTACCCATCTAAAAGTCTATGTGTTTGGATACTACAACTTTTTCTCCATGCATTATCTTGTAATACTTTACAAAGGCATCATTGGTAGATGGTTATTGTTTAATCTACACTTGAGAGTTAATTTCTACTGTACTTTTACATTAAGACATCTTTAGGATCATCCATCTTGTGGTAAAAGATGTTTGCCTACTCTTTAAGAGTTGGGAAGCACTCCATCGAGCTCAAAGTGTGGTTGCTTATTTGCAAGAGGTCATAGGAGTCAGTTTTCAAGCTTTTCTTCTCTGATATAAATCAGGAGAGTTTGCAGTACCATGTGTTCACTTTCATAGAGGTCATTAATGCTTTTCAAGCATTTCAAGTGCATCCAGGACAATCCAGGCTAAAATATTATTTTCTTGAGTTACTGCACTTAAACTTTCTTTATACAAATTATATCTTCTTTTTTGAAAATTTTTAAAGCATTTAATTTTGTGGCAAAAATAATTATTTCTGTGTTTGATTGATCTTTCTAGTTTTGTTTGACTCCAGATTGACTTGTAAAGGGTAAATTAGTCATGGACTTCGTTGTTTGTTAGTTTTTTTTTTTTTGTCTGTACCTGAGATGTAATTTTGCTGTGCTTTTACATTAAGACATTCCACGATCATCTATCTTCTGGCAGAAGGTGTATGGCTGGTCTCCCCAAGTTGGAAAGCACACCAGGAGTTCAAAAGTGTGGTTGTTTATTGGCTAGAGGGCATAAGAGTAAGTTTTAAAGCTTTTTATTCTTTGCTTTAAACCAGGGGAGTTTGCACAGAGCTGCCCACCATGCAGCAGCATTGGTTTAACATTGCAGTGTATAGTAGCAAATGCCTTGACATTAAAATTTCCCAGTAAAGTTAGGAATAGGTCTGGTACTTGTTACCCAGTGTGGCATTGCATGGAATTAAGCCTAGAGCAGTTAGCTTGTACATTGACAATCCCTACCATATCCTAGCGCTATATAATATCTTGCTCTTAACCCCAGAAACTAATTTGCATATAGAATAGCAGTACCATATCTTAGCACTATGTAATCTTGCCCTTAACACCAGAAACTACCCTAGAAGACCCGTGGTAAAACCCAGTCCTTAATCCTACACAGCCCACCCTATTACAGGACTGAACAACAATTTTCTTATGTCTCTGTGGCCAGATTGGTAGATGTGTGCATCCTAAGGTAATGTAACAATTGTTTCACGCTCTCAGACAACCAGTTAATCACTGAGAAAATAAGACATTATGTGAGATATGTAAATACTCAACTTCCTTGAAGGTAAAAATGTCACAACCAAATGAGGTTGTCAAGAATACCTGTACTACATCCCATGCACATACCACTCACCACACTCATACATTGTCTTATGCTGAGGTTCTTAAAAGAAACCTTTGCAGATCTCAAAAACATTCAAAGCCATTTAACATCTCACATAAGCCTGCACCCAATGGTCCCCCAACAGCAAAGCCCATAGGGTGAGCATATACTTTACCTTTTCATTACGAACCCCATCATGTGACACAAAGATGCCCCAGTCACCAGGTGAGACAAGGCAAAGATAATGGTAAGCTGCCAATATGGCGCCAAGATCTGCAATATCACACACACATTCAGGTAACGGCACCACAAGTACCAATATGATTCTGTCATAGTCCATGTAGATATAAATTACCTCAGATGTACCTCACTGGACTACATGAAAAGAGTCATAATGGATCTCTCAGAATATGTGTCACAGACCAGTTATGAGCCTTACATTGAGCAGCATTCTACCTTCACTAAGGATGATGCCGCCATACAAACATAAAATGGTTGATTTTAATAATTGGCTTAGTTTTGGGTGTCACTTCAGGGAGATCCAATATCTGTCAGCATGGGAGGACATGGTCTATAGACCACATTGCTTTGTCAAGAACAGGCTGCACCTAACCTCCTAGGCTTTTGGATAGTGGCTGAAACTTTATCCACCCCATTAGAACCTTTTTTAGACAATGCCAAAAAGGCAGACCTACCAACAAAGTGAAATAGTCTCCAAGCAAACTTAAGGTTTTACATCTCAATGCCAGGAGCTTAAACAAAAAAACTCCACACCCTTCAAGAACTCCTCACTTTGGAGAATGTAGTCATCTGTGCTTTGACAGAGACTTTGTTTAAAGCAGTAGAAGGTATTCCAGCAGTGCAAGGCAACAGTATATTCCACACATTTAGACCAACAACAGCACAGATTGGGGCCAAAGGTGGGCGTGTTTCAATCTCTGCTAGCAGCATACCTCCAGGTTAGTTAAACAGGATGATACTATGGAACGCGTCCATGTGCAAGTCACCAAAGGTAAGGTACCTTACCAAATCATGACCAGCTAGAGGTCACTAACAATGGCCCTAAAGTCTCACAACTCTTACTTAAACCTACTAGAGACACTCACCATCCAACCAAACACCCAATTTATGGGTGATTTTAACAACCTCTCTGTAGACTAGGAAGCTTACACTACCTCAGACTCACAGGCACAAAGGTTCCTGGACTTTAGTAACAGAAACACATTGGAAAAGATAGTGAATGCTTCAGCCAGAGGATCAAACATACTGGATCTGGTACCCACTGTGATGCCCATGCCCTGGCCCAGCAATCAAGGAGCCTCAATCCTCACCATTAACACCAGAGAGGGCATCTCATATATGAGGAAAGGATAACAAATACACACAGTAAAGCACAATTTCCCTTAAGAGCACACAGAGATCACAGTCAGTCCAGGGCTGGTCACTCCCTTCCTCCCCAGGTCCCCAATAAGACTCCCCACTGGCACAGCTATAGGGTCCAGATCTCAGCCTAGCTGGGCAAGCTAAAATCTCCAGCACCCTTTCTGTCCAACCAGTGCTTCGTGTCCCTGCCCAAGTAGCTGACACACCCACACTGAGATAAGAGTTTACACAACAATACAGACACTTCTGGGGAAGGCTGGCACAGGTTCTCCAGCTGTGCCCCTTTTACCCAGACTATACAGCAGTAATTACTGCCACCACCCAGTTAATAATATCAGCTACCCAAAGGCTCTTAAAAGGGTGTCCAATTATTACTGTGCGATATTGTTATCCAATTGGTAGATGTGACTAAACAGTCAAAGCTTATTTGGAGGGTCTTGGACAGTAAACTCTATAAGTATGCAATGCACTCTAGAGCTTAACTTATCTCTACACAAACCCAGCCACAGTTAAAAGGTTTTAAAATATTAAATAATAAATAATTAAAACCACAAGACAATACTTTCTACTACACAGGCAGTGCTAGTCAAAGTTCAAAGATCACACATAAATACTTAAAATAAATCAGTACAGTTCTGACATCACAGAAAAACACTTAGTCTAATAGTTCTAGCTTCTAGCTATCTACAAGAAAACACACTTCTAAAATAACTTACTTAAATAGAGCAACAGGCAGTGCTGTGAGTTGGATAGTCAGACAAAAATGCTTCATAATCTCTGGTTCTCACTGTTTAAACTAAAACTGCAGTTCTGCTAAAACATTACATCATGTCATACTTTTGTGGTGTTCCCTGGCTGACAGAAACTGCATTTACATTCTTTTACACTAAGAGCAATAAAGGACATTCCACATGTAAATAAATCACACCGCGGTGGTAGTGCTGCGGTAGCGTCACAGTTAGACATTGCCCATTCGATTCTCAGTTAGAGCATCTTCTGTGTGGCGACATGCGTGAATGGGCATTCCTTCGTTGAAGGTTGTACATTAGGCCCAGCAAGCCAGTACGTAAAAATCTACTGCCAATCATTAGCAGACCGGAGATCCACTGTGGCGACCCCTAACCGGGAAAAAGCCGAAAGACACAAACAAAACTTTAGCATTAAATCAATAGGCAGAAAGCCTTCAACTAGCCAGACTGGAGCCAACTTATAAACATCAGTGGCACTCATGAAATAGTTTTAATTTCAAAGGACCAACAAGAAATGCTTGACAGCTTTCTTTACAGCAGAGGGCAATGTTGCCACATTGTTTTAAGTTCAACGTTTACAGTATTTACAAATGATAGAATTATGTACCAAATTCTATTTGAGTAGGCTGGCAGCCTTCACCCATCTCTACCAGTCTTCACATCCCCCCCACCCCCAGAGAATTCAAGCTAGTTTTTCAGGTGACCCTTGAGAAACGCAGCTTGAGAAGGTAAGGTCTATCTGAGTATACCTACCCCATTCCCTGTCTTGAGAGCCCATCTGCATTGGCATTGCTACTCCCAATGGGGTGCTGCACTGACATATCATTTGCTTGCAACCCTAGGCTCCATCTTAGCAACTTGGCATTTTGCTGGTTGGCTCTGTTTAACCATGTTAGAGGGTTGTGATCTGTCATAACAGTGAATTTCCTTCCATAAAGATAAGGCTGAAGTTTCTGCAGTGCCCACACTATAGCTAGACATTCCTTTTCTACAGCTGCATAACATTCATCCCTGGGTTGGAGTCTATGACTGAGAAAAACCACTGGGTGTTCTTCCCCCTCTGAAGAAATCTGGCTAAGTACAGCCCCTACCCCATGGTTTGAAGCGTCCACCTGCACAACAAATTCTTTGCTGTAATTTGGACTGACTAACACAAGGGGTCCTACCAAAGCTTCTTTAAGCTTCTGGAATGCCTGCTCACATACTGGGGTCCATACTACCTTATCTGACCTGTTCTTTCTTGTCAGGTCTGAGAGGGGAGCAGCTATGGTACTATAACTGGGGATGAACTTTCTGTAGTACTCTGCTGCCCCTAAAAATGCCCTCACCTGCTTTTTAGTAACAGGTGCAGGCCATGCCTGAATGGCTTCAACTTTGGCAGGTTCTGGCCTTATCTTACCACTCCCCACTCTATGTTCTAGGTAGGAGGCCTCCACCATACCCCCCTGACATTTGCTCGGCTTAATGGTCAACCCTGCCATCTGTCGTCTGCCCAGCACCTCCCTGACATGCTGAAGGTGCTCTGGCCAGGAATGGCTGTAGATGGCAATGTCATCCAGGTAAGCAAGGGCAAACCCTCCTGCTCCTGCTAGGATATTATCTACCAGCCTCTGGAAAGTTGCTGGGGCATTCTTCATCCCAAAGGGCATCTTTATGAACTCATACAAGCCAAAAGGAGTCACAAAGGCTGACGTCTCTCTAGCACTGGGAGTCAAGGGCACCTGCCAGTAACCCTTGGTAAGATCAATGATTGCAAGATACATAGCCCCACCCAGCTGCTCTAGGGCCTCATCTGTCCTAGGCATGGGGTATGCATCTGACTCTGTGTGACTATTTAATTTCCTGTAGTCCACACAGAACCTGGTGCTGCCATCCTTCTTTGGCACCAGCACCACTGAGGAGGCCCAGGGACTGTTGGACTGTTGAATCACCCCTAGTTTCAACATCTCCTGTACCTCCTCCCTCAGGGTCTGTCTGACTCTCTCAGGCACCTATAAGGGGCCTGCCTAATAGGCCTTTGGGGTCCTGTATCTACCTGCTGATGCACCAGGTGGGTGCACCCTGGTTTCTCAGTGAACATGTCCCCAAATTCCTGCAACACCCTGCTTGGATTTTTCAAACCTGGGTAGGAGATAGCTGCTTGACATTGCTACCCCTTCCACTGAGGTGTCAGCCTGAGAATCACTGAGGAGATCAGTCCCCAGATCTCCCTCAGACACCTCCTGCAATCCACTGCAAATGCTCAGCACAAGGGCCTCCCTATCATGGTAAGGTTCCATCATGTTAACATGGTACCATTTGTGCCCCTGCTGTCTGCTTAGCAGTTCCATCATGTAGTTAACATCACTTACCTTTCTTACCACCTTGTAGGGTCCCTCCCAAGCTGCTTGCAGCTTGTTGTGTCTGTCAGGAATGAGAACCATTACCTGCTGCCCCACAGCATAGTCTCTAGCTCGGACATTCCTGTCACACCACACCTTTTTCTGTTGTTGGGCTTCTGCCAGGTTCTCTTGGACCAAGCCCATGCATTCCCTGAGCCTTGTCCTGAGGTTTAGGATGTAAGCCACAACAGATTCCTTGTGAGATTCACACTTATCTTCCCATTCATCTCAAATTAAATCTAGAGGTCCCCTCACCCTATGCCCATACAGCAACTCAAAGGATGAAAAAACTGTGGATACCTGGGGAACTTCCCTGTAAGCAAACAACAAATGGGGTAAATATTTGTCCCACTCTTAAACTGATCTGCAAATGCCTGTAGGATGGACTTGATTGTAGAGTTTAACTTCCCAACAAGACCATTAGTCTGGTAATGGTAGGGGGTGGTCTTCATGTGCTTCACCCCACAGGACTTCCACAGACAAGCCAGCAGGTCTGACATGAAATTGGCACCTCGGTCAGTCAGTATTTCTTTTGGGAAACCTACCCTGCTGAAAATCTCTAACAAAGCATTTGCCACCTTCTCTGCCTCAATGGTGAACAAAGTCACTGCCTCAGGGTATCATGTATCATAATCCACTACCACTAGGATATACTTTTTCCCTGTGGAACTTGGAGTACTCAGAGGACCCACAATATCCATAACTATCCTCTGAAATGGCAGCTCAATCACAAGCAAAGGCATTAAAGGAGCTTTCATCTTGTCTCCTGCCTTGCCTACCTTTTTGCACTGCTCACAGGTCCTGTTACATATCTGGAAATTCCAGGCCAATAGAAGTTCTGCATAATACGCATCTTTGTACATTTTATGCCCATATGACCTGCAAAGGGAATATCATGGGCTATGGCTAGAAGCACCAGATGGTAGGCTCTAGGCACTACCAACTGCTGTACTCTCTCACCTTCTAGCCCTCCCTCAGGGGTCCACTCTCTGTATAGTAACCCTTTGTCCCAGTATACAGATTCTCCCTTTCCTTGAAAAGCAGGTAATTCCCTAGCTACCTGCCTCAGGCCTTACAATGTAGGGTCTGAGAGCTGAGCCTGTCTCAACTCTCTCCTTGTAACCCTTCCCAGCTCCACTTCCACAGGACGTCTGGCATCCTCTGACAGTGGTGCCTCACTGCCAGCCTGGGTACTACTACTCACCTCTACCTTTGCAGTCACTCTGTCCAAGGCCACATCAGTACACACAAGCAGCTGTGGCTCACCTTCAGTTTCACTTCTATAGAGTAGCTCCCTCCCTGAAGTAACCACATCCCAAGTCCTGGCTGTAAGCATGCAGTCTGTCTGGGTCTCCCCCAGGCTACCAGACTAACCTGCTTGTCTCCAAGCCTGACTGCATGTAACTGCACAATCACAGGGCACTGCACTATCAAAATCATTGCCTATCAGGACATCTGCAGGTATATCCTCAAACACATCTACTTGCTGGCTTCCTTTTCCACGCTCCCAGTCAAGGTGAACCCTAGCCAAAGGTATTTGGAATGGGGTCTCTCCTAAAGCCCTGACTGGTGTAGACTGCCCAGACAATTAGTGCTCCTCTGTAATCATTGCAGGCTTTACAATGGTTATATCAGAGGCTCTGTCTCTCTTGGCAATGGCCTCTTTGCCATTCACTACAATAGGATATAGCCTCTGGTGGTAGTTTTGTACCCTTGTTGTCCCAAGACAACCTACTATTGGCATTTTGTCTTTCCCACTTACTGGGTCCCTCACCTTTGGTTCCCCACCTTGCCTCTGTGGACATCTGTATGCCACATGGCCCCACTGGTTGCATTCAAAACATTTAATTCTAGCTCCTGGATGTGTACCTGGACTAGTGGCTTCCTCTACTACTGGCAGATTCTGTTGGGGCAGTCAGTGCTGCCCACCATGGGTTTCTTTAGACCCATGAGCAGTACTGGGGGTCCTCTTCCTGTGCAGGGCTATCCTGCTTGCTAGGTATAGGTCTCCCTTCTTCCCCAACTCATCTGAAGTAGCACATTGTCTATCAGCTAACCAGATCCTCATGCCCTCAGGCAAAGTGCTAAGGGCTTGTTCCCTCACCAAAAGGTCTGCCAGCCCTTCAAATGTGGTGACCTGACATCCACTCACCACCTATGGAAATAAGTGCTTAATTCAGCAACATATTCACACACACTTTCATCTGCCTTGCGTCTATGCTCACAAAACATTTTCCTATAAGCTTCAGGTGATAGCTTAAACAGTTCTAAAAGACATTTTTTACAGCATTATAATCAAAACTGCAAAATCAGACATTTTAGCTAATGCAGTTACAGCTTTACCACAGAGTAAGGGGGTCAGGAACAGTACCCAGAGCACTTGGTCAACTTCATACTGTTACATACTCTCTTATCAAAATTATCCCCCTCTTTAAACTGCAGAAGAAATTTACTGATATTTTGTGCTTCTGGGGTCCAGTTACTCCCTTCCCCATTACCTCCATGACTCTGGCGAAGAGTCAGCATCATATTCTCATGCTGTCTCTGTCTTTCCTTTTCCTCAGCTTCCAGATGTAACAGTTTACTTCTCAGTCTCTCAGCTTCTTCTAATTCCACAGTCCTGGCCTCCAACTCAAGTCTCTTTTGCTCCAGCTGGATTTTTAAGTCCACTGCAGAAAAGTTGAGTTGTCCATTCTCCGAGGGAATTATATCTCCACTGCCAGTCTGATTGTCTTCCTGGTTGCTGTTTTCTGATGCAGCTGTAACCAAGGCTGCAATCAGGTTTTCCTTAGTCAGGTTTCCATGCACCAGTCCCCTAGCCTGGCACATCTCTGCCAGCTGTCTCCTTGTCAGCTTTCCATACTCCTCTGCTGACATGATGCCTGCTCACCCTGATTAACTAAGCTAACAAAAGAAATAAAACAATTGTGGTCTGAACTCAAGTATACACTGTGTGGCTGATTTAGAGTATAAAACACCTTCAAAGCTCACTGTACACAAGCTACAGGATTCACTCTACCCATACCACTACAAGCCAATTAGTATTTGCCAACTAATTAATATGTGATGTGGATACCCCACCGCTGCTAAACAATTAATATGTGAATATCCCAACCGCTGCCACCAATTAATATGTGACATCCGTGCCCTGGCCCAGCAATCAAGGAGCCTCAATCCTCACCACTAACACCAGAGAGGGTGTCTCATATGTGGAAAGGATAACAAATACACACAGTAAAGTGCAATTTCCCTTAAGAGCACACAGAGATCACAGTCAGTCTGGGGCTGGTCGCTCCATTGCTCCCCAGATCCCCAAGAAAACTCTCCACTGGCACAGCTATAGGGTCCAGATCTCAGCCTATCTGGGCAAGCTAAAATCTCCAGCACCCTCTCTGTCCAACCAGTGCTTCGTGTCCCTGCTCAAGTAGCTGACACACCCACACTTTGAGATAAGAGTTTACACAACCACACATACACTTCTGGGAAAGGCTGGCACAGGTTCTCCAGCTGTGCCCCTTTTACCCAGACTATACAGTAGTAATTACTGCCACCACCCAGCTAATATTATCAGCTACCCAAAGGCCCTTAAAAGGGTGCCCAGTTATTACTGTACAATATTATTATCCAATTGGTAGATGTGACTAAACAGTCAGAGCTTATTTGGAGTGTCTTGGACAGTAAACTCTATAAATATGCAATGTACTCTAGAGCTTAACTGATCTCTACACAAACCCATCCACACTTAAAAGGTTTTAAAATATTTAATAATAAATAATTAAAACCACAAGACAATAATTTCTACTACAAAGTCAGTGCTAGTCAAAAGTTCAAAGATCACACAGAAATACTTAAAATAAATCAGTAGTACAGTTCTGGGGTCTACTTTATTAACTTGAACATTCAAAGTTCGAGTGCATAAAGATCAACACATATGCATTAAACTCTTAAACAGTCGAGAGTTAATAAAGAAAAAAATACACAGGAAAAAAAAAAGCTGTAGGCAGGGGGGCAAGCTCCCCTGTGCCCCCCACTCCACCCCCCGCTACTTAAATATACCAATTCCGAGATTAGACGACGTTGAAGTAAATGGAAATCTCCACCTACGGAGATTTCCGTTTACAGTTTTCGATGGCTTGCACTTTCGATGCATATGGTTTGATCCATATATATTCGCAGTTTTATGCTTTTGCGTAAATAAAGCAGACCCCAGTTCTGACATCACAGAAAAACACTTAGTCTAATATTTCTAGCTTCTAGCTATCTATAAGAAAACACACTTCTAAAATAACTTACTTAAATAGAGCAACAGGCAGTGCTGTGCCTTGGATAGTCAGACAAAAATGCTTCATAATCTCTGGTTCTCACTGTTTAAATTGAAACTGCAGTTCTGCTAAAACATTATATCATGTCACACTTTCCTGGTGTTCCCAGGCTGACAGAAACTGCATTTACATTCTTTTACACTTAGAGCAATAAAGGACATTCCACATGTAAATTCTGGTCATTAACTTTAGCCATAAAACAATAGGCAGGAAGCCTTCATCTAGCCATACTGGAGCCAACTTATAAACATCAAAGGCACTCATGAAATAATTTTAATGCTTGACTTAGCTTTCTTTACAGCAGAGGGCAATGTTGCCACATTGTTTTAAGTTCAATGATAGAATTATAGGCCGCGGTGGTGCAGCGGTTAGCATTGTTACCTCATAGCAAGAGGTTCTCCCCTTCGACTCCCGGCTGGAGTGCCTTCTGTGTGGAGTCTGCATGTCCTTCCCATGTTTGAGTGACGCTAAAGACATGCTGGTAGGTACGAGTGTGAATGGGCGTGCCTTCTTTGAGAGTTGTGCGTCGAGCTGGCAACTCGGCTCCATAAAAATCCACTGCCAATCATGAGCGGACCAGAGTTCCGCTGTGGCGACCCCTAACCGGGAAAAGCTGAAAGACTAAGACAAATGATAGAATTATGTAAATTATATTTGACTAGGCTGGCAGCCTTCACCCATCTCTACCAGTCTTCAAACCCACTAACATGGAAAAGTGTTACACCCTTCCACCCCCATGTCATGTCCTCAATAATGAGGTCAGATCACAAAGCTGTTGCCCTTGAAGTAAAAATCAACCTGGAATACCCAGCTAAACCAGTAACAGTTAGGAACTATTCTAAGGCAAACTACATCCTATTATGTTCCTCATTGAAAGAATACAAGACATAAGTAAAATGTCCTATGCAGACCGCCTCAGTGCCCTATCCCTGTATTATGTCTCCTACTGGCTTTTGAGGTGAAATCTATACCTGGCATATAGGGCATTGTCAGACTCCACTCTGATGGACCTCCTGCATATCCACAAAAAAAAACAGCACCAGAATTATCCCTTCTAAAGACTTAAACCTTGCCTGTGATATAAATAGGACTTGCTAGAGAGATAGATATGCATGCCAGAGACTACCCAGTTTGTGGCACTGGCTCCCTATCCATGTCAAGCAGGGTTGCTCCCTAACCCAATTCAAGTGCAACTTGGACAATTGGATGGGAAACCAGAAATTTATCCCTGGTTTGGCACCTATGTCTCTAATGGACATGGGTAACCTGTAAAGGATTCATCTCCCAGGTCTATGTTTATACTTATCAAGGGTATCAGAACTTGACAGAGATTTGGGATACATGGCTAGGCTTAAAAAGGCCCTTGTGGTTGTTAGCCTAGTAAACACCTATGAACCTATGAACCTATGTAAAAATTTGTCAAAATTCAAGGCTCCCCCAACCCCAAGGCCACAGCTACCTATGGAGAATTTTTCACAGAGTCCATAAAGTTGAGATTCCTCATCAAATCCTCTAAAGCTAGCTATGAAAACAGAATTGCAGCAGATAGTAAAGACAACCACAAGGTCTTCTATAGTTATGTAAAGAATCTCCACAGCAATACCCAGACTTGTTCTGAGCTACTGCACAATGGTACCTCCTATACCGAGCCAACAGATATTGCCAATATACTGGCCAACAGATTCAGTGCTAACTTTACCCCTCTCTCCCCCACCAAAGAACCAATCACAATACCAATAGAATGCCAGGTACCCAGTATTACTGCTGCACAGGTTAAAACAGCACTGTCCAAGGCCAAAAATACAGCTTCTATGGGACCTGACAATATCCCTGGCTGTGTTCTACATGAACTACAGAGTGAACTGGCACCTCACCTGTGTGCTCTGTTCAATCACAGCCTCACCTCAGGCTTTGTCCCTACTGAATGGTGCACTGCTACAGTCATCCCTCTCCACAAAGGAGGAGCAACTACAGACCTTAGGAACTATCACCCCATTAGCCTGATGAGTCTGATATGCAAAGCTATGGAATGCATCATCATGGACATAATAAACAAGGATATAGGGAATCTCCAAACTCTGAACCCCACACAGTTTGGTTTTGTAAAGGGTAGATCATACCTGCTCAACCTGGTTGACTTCTTTGAATCAGTTACCAGAGCTGTGGATGAAGGCAAGGTGGTTCATACAGCCTACCTTGATCTGACCAAGGTCTTTGAGACCATTCCCCATTCAGGAATCACAGAAAAACTCACTAAGCTAGGCATCAACCCCTATATCACTAGGTGGCTTGCAAACTGGTTCACAGATAGAACCCACAGTGTGAAAGTAGCTGACTCCAAGTCAGACTGCCAACCTGTCACGAGTGGAGTCCCATAAGGTTAGGTCCTGGGTCCTCTCCTGTTTGGTATCTACTTCTCTGAAGTCCAGATGAACATGCAGAGATTCTGGATGACAAAGTTGGCAGATGATTGCAAGTTGGGAGCGGTTATTAATTCCCCAAGTGATACTAACATCCTACAGAAAGGCCTCAATGAGTCCAATGACTGGTGTCAGAACCATGGCTTTAAGCTCAATGCCAAAATACGTGTCATCATCCCCTTTGGGAAAAACCTGGTTCCCATGAATTACCACATCGATGGTAGTCCACTGAACATGGAAGGAGTTATAAGAGATCTGGGAACACAGGTTGACAGCAGCCTCTCTTTTGACCACCACATTGCCACTGGGGTCAGAAAGTCCTTCTATGTGGCACATCTCATTACTAAGGGTTTTGCATCCAGGAAGAAAGAAGTCATTGTCTACCCTCTACTCGTCCCTCATTAGGCCAATCATTGAGTACAATGCCCCAGTGGCATGTACCTCACTAGACACCTGCAACAACTGGAGAGGCTGCAAAAGTACCTCACAGAGGATCCTAGGCCTTAAACACTTGTCCTATATGGATAGACTCAAAATACTCCAACTAATCTCTGTCTCATATCGCCTACTTAGAGGTGATCTCTGCTTGACTTACAAATCCATGTCTAAGCCAGCTCTGCTAGAAATGCTACATCTAAAGAAATCCCAATCCCTCCACACCACACGCTCCAGAGACCTCAACCTCGATACCACAATCAACAGAACACACTGGAGGGACAGGTCCTTAACCCATGGACTGCCCATGCTATGGAATAGACTTCCCTTACATGTCAAACAGAGAACCTCACTGGCTCTCTTCAAGAGAAATCTTGATGAGTGGATGGGAAATAGAAAAATCACCCCAGGGATCACTCCAGTGGCTCTACCCAACAGAGGTACTGGGAACTAAGGTTGGATGGCAAGATGTCAGGGTAATCCTATGGGTTAGGCTTGTAAAGGCTCCAGGGCCATTAGCCTAGCATACACCTATGAACCTATGAATCCATGAACCTATGTGAATGGCTACATAAAAGCTGCCATACCTACTGGAAGTAAACCCAAAACAAATATTAAAAATAAACCCCACTGTTGGAATCCTCAACTAGGCAGGGTATATAATAAATGAGAGAAAAAACTCATGGCCAAAATCAGGAAGAGCAACTGCCTTAAAGACAAGTGCTCTCTTATACAACTAAAAAAGAAACTAGGAAGCCTAATTAATTCCAACAAAGTCAGAATAGCCTCATAGGCTATGGGCAATCACATAGCCTTTTTACCTATGTCTGGAACCTTAATGGTGACGGTATGTTGAACTGCTGGTGAATGGCATCATCTTTGCTGATCAGTGTAACAAAGCAAATCTACTGGTTGATAAATTCAGCTCAAACTTTACCCCCCACTCCCCCCTCAGTTTCACTAGGTGAAATCTCCTCCAACATACTTCTCCCAACTATTAACAGGGACCAGGTGCTGACAGCACTCGCTAAAGCCAAAAACACCACCTCTGTAGGACCTGATAACATCCCTAGTTGCCTGCTGAATAGTCTAAACATGGCCTATCAGGACCACGTGTGTCACTCTTAAACTACAGCCTCAAAATAGGCTGCATTCCAGGTGAATGAAGGACCACAACAGTTATTTCCCTCCACAAGTGTGGACCATCAACCGACCCAGGGGACAACAGATCCATCAATATAACAAGCCTAATATGTAAAGCCATGGAACAAATTCTCATAGAAATGATAAACAAGGACATTGGCAACCTACAGACATTGGATCAGTCCTAGTTTGGCTTTGATAAGTGAAGGTCATGCCTACTTCACCTAGTAGACTTCTTTGAGAGGACTGCCAGGGCAGTAGACAAGGGTAAAACAGTGTACACTGCATCTTTTGATCTGGTCAAGGCATTGAACACAATACCCCACTCAAGCATTGTTGACTAGTTCTCTGAGCTAGGCATAAATCTCTACGTAACTCAGTGGATTGCTGGTTGGCTCACAGACAGGACCCAAGAAGTCAGGTTTGGGAGACCACCTCCACCAAGAGACTGGTCACCAGTGGAGTACTCCAGGGCTCCATCCTGGGCTCACTCTTTGTTGGAATCTACGTCTTGGAAGTCAAGGCTAATGTTCAAAGCCTCTGGCTCACTGTGTTTGCACCTGACTGTAAATTGGGAACTATTATAGATTCCACCCAAGACACCAACATTTTGCAAGAGGGCTTAACACAGACAAATGACTGGTTCCAAAGCCATAGGCTAAAACTCAATACCAAAATATGTATTATAATACCTTTTGGGAAACTGTAAATCCAAGTTAATTACTACACTGAAAAAACATCCCTAAGAGCCAGCCCAATAGTAAGTGATCTATGAACAGCAGACAACAATCTGGCCTTTGACCAACACAAAGCAAAGAAAGTAAGAAAATCATTTTATGTCACCCAACTTGTAGGTAAGGGCATAGTATCCAGGACCAAGGAAGTCATAGCATCAATCTACTTGGCCCATATCAGACCTATCACTGAACACAATGCTCCCTTTGGCTTGTACCTAATCAGACACTTGCAACAGTTGGAATGACTACAAAACTTTCCCACCAGGAAATTTAGGGATGAATACCCTGTCCTATACTGAGCACCTAAAGACTCTGTCTCTGTATTCATGCTCCTACAGACTGCTGAGAGGGGATCTTTGCCTTATTTACAAGGCTTTCTCAGATTCAGACCTGATGGATTTGTTGTACATGTGCAAAACAAACACCACCAAAACCGCTAGATCTAGAGATCTGAACTTGGCTTGTGACATAAACAGAACGTGCTGGAGAGACAGATATGTGTCCCAAAGGATTCATACACTGTGGAATAGGCTCCTCATCCATGTAAAACAGAGATCATCCCTGAGCCTATTCAAACAAAATCATGAGAATTGGATGGGAAATAATACCTTATTGCAGAGGCCATCAATAAGAAAAGCATTATCCTAACACTCCTCTACAAGTCCCTTGGTAGCCAGCCTGCTCACATGACCTCCGTGTATAGATCCCCATGAGACTCGAGATCAAAATGGGTTTGTTGTTCGCAGCTAGGCTTGAAACAGCCCTAATGGTTATTCGTCTAGTAAAACCCTGTGAACCTATGTGTAAAGACCAGGAGTTTTAAAATGGGTTCTATAAAAAAAAATCTTTAAAATTGTTTTGTGCTTAAGTTACCATGAAAATCTTTCAAAATATGATAAGCAATTGCAACTATTTTGACCACCTTTACAGGATTACTTAATCTTTTATTTAAAATCAACCATTGCTAATTTTATAAAATATAAATGCATTGCCTGCCTTCATAGAATTAATCATAGATGCCAGGGCCTTGCCTTCTTCAAATATTTCAGCAGAGAGACCTTGATAGTTCATTTTTCCTCCCTCGTACCAGACAGGAAGCTGTCCCTTTATCCTTTGCCAGTCTGGTGAGTGTTGTGTGTGTATATCTTACAATGGAGTCACCAATGACTAATACATTTCAGGGAGGCACTGTAGGCTTATGAACCTCAAGGGTACAGGACTACAGTCCAGGTGACTCCCAGTAACAGTCAGTGCAGGTGTGATGTTAGTATTTTGGTTACATGGCTTAGGTAAGGTAGCAGGCTGCCTCGGAGACCTAGAAGACTTAGGTAAAGACTTTATTACTACCTCAGCATTATGTAGGAGTAATACTGCAAAAATGAAAATGTAGTGTTGTTTATTGACCTTGGGTAAGACATAGAGTCCAATTTGTGATAAACAAATGCATCTTTCACATGTACAATCAGTATGTGTTAAAAAATAAGTGGGATGTCAGTAAACTCCAAGCAGTGACTACACTTCAGAAAATCAAATACCAGTAGGATGGCTAAGAATGATGTAAATTCAGGAGGCAATTATAAGCAGCCAGCGATGTATGGCTTACCTTCCCCTTGATGAGTATATACTGTGCCCCTTTAAGATTTAGTTTACTGTGCCCTCTGTCCTAATAGTGACAGGGAGTAATCCCTGACAAAAACCGATCCCCCCATCCACCTATCGAGATTCTTCTTGAAGAGATTCAGTGAGGTGCCACATGAACTGGAGAATTGGAATTCTATTCCAGAGAGCTTCTATGAACCTGTCCTGTCCACCCACAAGTTCTATTTATTTTATGAACCTCTAGAGTACAGGACTACAGTCCAGGTGAGGTCAGCAACCCAGTTCAGTGCAGTGATGTTAGTATTTTGGTTACATGGCTTAGGTAAGGTAGCAGGCTGCCTGGAGACCCTAGAAGACTTAGGTAGGTAAAGACTTATTACTACAGCAGCATTATGTAGTAATATACAAAAAAAAAAAATGTAGTGGGACTCTATGGTCACAGATAGTGTTTTTTTTTGTTTTTCACTTCAGCACAGATAACAGCAAAGGCAATGTAGACACTGTTTTAATCTAAAATCAGTGCAAAAAGGTGACAGCTAATGATGTGCAATGCATAAGCAGCTCAGTTAAAATAGTGGAGGGTATCAGTTTTAAGTGAAATTATCAGTTACACCCTTAGTTATCTGTGGGTGCTCAGTATTCTGGGTATATGAAATACAGTGGGAGGGCAAGTTAATTTAATTCATTTAAAGGGACTGCAATTTATATTTTTGTGCTAACTAACAAGAACCAGTAAAAGAGGAGTAGGGGGGAATTTTTCAGTCAAAGTTACAAAAGAGGCAGACAACTAAAGTCACACTGGGTTTAAGAACAGAGCAGAAAGAGAGTGAAATTGTTCTAATTCCTATAACTCACCAATAGACACAGCTTTGGTTTCTGGCCTAAGCAGAACTTTTAATATGGAATGGGAACGCACTTGACATAGTGCTAACAGACTGCAGTGAAATGAAACTGTGAAAGGTTACCACCTAGTCCTTTTTTGTAAGAACCACCCCCTCTTTAGGCATGTATATGTTATGAAAAATTAATTAATTCATTTATTGATAACCAGATAGGAGGGCTTTTCAAGGAGACCTTTTTGGCCACAACCCAAGTCACATTGTGAAATAAGTATGGCATGGATTGACTACAAAAAAACATTTGACAATATCTCACATTCATGGATAAAAGACTGCTTTAAAATGTATAAGATACACCCGACTCTCATCAATTACATTACAGCAACCATGAAACAGTAGCAAACCACTTTGCAGTTAAGCCATGATAAAGGACAATTTATTATTCCAGGGATTAAAATCCAAAGGGGAATATTCCAGGGTGACTATCACCATTGCCCTCTTACCTCGCCCTTAACCCATTAAGCGGTTTGCTTAACAGATTAGGTCATGGCTATAATTTGGCTCCAAGAAAACAACAAAGTCTAATAACTTCTCATCTTCTCTTTGTCAATTATTTAAAACTGTATAGCTCATAAGATGAGGAAGTGAAAGCACAACTGCAAGTAGTGAAAACTTTTTCAGATGATATAAGAATGGCATTTGGTCTTAACAAATGTGCAAAAGCAACCTTTAAAGCAGGAAAACTGCAGCAGCAAGAAAACATCAGTTTGGGATAGAAATGTGATATAAAAGAACTTGAGCAAGAGGGAGTGTATAAATACTTGGGAACTGATGAATGATCAACAATAAAACAAACAAATGTAAATAAAACATAGAAAGGAATATTTTAGAAGACTTCAATTAATCCTGAAAACAGTACTGACATCTAGGAACAATATTCAAGCTATAAACCAATTTGCTCTTCCTGCCCTAACTTACAGTTTTGGAGTGCTTGACTGGTCCCAAAAGGTGTTGGATAGATTAGACAGGAAAACAAAAAGCATGTTTCATGCTCACCAAATGATTTATAAAAATTAGTTCATACCAAGACTATATATTCCCCATTCCAAAGGAGGTATGGGCCTCCTTGAAATTGATTACATGTATAGATCTGCAATCATGGGACTGCATACATATCTGCTGACCTCACAAGACTCATAGTGGAAGTATTGAAACATGAGAAGAATAAATAGGTTCATAGGTTCATAGGTTCATAGGTTCATACTAGGCTATCTGCCCAAGGGCATTTATAAGCCTAGCCCATAGTTATGTGGCTTTCACCACCCCTTTAGTTTGAATAAAAACTATGCCTATCATTTTGCTGTGCCTCTGTCAAGCAGTGACACTGAAGTAATCCCTGGGGTATATCTGCGATCTCCCATCCATTGGTCAAGATTCCTCTTGAACAAGACCAGCGAGGTGCTCTGCCTCACATGTACCGGCATTTTGTTCCACAGCATAGGGAGTCTCTGGGTGATGAATCTGTCCCTCCAGCACGTTCTATTTATAACCGTGTCAAGGTTTAAGTCTCCTGCCCTTGTGGTTCTGAGGGATCTAGATTTTTTGAGGTGAAGCATATTCATCAAATCTGGGTTTGACATGGCCTTATATGTCAGGCACAGGTCACCTCTGAGCAAGCGGTATGAGACTGAATAGAGCTGGAGTTCTTTCAGTCGGGCAGCATAAGACATAATATTGAGACCCTTTATCCTTTTGGTGAGGAACTTTTGGGGCCTTTCAAGCTGCAGCAGGTGTCTGGTCAGATACATTCGAACGGGACATTGTACTCAATCATAGGTCTAATGAGTGATGAGTACAGGGGACGATGACCTCCCTTGATCTAGATGTGAATCCCTTCATGATCAGGTGGGCGATATAGAAGGTTTTCCTAACTACTTTAGCAACATGAGTGTCAAACGAAAGGCTACTGTCAACCTGGGTCCCCAGATCCCTGATGACTTTTTCTGTGCTCAGTGGATTGCCACCTATATGGTAGCTAGGGGTAACCTTGTTTTTCCCCGAAGGGTATGACTATGCATTTTTTGGCGTTTAACTTCAGGCCATGGCTCTGGCACCAGTTATCCGTTTCTGTGAGGCCCTTCTGGAGGATATCTGTGTCAGATGTGTTTTCGACTATGGCGCCCAGTTTGCAGTCATCTGCAAACTTTGTCAGCCATAACCCTCCTGTGTTTGCTTGTACTTCAGAAAAGGAGATGCCGAACAAGATCTAAGATGATTCCTCTTTTTAGTCTAGCAGAAGCATGTCTGCATCAAGCGGGAATGGAAATCAAACCAGAAGTAGATAAAAATCAGGTAGCAATTGATTGTGCCAAAAAAACAAAAGAAAGAATATAACATGAAGGATCAGATGAGAAGGCAAGAAATGTCGAAAATGTATAAATTTAGTTGCAAGTATAGAAAACTCTTGGAAGAATCTTCTGTTGATCAGGATTGAACACAGGAATGGTCAAGGAGAGGTGAATTCAAACCAAAAGATGAAAGGTTAATACTGGCGGCCCAAGAAACATCCACAAATCACAAGAAGATATGGCAAACGTAGTTGTAAAAAATCCATTTATTAACTGAAGCGCTTTTCGTCCAGTTTAATGCACGAACTTCATCAGATAAAATACCAAGTGAACTGTTACTTTTTAAATAGGCTAATAAATAGATCAGCTGATGTATCAGAAATTCAAAACTTTAAAGCGACATACCTTATTCAAAATGTATATGACATTCAAAAAACTTTCTATTATAAAATACAGTTATCCTAATTAATTAAATAAAACATGGAAGTTATTTTAAAATTAAAATTAAAATTGAATAACTTCACATTTGAAAATTCTTTAACAATGAACTGTTAAAAAGCATACTGTTAAATACATATACAAGCCAGTCTTATTCAAGCAATGACAATTATAAATATTTCATGTATAATGTAAAGTAAGTTACCAGATCTATCATCCGGTACTCAGTAAAGTAACCCATTATACCAATTCTTATTAAAACTATCTACGAAGACTCTTTAGTTTTAATATAGACATAATGGAACACATATCATTAAGGCCCGGCAGGTTATATGCATACAATCTAATCTGCCATAATAATTCTAACCTTTCTAGTTCTACTTCTATTGGTCCCCCTCTCATATTTGGCACTAACTGATCTAAGATCCAGAATTTAAATATATGGGTGGAATATTCAGAAACATGCTTAGCTAATGCATTTTCTTGTTTAAGTTTACTTATATTGTAAACATGTTCGTAAATTCTATCTCTCAATCTACAAATTGTTTTACCCACGTAAAAACATAGGCAAAACTGGCATTTAGCTAAATAAACCACCATCTTTGAGTTACGGTTAAATTTACCTTTACTTTTCAAATCTAAATTATTAATACCTATCAAGTTACCCACTAAAATATTTACAATAGGGACAGGAGCCGCAGTTATGCATGCCCTTCCTATTATTAATATTATTATTATTTTTGTGTATACTCTCAAATAATTCTTTGAAGTTTCTATCTCTTCTTATAATAAATTTGGGTACTTCCCCTACTTTTTCTATTATTTCCTTACTTTCTTTTAAAATATTCCAATTTTTATATACAATATTTTTTAGGTGATAAAAATCAGTATTGAAAGTAAAGATGAAACTATGCTCAAATCGTAAAGTATTTTCAACAGTAGTTAAATTAACAGAAAGATCCATTATTTCACAATTAGAGTTCTCATTTATATTTATTATTGAATCTTGGATTTGTGCCTCTAGATTACCTTTAACAATTAGTATATAGATGCCTCTACATCTCTTCTCCTTAACCTCATCTATAATACTATCTAAGAATGCATTTGGATACGCACTTCTAAGGAACATATCTTTTAAGTTTCTGCATTCGTTATTAAAGTCATCTTCCCTTGAGATCATTCGTGCTGCCCTCACCAGTTGTCCTTTAACCACTGACTTTTTTTGGAAAGTAGGGTAGGCACTTGAATAATGCAGGAAGGTATTAGAATAAGACAGTTTCCTATAGATTCTTGTTTCATACTTTTTATAAGTATTATTCTTAACTAGTAATACATCCGAGAATGAAATTTGTTTCTCTTCAAAGTTATATGTAAATTCGAGAAAATCAGTGCTTTCATTGAAATAATGTACAAGGTCCTTAGCTTGATCTTCATTACCTTTAAATAATATAACTATATCATCTAAATATCGCATATAATATATTATTTGTGAATTTATATGTTCTTTATTAAATATAAAGGACCTTTCCCAATAATTCATAACCAAGTTTGCAAAACTTGAGCCACAGGGTGAGCCCATTGCCACTCCGCTTTTCTGATGAAAGAAGCTATTCTTGAATGTTATATAGTTATGTGCCAATACTATGTTTAGTAATTCTTCTACTAAAATCAATTCAGATGTAGGTGCACCTTTTTCTTTTAAATTCAAAATAACCCACTCTATACCTAGATCTTGTGGGATTAAGGTGTAGAGGTCCTTTACATCCGCTGTTAATAGATTATTATATTCTTCAAAACTAATATTATTTATCTTTTCTAAGAAAGACCAGGAGTCTTTACTTATACATGTTTCAGATGTCACATACTTCTTAAGAAGCCCATCAACTACTTTTGCACATGCGTAAGTTGCACTATTCCTACCATCCACAATGGGTCTGAGGGGTGGATCACTCAGATTCTTATGTATTTTAGGCACACCAAATATAACTGGAACAATAGGTGCTTGCATAATCAAATAGTTATATAAATCAATATCAATTCTCTGCATTATAAATAAGTCATTGATATAAATTTTAATCCTGGCTTATATATGTATTTAACAGTATGCTTTTTAACAGTTCATTGTTAAAGAATTTTCAAATGTGAAGTTGTTCAATTTTAATTTTAATTTTAAAATAACTTCCGTGTTTTATTTAATTAATTAGGATAACTGTATTTTATAATAGAACGTTTTTTGAATGTCATACACATTTTGAATAAGGTATGTCTCTTTAAAGTTTTGAATTTCTGATACATCAGCTGATCTATTTATTAGCCTATTTAGAAAGTAACAGTTCACTTGGTATTTTATCTGATGAAGTTCGTGCATTAAACCGGACGAAAAGCGCTTCAGTTAATAAACAGATTTTTTTCAACTATGTTTGCCATATCTTCTTGTGATTTTTGGAAGAGACTGTGTTCATTTTGTTTTAGTGGCCCAAGAAACATGTGGGAGAAACAGACAAATGCATATTTTGTAAAACAGAACTGGAAACAGTTGCATACCTTGTTGCTGGTTGTGATATATTAATGGCAGAAGGACTGTATACTGAAAGGCATAATAATGTGGCAAGACTGTTGCACTGGGGATTGTGAAAACATAATGGTATTGAAGTAACTGAAAAACACTGGAAACATGAACCACAAAGCATCATTGAAAATGATGAAATCTATATCACATGGGATCACCCATTACAAACAGCTCAAAAGATTCATGTGAGAAAACCAGATATAGTGGTCCATGAAAAGAAGACAAAAGTAGCATTGATGATTGAAATCACCATACCCAGTGACTACAGTGTCTTGCATACAGAGAGAAACAAAGTAATAAAATATCAAGATCTGCAGGCAGAAACGAGAGCAATGTGGAAGAAATATACCCAGATAGTTCCAACAGTAGTAGGAGCAATGGGTCTTATAAAGAAGAATCTATAATCATATTTATATATGTTACCAATACAGTTCAGTGCGAATTGCAGAAGGAGTTATTACTGGGCACATTGCAGGTGCTGCAAAGAACACTTCTAGCTGACATCAAAGATTGAAACAATACTAATTTCATGAACCATAATCATACTTTGACTTAGGAATGGCATCCATTTCCATCATAGTACTAGAAACCCAAAAGATTTGGAGAAATTAAAAAATGAAATAAAAATATTTAATATGAATATGTGCATAGACACACAAACTGTTAACTACTCCCTTAAATTCAAGTTTCCCCTATCATGGATGATTACATTATGTCCTAGCTATTAATACAAACTAACTACTATTCACTATTAATAGCTTTAGCAAAAAAAAAATCTGATAACTTGTGAATTTCTATATACAGTACATGATAAACTATTACACAATGGAAACTATTTTACGGATGAAGTACGGCTATTTTCTTCCTAAAAAAGGACGTGGCATCAGCACATGCAAACAAATGTGTCTTCACATCTCAACTGTCCTAATTTCTTCCTTAAGCATTCCTCTCTTCCTCAAGACACTGTGCTGCAGTCAGATAAACGGGTTTATTATAACTTGTTGATATGCTGCCCAGTGATTCTGGACTAAGCGGTTCTGCATTTTCCCAGGATTCAGTGTGTTGTTTCGGAGAGTTTCCAGCATACATTAATTACCTTTATCTTTTCTGTTTTTGATTTATTATTATATTTCTGCCTGAAAACTGAAAGCTGGTTTGAAGCATTGTGTAAGCAGGTGGTGCCTAGGGTAACTGATGCAATGGTCCAGGGGATAGGACCTGGTCTTGGAGGAAGAAAATACATTTGAAACTTTTGGCAGTCACTACTAAAGAAGTAACACTGATTTATCTTTAATACTGTTCAGACTTGTGCCATAATAGTTACCAAAACGAATCTGTTCTTGTAATTTCAAAGAATTGATAGTCTACTTGTTACTAGCAGTTCCTCTGCTAGTACCTTTAGTGTTGTTAAACCAGGTTTCATATTGTGAGTTTCCATATTCCCACATTCCAGCACAACTTTGTTTCTTTGTATCTTTTACATCTGAAAGTCTCAATTTGTAACATACCAAAAGCTTGCATTTAACTTCATCTGTCTGCACATAAGTATTTCCTTGCTGCGTGTCACCACCCCTTCAGTGCCTCTTAATTTGACGCGAACATCTTAAACAGATGGTGATAATCTTTAGCAAAATGGCTCAGACAGGAAAATATACTTTGCACATTTACAAGTGCAGACAGGCAGCTTTTGTTCTAAAGAGACCATTGCTGGCAGCAGAGAAGGGATTGCAGGCTGACTGGTTATGTGGGCTAGAGGGAGATGAAGTGAGAAATGATTGTTTATTGAATCATAAGCAAACCAGTGTCAGTAATTTAATGACTTTTTCTAGTTCCATATAATACATTAGGTAACTCTTTTTCTTTATGACTGTAGATTTTGAACTGCAAACTCTGCCAAAGTAAAATTAAAGTGGAGGTTTTGTGTGTGTGTGTGTGTGTGTGGGGGGGGGGGGCTATAATATTAAATGAAGATCAGGCCAACGTGAATCATATGGTAGGAGATTTCAAAGCCATATCTTAAGGGCCACATATACCAAGTATTTCATGGTAGGGCATTTTCCCCCAAAATTCAATCATATGTTAATTAGCCCAGTTGCCCTAAAAAAACTTTTGTTTACTAGTAACAGATCATTCAGGATGTACTGTTCCCTCAGTCCTTCACACAATGAGGATGGTCAGTAAGTACAGCGTTAGTGACACACAGAGTGGCAGTACAGTGGAACATTTACTATGCATATGGTGGCCACTGCCTAAGCTGTGTGGTAGCATGTTTCATATGCCTTCTGCTTCTGTTGTGCTTGTATGTGGCTATAAAATATAATTAAAGTAATAGAAATAACAGAAATATGCAACTTAAAGTGCATGAAAAAAAATTCTGAATCATCCATAATTTGTGTTACCAACTTTACCCACTTTATCTGATTCAGGATTACAGAAGAAAAGGATCCTCTCTGGCATTCATTTGGCATAAGGCAGAGATCTCTCTTTGGATGGGATGGCAGTCCATCACCAAACACACATGCCTATGCATGAGAACACACAAACATACATACAGTGCAATCACTAATTCGCCTATCTGAACATCTTTGGGGTGTGGAAGGAAACCAGCTTACACAGTGAAAGCCCACCTGACCACAAAGAGAAGATGCAGATTCCACACAGAAAGTTGTACAGCCAAGAACCAAGCTGAAGACCTAAGCACTGAGCGGCAGTAACTGCATGACCACTGTTGTACCGCTATACCTGGGAATCAAAAACCCAGAGGATGTATAAAGAGATAGGATAAAAACAACAAAATAAACCTGAAAGAGGGCCGATGGCAGTAGTATCAGGTAATCTAAACATAACCATGCAGTGTGTGAAAATGAATCTTCGCAGAGGGCATGTGGGATTTTATGGCTCTTAGGAAGAAGCTTCATATACTGAATGCATGATCGTCAAGAGTCCCCCTTTTTCTCATTGTCTACATGAATACCAAGATGCTTCATTTTTCATCAAGCTTCAGAGATACTGTGTACAGTTAGACAGATCCAATATCCATAATACTATAGAAAGAATGGAGGCAGTTTTTAAGCCAGATGGTACTGGGTTAGTAACTGAACCTCTGTGGATGAGAATAAAAAGAGTTATATATGCATCCCACTGAGGAAAGTTGAGAGAACAGCACATGGCAAGAATAATAAGAGTGCTTCAAGGCAATAAATAAAGTTTGAGTAGATGCTGTACTAAAGAAAAGTACTCACTGTGGTTATAATTGATGGTAGGGAGAGGGGAGATCTGGGCCATATGACAAAATATTGGCATCCTATTCACCAAAAGAAAGCTTTGGTGAAAGGGCAATATGTCATACTGGCCAGAATGATTTCAGATTTTGATGACTTTATACTACATCAGAAGCTGATAAAATGAGGGTATCCAGAGTACTTTGTAGGG
This sequence comes from Protopterus annectens, assembly GCF_019279795.1. Lineage (NCBI taxonomy): Eukaryota > Metazoa > Chordata > Ceratodontiformes > Protopteridae > Protopterus > Protopterus annectens. The sequence goes on along the minus strand of NC_056743.1, from coordinate 1,800,760,863 downwards.
GACATCATGGAGGAAGTGAAAAAGAAAAGATTAACAGGTATATTTAATACCCTCCTAGGTACTAGAATGGATGTTAACCAGACACGCCCGTGGGTATATAAAGAAGAGATTTCATTCAAAGAAATGTTAGAGAGAACCGCAACCCAACTAGAAAAGGGTGGTAGTTTTAAATGTGGGAGGTGCCCTCAATGCAAGTACATGGTTGACCAAAACCAGATAAAAATCAGGAATTGTGGGTTTATTAAACCTGGGAAGAATTACTATTGTTATTCAAAAGGAATTGTGTACATAACACTCTGTCAATCATGTGACGGGTTCTATGTGGGAAGACAAAAAGGGCTATAAAACAAAGAATATATCAACATATGTATGATATAAATAATAAAAATGATAAGAATGCCCTTTGTAAGCACATCAACACTTATCCTACCCACTCATTTAAGTTTTGTGTTATTGACCATGTGGATTTGGGGCACAGTGGTAGTCCTTCTGATGATTTCTTGGAGTTTAAATAAATGAAATGGCAAGTTAGAACCAGTGCCAGTGAATTTCCCGGTTTGAATGACAAAATTTCCTTAAGATCTTTATTGAAGCTTAGATTTGCATATTGTATATAAAATGACAGACTATGTATATATTCTTTTTGTATCAATATCGAATGTTTTTTACTTATTTTGGGGTAGTAATGCTTATTTATTTGCTTATTTATTTATTTAAGATTAATTAGTAGGAGCGGTTGGTAGGCTATTGGTGACCAATAGAGTTGCAGGAGTGTGTATTTAATTTGGTTTACTTGTGTTTTAATTCATTCTGAAGAAGTCTATTATACCGAGACAAAATCACTCAATAAAAGGTTTTAATATTATTGGTGGCAGTGGTGTTTCAGACTTTCATCTCCATGTTCGACTTTTTACATAATATTTTTTGCAAAAGATTGTGTGTTAATCCCATGTTAAAGTCTTGCACAGGAGGCTTTGTGATCATGAAGATTTGCTATTTAGGTGGTCGAATCTTAAGTAATTTACAAGGCATTTCTATGAGTTTGCCCCTGTTGTGCAGGGAGTTGTGGAGGTCGCCCCTTACTTTAGTCAGGTGTTTTTACTAATTTTGATCTGCGAAAGTCATGGAAATGTTCTGTTGATGAAACAAGACTCTATGAAATTAACTATATTCAACAGCATTTAAGTTTATATAAGGCAGACTATATCCAAGAGATTTAAGTATATATAAGGCAGATACATAGCATTTCGTTTGGGAAGGGACAGTCTGCTGAATAAATGCAGTTGTGCTGCCCAAATGGTGGTCTTCTGCATTTAGGGTCTATGTTTCTATGAAACACATCAGAAGTGAGCAGGATTTAAACAAACTTCACTATTCTATTACATGGGCAACTCTACAAAGCAGAACTTACCTAAAGGTGTCTCAATACTTAAGTTTGCTTCAAAGTGTGGCCCATGTGATTCACGTCATAGGTAGACAAATGGCAGGAGAAATCAGAACACAAATGTAGAAAATAGCTATGAACAATGCATGGAAGATATGTTAGAGAGAACCAAGCACAGTAAAGCAGCCAAACAGTTTTATATTCTTCATGATTTTCAGCATGTGATAATCACAACTATGGTGTGCCATTGTATGTTCATCTAAGTTGAGAGGTTATTTAGAAGTTAGAAGATAAGTTCATCAATTTCCCTTGCATTTCTTTTCAAAGCTGTCAACACTCCTCTGAAAAAAAAAACTGTCTGATAAGAAATAGGATACCTTTCTGTCCTAGTCACAGTAGTTCCTGACTATGGAGCTATGAACTTGGTCCCCTGTTGTTTGACTGAAGACTTGAGGACATGTAGGCCTGAAAATATATTTAACACAAGTTTTTTTTGCAGTGTCACATAAAATGATGGACAGTTTTAGTAAATATGTTTTAAATATTTTAGTTAGAAACCATCAATTGATTTAAATGACAGAGGAAATTAAAGAAAAGTTGTGTACATTTACCATAAATGTAGATGTTCGATTGTATTCACTGTTGTGGTCATTACATTAGGCTTATCTGCTTGCAGGTAGCCCTCAGTCGGCCTGATTATCAAAGTCTTGGGTCCTGCATCAGTTGCTGTCTCATCTTCCATGACATCAGGTAGTCAGGGGTATAAAGCATGCAGCCAATGCCATTACATCAGTTTTTCTTTCCTCAGATGTCAGGTGCCTCCATAATGGGAAGCAAATTATATATAAGGTTACACCTCCAACAAAAAAAGCAAATACACCAGAAAGCTTTAAGCCTAGTAAGCAAGAATAGAGGTATAGTCAATAGAAGTCAGGGGGCTGGAGGGAGGGTAACCAGGACTGCAACAGTGAATACACTCAAACATCTACATTTATGGTAAGTGTACACAACTGTACTATACTCTTCATGTTTCACTGTTGCAGTCATTACTTTTGGGTAGATTCCCAAATCTAAGGAAGAGGAGGCAATTAGATAGCATTAGGACCAGCTATAAGGCCCTGCAAGACTGCAGTGGCAAAACCAGCTCTGAATTTAGAAAAAATTAGCAAATGGTAATGCTTGGTGAAGGTATATACATAACTCCAGATAGCAGCTTCTAGGATGTCCCTGGTAGGGACACCTCTGAGAAAGGCTATAGAGGTAGATGCAGCCCTGGTTGAATGTGGTCTTATCCCCTGTGGGGTAGGTTTTCCATGGTGCTTATAGCAGAAATTAATGCAATGGCCTATCCACTTAGAAATGGTTTGCTTTGAAATGACCTTCCCTTCTGCCCCTGCAGCAAATGCAACCAGCAGCTGTTCAGATTTCCTGAGAGGCTTAGTCCTGTCCAAGTAAAATCTAAATTGTCTGTGCATGTCAAAGGAGTGCAGTATTCATTCCCCTTTGTTTTGTGGATTAGAAAAGAAGGTTGGCAAATGAATGGACTGATTAAGGGCCACACTGGATACCACCTTGGGCATAAAGGAAGGATTAGTCTTGAGGGAAACCCTGTCTGCATGGAAGCTAAATAATGAAGGGTTCCACTGCCATAAGGGCCTGTAATTCAGACACCCTTCTTGCTGAAGTGATGGCTAGAAGGAAGGCTGTTTTCCAAGAAAGGAATTTCAACTCTGCATTTGCAGTTGGCTCAAAGGGAGGTACAGTGAGCTTTTCCAATACAAAGTTAAGGTCCCAGGCTGGAGTAGGGGTGGTCTTAAGTTTTTTGGCCCCACTGAGGAATTGCTTCAGCAGTGGATGAGAGAAGAGGGGTGGCTCTGTATTGTAATGAGCTGAAATGGCTGAGGCATGAATTTTGATGGAAGAAAAGGAAAGGCCCTTGTGAAGCATCTCAGTTAAGTATTGAAGAATATGCGGTAAATTGGGCACAGTTGTATCCATCCCCTGTGTTTGGTACCAGGAACAGAATCTTTTCCATTTTTCAGCATAGGATTTTCTAGTACTAGGCCTCCTTGCCTCCAGAATGACATCCATCACTTGTTTACTGAGGGATGGTAACAGAGAGATCATGAAATTAGCCAGGCTGCAAGATTCAGTGTTGAAGCTGTGGGTGCAGAATCTGGCCATCCCGCTAGGACAGCAGGGCAGGGGTCTGAGGCAGGTGCCATGGTTCCAGAAGTGACACACTGCACAAGATGGGGTACCAGTGTTGGCGTGGCCAGTCTGGTGCAATAAGTATTGTCCTTGGTTTGTCCTGGTTGATCTTTAGTAGCACTTTGGAGAGGACAGGCAGAGGGGGAAAGGCATAAACTGATAGGTTTTCCCATGTGAAGGACAGAGCATCCACTTTTCAAGCTTGTCTGTGGGGAGTCCTTTTGCAGAATTTCTCCAATTGGTAGTTCTGAGGGGAGGCAAACAGGTCTATCTCTGGGTTCCCCTGTTTGTTTCTCAAAATGTTGAATATCTTTGGATTCAGTTTCCAATTGTGTAGGTCCATGAGATTTCTGCTTAGGTCATCTGCCAGTGTATTTAGCTTGCTTGGCAGGAATTGAGCTTATAGGTGCACTTGGTAGCTCCACAGAGCCATGGCTAGTCTGCAGAGAGAGTATGAGTGGGTTCCCCCCTGCTTGTTTATGTACCACATAACAGTGGTGTTGTCCATTTTTACCAATAATTGTCCTGGAAGAATGTGGTCCTTGAAGGCTGTCAGAGCATCTGTACAGCTAACATTTCTTTTTGATTGATATGCAGGTGCATTTGCCTCGGGTTCCATTTGCCCTGAATGCACTGCCCTGCCAAGTGAGCCCCCCATGCATAGTCTGATGCATCTGTTGTTAGGGTTTGAGCGGCAGGGGGTAGAGTGAATGGCAGTCCCTTGTTTTGGTGGCAGGCCTCTGCCCACCAAAGGAACTCTATCTTTAGACAAGGATCTTTATCTTTACTCTATCTTATCAAATCTTTACTATCTTTACTCTATCTTATAACTATCTTTACTCTATCTTATCAAAGGAACTCTATCTTTAGACGGGAAACATTGACTCTAGGTCCTGAGAATGTTGACACCATAGGCTTTTTAGATACCATTGTAGTTTCCTCATATGCAGTCTTGCGTATTGAATTAGTAGAATGCAAGAGGCCATGAACCCCAGGGCTTGCAGTATTTTCCTTGCAGATAGTTGGGTCTTTGTGGCCAGTTTTTTGAAGTAGTCTGTCAAGTGAACTTGTTTCTCTGGTGTAAGGTAGTCCATCTGGGAAGTTGTATTCAAGCTTGCTCCCAGGAATACAATTTGTTGGCAGGGTACTAGATGTGATTTCTTTTCGTTTATGGTGTACCCCGGAGAAGTTAGTAATTTCTTTACAAATGCCAGATGGTTTAATAGTATGTCCTGGCTTTCTGCCTGAATTAGACAATCGTCCAGGTATGGGTATATTTGAATATTTCTTTGCCTGAAAAATGCAATGACTGGAGCTAGGCACTTTGTGAATACCCTGGATGCAGTAAATAAGCCAAAGGGCAGTGCAGAGAACTGATAGTGCATGTAGCCTGCTCTGAGGCACAGCTATCTTCTGCGAGATTCCCTTATTGGGATGTGCAGGTAGGCTTCCTTTAAATCCAGTGTTGCCAACCAGGCATTTATGCCTAGCATGGGAAGCAGCTGATGAAGAGTTAGCATTTTGAATTTTGGGATTACCAAAAAAGTGTTTAGGATACAGTTCCAGGAATTGTCTTTTCTGGGTACCAGGAAAAGTCTTGAGTAGAAACCTTGCCCCCATTCTTCTTCTGGGACAAGCTGAATGGCCCTGATGCTTAGAAGAGAGATAACTTGCTTTTGAGCCTCTGCCCACTGATTTGGGGGTAGGTCTGGCCAACCGTTTGGGGTTGGTAAGGAGTGGAAGTGAAATCTGTATCCTTGGGAAACTATATTTAAAACCCATTTGTCTTGCGTAATGAATTCCCAGTTTTTTTGCATGCAGGGCGATCTTTCCACCTAAAGGAACAGTCAGTTGAGCAGGGCTTGGAAGGTTTAAAGTTAAGTCATTGTGACAGTTTACCATAGGGGGCTGTCTTACTACTCCCAACTTTGGAAGTGGGAGCACCCCACTGCTTAGGCTTGTGAGTACCTTGGGACTGAAGCCTGGGTATTCTACTGGTTCTGGGTTTGGACTGAGAGGGCCTGGAAGAGGCAGGAAAGCGCCAATGCTTAGAAGGCCAGTGCCTACTAAATCTGGGAGGCTGTACTTGCAGGAAATATTTAACAGTTTGCATACATTTAGCTTTTTCCTCCTTTTTTTAAGTACTTCTTCTGCTTTGTTGCCAAACAGGTTGTCTTGGTTTAAGGAAGCATCCAGTAATTTAGCTTTAACATGATCTGACAAAGATTGCTCTTTAAGCCAAGCATGCCTTCTAAGTACAGACCCAATGACAGCAGCCCTGAAAGATGCCTCAAATGAATCAAAACCACATTGCACAGTATGTTTTCCAACTTCTTCAGCAGAATGCATTAAATCCTGTAATTCTTTATTTTCAGCACAGTCAGGAATCAACATCATTTTCTGTTTAAGCAATCCAATAATATGCTGCTGATACTTAACATATGAAGCTGGCAGTTTAAGGCCCTAATGACCAAAGTTGCAGAAGTGTATACCTTTTTACCCCATCTGTCCAGGGCCCTGGAATCTCTATCAAAGGGGGGTAGGGTTTTGGCAGTAGTAGCCTTAATGCCTTTGGGTCCCTGTGAAATGGTCTCAGTATCCACAGTAGGATTCTTAAAGAGGAACTTGTGAGAGTCAGGTACCCTGTAATACCTGTCAGGTTTTCTGGGAGCCAGCGGTAAAGAGTCAGGGGCCAGGCTAGATTCCGAGAAGGCATCGTCTACAATGTCCAGTAGAGGAGGAATAGGTAAAGGCCTGTGTTGAGGTAGGAGTAAGAATTCCCAAAGCCTGTTTTTGGAGTCAGAGTAATCCTGGCTTTCCCAGTGGAAATGCTCCCTAAGAGTATGCAAGGTTTCACCAAAAGAGAAATCCACTGGAGGGGAAGCAGAGGGAATGGAGTCCTCTGCATCAGAATCCTCATAGGTAGATAAGGGCAACTCCTGGTCATCAGAGAAAACAGAAATTTCAGAATCCTGATCAGAAGAATGAGAAGGAAAAATTAATTCTAGGTTCCTTAGAGGGAGAAGGGTGGCTTCCCCTGATTAGAGTAATAAGGTCTTCAGCCATTCTTATCATTTGTTTTTCTAAGCACAGGGGCCTGACCATGCAGTCTGGGCATCGGTTTTCTAGGCATGGATGGAGTTTTAGGCCTTGAAGAAGAAGATGCCGTCAGTTTAATATGCAAGTCAGCAGGCCTGAATACACCCTCAGAAGCTGGTGCCTGCACAGTGGCTCCGGACCCATCCAATGTAGAGACATCCGCAGGTTCCACAGTCGAAGAAGCATCTCGTGGCATTCTGGACTCTGAATGGGTCTCAGTAGAGGCCTGCGAATCTGAAGTAGCAGGTATCGGGGGCTGTGAAAGTGCCTTACTGAGTACCGGTGAACTGGCGACTAGCTTAGGAGAAGCGTCGTCGGCAGCTTTGGACCTATGCGGTCTGTCTCTGTCTTTATCTTTGTGTTTTTTCGGAATGTTGGTAGTCGGGTAGCTTACCGAAGCCATTTCTGGATAATTGAACCGAGTACCAAAATATTTAGATGCACCCGCGGTGGTGGTGCTGCGGTAGCGTTTTCGCCTCACAGTAAGATGCTGTCTGGTTCAATTCTCAGCTAGAGCATCTTCTGCATGGAGACATGCATGAATGAGCGTACCTTCATTGAAGGTTGTGCGTCAGGGCTGGTAACTCGGCATGCAAAAATCAACTACCAATCATTAGCGGACCGGAGTTCCGCTGTGGTGAACCCTAACCAGGAAAAAAGTCAAAAGACACAACAACAACCAAAATATTTAGATGCGAAAATGAACCGGCGACGAATAGTTTGAGGTTTGAATAAGGCACAGAACCGACAGCGAGGTACGTCGTGGTCTGGGCCTAAGCAAGGAAAGCAGTACGAATGAAAATCTTTATGAGGTATTTGATTTCCACAAGAAATACAATTGTTAACTTTTACTGACATCAGTTTAGATCAAGAAAAAGGATCCCCAATGGGGTACTTAGCTTAGCTGAAGACTTTGGATCTGAAACTCAAAAATGAAATTTTAGGAGTCGGCCGACCGGCACTTGCGAACTGCTTCTGCTTCGGGCACCGCACAGCAAGAAAGACTGATGTAATGGCATCAGCTGCATGCTTTATACCCCTGACTACCTGACGTCATGGAAGATGAGACAGCAACTGATGCAGGACCCCAGACTTTGATAATCAGGCCAACTGAGGACTACCTGCAAGCAGATAACCCTAATGTAATGACTGCAACCGTGAAACACGAAGAACATCTATTGTTTTTCATGTTTAAGGTGTTTAAGGGTATAAGGATCTACTTTTAGAGTTGTGTTACTGCTGTTTTTCTGATCTGAATTACTAGAAGTAGAGGGGGACAGAGTTTTTGATGACAATGGTGTTTACCTTTTCTCTGTAGTTCTGTCAACCTGGAGTTAGTACATTTAAGTAAGGGAGTATGTGGCAGCAAAGCTTTCTGTGTGGAGATGGGCAGTGGGCATGACTACCTTTTAAAACATAATGTGTTTGTGTGTGTGTGTGTGTGTGTCTGTGTGTGTGTGTGTGTGTGTTCGCGCACGTGTCTCAGTGTGTGTGCATACATGTGTCTGAGTGTGTGTGTTCATAGGTTCATAGGTTCATACTAGGCTATCTACCCTAGGGCATTTATAAGCCTAGCCAGAGTGTGTTTGGCTTTCACCACCCATTTTAAATTAATTTTGCTATGCCCTTTTTCGAGGTTAGTATACTGTGCCTCTGTCTAACAGTGACACAGAAGTGATATTTTTCTGTTTTCTTTTTTTTTTGTCCTGGTCACTACCATTTTACTTTCCTTTATTAGTGTGACAGAGAAGTTGACTGTTTAGAATGGAAGGTAACAGCACCAGTAAGACAGACTAACTAATGAAGAGCAGCTAAACAGGACAGACACAGAGCCTATCTTAACAGTCTGAGGCAAGCCAAGCACTGAACAAAGAGGAAAAAACACAAAAAATACAAAAAATACTAATGATGACTACATATACAAGATACAGAGATAAAAAAGTTTAAAAAGAAAATTTAAACTACCATCCAGTTAAACATGTATAAACTAATAAAAAAATACTTTTTACATGGTTATTTCATCTCAGTGGGGTTTGCCTGTGATCTCCTGAAACGGCTAACAAGTGCAGCATTTATTAATAAAATACAGGGCATTATCTAGCAGCTTAAGTGGCAACAAATGTTTCAAATCTTGCTTCTTGCTGTAAGATCTTATAAGGCATGAAACATTGTGCCAGTCTAATATAAAGTAATTACGCTTTCATTTTTTACACACACATATATATATATATATATATATATATACATATATACATATATATATATATATATATATATATATATATATATATATATATATATATATATATATATATATATATATATATATATATATATATATATATATATATATATATATATATATATATATATATATATATATATATATATATATATATATATATATATATATATATATATATATATACATATATATATATATACATATATATACATATATATACATATATATATATATATATATATATATATATATATATATGTATATACATATAAAGAATGCATTTTACTTTTCTAACTAGTATGAACTGTTTAACCTTAACAAGTAACATATAAATAAACATTTAAAAATACACTTTGGGTGTCACAAACAAATGTAACAAGATTCAAAGGCCAGTATTTGAGCTTGGGTGGCCCAAGAGCAAAACAGAAAACATTACATGAATATTATCTTGCCGTGTTTACAAAATCGGGTTTTGGCAAAACCTCAGTAATAACTATAAATACTTAACGCTCCAGATTATCTGAAGAATTGGGCTGCTTTCAATGCATGATGGTGAAAACAACTAAAGATAACACACACTGCATGGAATGCAGGCAAGGCAGAAGCATTTTAAAGCTTTTGTACAAATGTATAGTCTTAACATAACACATACAGTTTAATCTGTCCACACGCGCAGATGTACATAGAAAAAACAAAGGTATGCTGTCCTCTTACGAGGTTCTGCTTTTCCAAAGATCAACACACCTTCAGTTCATATAAAGTCATATGACTTCAGTTTAAAAAAGAACAGTTCCAGCCAAAAGTATATTTTTAACTGGAAGAATATGGTACTTAGATTATACAAGCAATGTCAGGTATGAAACCTGAATACGTGTGTGTGTGTGTGTGTGTGTGTGTGTGTGTGTGTGTGTGTGTGTGTGTGTGTGTGTGTGTGTGTGTGTGTGTTTTAAGGGAACTGTCACTGAAATTACAGTGCTCCACAGATTAGCACAACAAAGGCGGTCAGCATAAGGCATCTGCTTTAGGCCTGTGATTCTTTTAGTGAGGTATTTCTGCAACCTTTCCAGTTGTTGCAGATGTCTTGAGAGGTACATACCAAATGAGGCATTGTATTCTGTAATGGGTCTAATGAGGGATGAGTACAGTGGGACAATAACCTCCTTTTTTCTAGATGAAAAGCCCTTAGTGATGAGGTGTGCCACATAGAAGGATTTTCTGACTGTTGTGGCGATGTGGTTATTGAAGGTGAGACCACTGTCCACCTGTGTCCCTAAGTCTCTTATCACACTTTCAGTGTTTAGTGTACTGCCACATATGTGGTAATTCATGGGTACTTTTTTTCCCCAAAGGGGATAACTACGTTTCTTGGCAGTGAGCTTGAGCCCATGGCTCTGGCACCAAGCATCTGTTTCTGTAAGGCCCTTTTGTAGAGTTTCAACATCATTTGGGGATTCATTACTGACTCCCAGTTTGCAATCATCTGCGAACTTTGTTAGCCAGAATCCCTTAGTGTTGGCCTGCACTTCAGAGAAGTAGATGCCAAACAAGAGAGGTCTAAGGACTGAACCCTGATATACTCCACTTGTCACTTGTCTGGAGCTGGATTTAGAGTCAGCTACTTTTACAGTGTGGGTTCTGTCAGTAAGCCAGTTGGCAACCCATCGAGTGATGTAGGGATTAATGCCCAGCTTAGTAAGTTTATCTATGATTCCAGCGTGGGGGATGGTGTCAAAGGCCTTCGCGAGGTCCAGATAGGCTGTGTGAACTGCCTTACCCTCGTCCACGGCTCTGGAGACTGATTCAAAGAAGTCAATCAGGTTCAGGGGACAAGATCAGCCCTTCACGAACCCAAACTGGGTGGGGTCCAGTGTTTTAATGACTTTGTTTATAAGTTCCATGATAATACATTCCATTGACTTGCAGATCAGGCTCATCAGACTGATGGGGCGGTAGTTGCTGGGATCCAAGGTGGATCCCCCCTTGTAGAGTGACATAACTGTAGCTGTGCGCCACTCAGTGGGCATGAAGCCTGAGGTGAGGGTATGATTAAACATGACATTTAAGTGAGGTGCCAGTTCATTTTGTAGTTCATGTAGTACACAGCCTGGGATGTCATCTGGTACCATGCATGCTGTATTATTAGCTTAGGAGAGTGTGTTTTTTACCTGTGTGGCCGTTATTACCAGAATTTGGCAATCTTCCGGTATTGAGATGGGCCATTTAGGGGGTGAGAGGGGAGTGAAGTTGGCACTGAATCGATCTGCCAGGATATTGGCAATATCCTTGGGATCAGTATATTTAATGCCATTATGTTGTAGCTCATAGCAGATCTGAGCATTGCCATTTAGATTCTTGACATAGTTATAGAATGCCTTGTGGTTGTCTTTGGAATCTCTGGCAATTTTATTTTCATAATTTTGGCAATATGAATGTCAAAGGAGAGATTACTATCTACCTGGGTCCCCAGATCTCTTATTACCTCTTCTATATTAAGAGGGCTGCCACCTATGTGGTAATTCATGGGTGTTTTGTTTTTCCCAAATGGGATGACTATGCATTTTCTGGCATTTAGCTTGAGGCCATGACTTTGACACCAGGTGTCCATCTCAGTAAGGCCCTTTTGGAGGATGTCCATGTCAGCCAGAGAGTCAATTATGGCTCCCAGTTTGCAGTCATCGGCAAACTTGGTTAGCCATAGTCCTCCTGTGTTTGCCTGTACTTCTGAGAAGTATATGTCGATCAGTAGGGGTCCCAGGACCAAGCCTTGCAGGACACCACTTGTGACTGGTTTAGAGTCGGACCTGGAGCCTGTTATTCTTACTGTATGAGTTTTGTCTGTAAGCCAGTTGGCAACCCATCTCGTGATGTAGGGGTTTATGTTCAGGCTGGTGAGTTTTTCTGTAATACCCGAGTGGGGAATGGTGTTGAAAGCCTTGGCGAGGTCAAGGTAGGCTGTGTGAACCACCTTTCCCTCGTCTATGGCCTTAGTGACTGTCTCAAAGAAGTCAACCAGGTTTAGTAGGCATGATCTGCCCTTAACAAAGCCAAACTGGGTTGGGTCAAGTGTTTGGAGGTTCCCAACATCTTTGTTAATGAGTTCCATGATGATGCGCTCCATAGCCTTGCAGACCAGGTTAGTCAGGCTTATGGGGCGATAGTTACCAGGGTCAGTTGTTGCCCCTCCTTTGTGGAGTGGAATAACCGTTGCTGTGTGCCATTCTATGGGCATGTAACCTGTGGAGAGGCTGAGGTTGAACAGCGTGTTTAGGTGGGGGGTTCATTCATTCTGTAGTTCGTGCAAGACGCAGCCTGGGACACCATCTGGACCCATTGACGCTGTGTTTTTGGCTTTTGAAAGGGCTGTTTTTACCTGTGCATTTGTGATTTTTTGGGACACTACACTTTTCCGGTATTGTTGTGGGCCCTTTTGGAGATGAGAGGGGTGAAGTTTGCACTGAATCTATCTGCCAGGATGTTGGCAATATCAGTAGGTTCAGTATATGTTGTGCTATTTTGCACTAGTTCAGTGCATATCAGCGAGTTGCCACTTAGATTCTTAACATAGCTAAGGAAGGCTTTGTTGTTATCTTTTGAATCCTTGGCCATTTTTCTTTTGAAGTTAGCCTTGGATGATTTCATGTGGGACCTCAGTTTCTTACTGATACTGATCAGGGATGTCTTTCCTTCTTGGGATTTGCTTTTTTTCTGAACCTGTTTATTGCAGGGGTCCGCCAAACTGGTTTCCTTCTCTTAGAGGAGTGAGTCTTGGTTTTGCTAGGGATGGCATGATCCTTGCATCCTTGTAGGTGCTCATAGAGTGCATTTGTAAAGGTTTCTGCATCTTGGGCAGCATTATCCTTTAGTGTGGGGGCTGTGAAACTTACCACCTCTGTATTAAGTAAGGTGAAGTTTGCTTTAGAAAAGTTTTTTACTGTGGTTTCCTTAGTTCGGGGTGGTGGTGGGGTGTGGACATCCAGAGTGATTAGTTTATGGTCTGATCTAATCAGTGACAGGATGACCTCCAGTGTGGAACATCTGTCGTCCATGTTGGCGATGACCAGATCCAATATGTTTTCACCTCTGGTAGGGAAGTTTACCAGCTGATCCAGGGCATTTGAGTCGACGAATTCCAGGAAGCGCTGGACCTGGGAATTTGTACTCGAGTAGTTTTCCCAGTGAATGGTAGGGTAATTGAAATTGCCCAATATCAGGGTGTTTGGTAGGACCTTCATGTTTTCCAATGTCTCCAGAAAGGTGAAGTGGTGGTCCTGGGTCATGGAGGGTGATCTGCAGCAGGCCACAATTTGCATTGCAGATTTGCCCGATGTTAGTAGCACATGGATGATCTCAGAGGTATCATGCTGTGCCACTAACCTGGAGGTTTAAGTATCCTTGATGAATATGGATACACCCCCTCCTTTTGCGTTTCAGTCTATGTTCTGTGGCAGAAACGTGTGGTATGATCTGTAGCCCGGTAGTGCTGGGGTGCTCTCTGGAGCCTTGAACCAGGCTTCAGTTACTGCACAGATGTCGACATTCTCCATACTGAGGAGTGCTTCGAGCATGTGCATTTTGAGATTTAAACTCCTGGCACTGAGTAGCATAACCCTCAGTTTTTTGTTAATTATGCTGTTTACAAAGGTGGGTTTGACTTTTGAGCCTTGCCTAAAAAAGGCATTATGGGGGCAACAAGAGCCTTGGCCAGTATTCAAAAGCCTAGGGATGACAGATGCAAGCTGTCTCTTGCAAAGCAATGCAGCTTGTCGAGCATGTTGTCCCAGGCTGACAGACACTGGATCCCCTTTGAATGACACCAGACGCTTAGCCAATTGTTGAAATTGATATTTTTTTCTTTATACTGAGGTATCATTCTTGGTGAGGGCAGGATGCTACTCAGGGTCAGGGTCATACCAGCCTGTGCTACATGATCAGAGAGCTCTTCCATGTCTCTTTACGTGTAGTCCAGGGAGGTACGTCTAAGGTCATTCACACCAACATGAACAATGACAGAGTCATATTTGTACTTGTTCTGGAGTGATCTGAGTGCTTGTGCTATGTGGCAGATTCTGGCTCCCGACAGGCAGCTAACAGTAACCTTCTGCTTGTCCAGCCTAGTGAGTGGGACGTCAGTGTGCCTGACTACAGAGTCACCTATTACTAGTGTGTTAGGTTTGCTATTTCACCTTAAGGGCTGTGATTGTGCGGCACACTGATTTTGTCTAATTTGTGTTGTCTGATTCGTGACGGGAAGTGCAGGTTGTTCGGGTGTCTTCTTTGGAGGTCTCTGATGCTTTTGCAGGTTTTTATTTAGAGCCTCCGAGTATGATTTTGTGTATTTATGTGTATTTATTGCCAGTGCTGTTTTAGTAGGTGTGTGTGTGGCTGGAGTTGTGTACAAGTGTTAACCTTCTCCTCTTGACTGCCTGTTCCAGTCTTGGGTGGAGACAGCTTAGCTTCCAGTTTGGCTGTACAATTGCATCTCTCACATATGTTAGTGCTTTGTGGTAGGAGGATAGGGTTGTCTGTGTACATGAGGTAGTTGTAGCATTGCCTCAGGATACCCAGATTCACCAGCTGGACTGGAGAGTGCACCTGAAGTTGCCCTTTGGTCATGCCTAAATAGTAGGGTGAGCTGCTTAGTCACTTGGTTTGTGAGGGGTGAATAAAGAGCCTTGCCCTACTGGGCAATCAGTGTCAGGGTATATTAATGCTTGCTATTAGGTCTGAGCAAGTGCTGGGCTGTAAGATGCTTTTTGAGTTCTTAGTTTGAGAGTTAGACTAGTTTCAAGGGAAAAACTGAAGAGTAGACTTAGTGGAGCTGGGAATAATTTAACCCTAGCTAACCGGCACTGCCCGGTGCGCAAAACTGTGCAAATGTGGTTTTTATAGTAGGGAAATGAAAGAGATAGAAATTACCCCAAAATGGCCAATAAACTACTAACTTCTGGGCTGGAACCACTCCTCCAGGGACAGATAGGTTGCTCAAAGCTCCCCTCTCTCACAGGTGAACAGAGAAACTTCCTTCTATCCAAGTAAGGTATGAGCAACTCAGAAACTAGTATCACAACCCTGAATTCAGCACTAGCCTGAAAACTGGACTATACTAGCTTAGAAAGGCGGGAAACAAGGAATTTTTATGTTTTTTTTTTAAAAGATAAGGCAAAAACAGTAAAAAATACACTTAAAACAGCTTTAAATTACTACAAACGATCAGAAAAGGCTATCGCACTTTAGTGTGTAGCCTACAACAGTTAAACAAATTATCTAAAGAAAAAAACAACTTTTTAAAAGTGCAGGCAGTCAAATAAGTACAATGTGTGAAAAAACAAGCTTTTAAATCACAATAGACACTGGAAAATCTGTGTTTAGGCAGAAAACAGTTAAGTACAGCAAGAAAGTACAGAAAATTGATACTTAATCAGTTCAAAGTCTATCTCCTAAGCTAGAAGGCTTGTATCAGTTTAAGGCTTTATAGTGCTACCCAGTAGGTTAGTTACAGAAAAGATGGGAAACAAGTGCAGATGTGGAGTTTTAAACCAGAAAGTTGAAAGAGATGGACAAACTGTCCAAATGGTCAATAAACTACAATTTCTGGGCCAAGAACCTCTCCTCTCGTGGTAGACAGGCTACCTAATGCTTACCACTCCCACTGATAAGCTAGAAGGCTTTCCTCCAACACAGAAAGGCTTGGGGGGCTCAGAAGCTTACAAAGAGTCCTGGATACAGCAACTCTTTATCTGGACTAGGCTAGTTACAAGAAATGTGGGAAACAAACGCAAGTGCAGCTTTTAAACCAGAACATTGAAAGAGATGGGAAAAAACTGCCCAAACAGCCAATAGCTACAATTTCTGGGCTAGGAACTACTCCTCTTGTGGTAGATAGGCTACCTAGTGCTTACCACTCCCACTGATACGCTAGAAGGCTTCCCTCCAACACAGAAAGGCTTGGAGGCTCAAAAGCTTACAAAGAGTCCTGGAATACAGCAAATCTGTACCTAGACTAGTTACAGGAAAGGTGGGGAACAAATACAAACATAGGCTTTTAAGCCAGCAAGTTGAAAGAGATGGAAAACTGCCCAACGGCCAAATAAACTGCAATTTCTGGGCCAAAACTCACTCTTCCCATGGAGGATAGGCTACCTAGTGCTTACCACTCCCACTGATAAGCTAGAAGGCTTTCCTCCAATACAGAAAGGCTTGGGGACACAGAAGCTTACTAACAATCCTGGATACGGCAACTCTGTAACCGGACTAGGTTAGTTATAGGAAATGTGGGAAACAGGCAAAAGTGCAGCTTTCAAACCAGAAATTTGAAAGAGATGGAAAAAAACTGCTCAAACAGCCAATAGCTACAATTTCTGGGCCAGGGACCACTCTTCTTGTAGTAGATAGACTACCTGATGCTTACCACTCCCACTGATAAGCTAGAAGGCTTCCCTCCAACACGGAAAGGCTTGGGGGGCTCAGAAACTTACAAAGAGTCCTGGATACTGCAAATCTGTACCTGGAATAGACTAGTAACATGAAAGGCAGGAAACAAGCACAAACACAGGCTTTTAAATCAGAAGGTTGAAAGAGATGGAAAAGCTTCCCAAATGGCCAATAAACTATAATTTCTAGGCCAGAAACCACTCCTCCTGTGGTAGATTGGTTACCTAGTCCTTACCACTCCCACTGATAAGCTAGAAGGCTTCTCTCCAACACAGAAGGGCTTGGGGGGCTCAGAAGCTTACCAACAGTCCTGGATACAGCAAATCTGTACCTGGACTACACCAGTTATAGGAAAGGCAGGGACCAAACGCAAAACGGGCTTTTAACCAGAAAGTAGAAAGAGATGAAAAAACTGCCCAAACGGCCAATGAACCACAACCTCAGGGCCAAAAGCCACTCTTCCCATGGTAGATAGGCTACCTAGTGCTTACTACTCCCACTGACAAGCCAGAAAGCTTCCCCCAACACAGAAAAGCCTGAGGGGCCCAGAAGCCCACCAACAGTCCTGGATACAGTAAGTCCATATCTGGACTTGACTAGTTACAGGAAAGGCAGGAAACAAGCTTAGAATTTTTTTTTGTTACAGAAAAGCAGCTAAAACAGCAGTAAATACAATTCAAATTGTAGTGCAGGCCAGCACACAACGGCAAATACAGTTCAAATAAATGCAATTAAACTATCAAATGACTAAAAAACAAGTGCAGAAGGCAATAAATTAGAAGGCTACTAACAAGCAGCAATAAGTGCAGAGTAAGAGTGACTGAACAGATAACAGCACATAGAAGAGCAACTAAGACAGTTACAGTAAGAGCAGATGAATAAGAAATATACAAATATATATATCTATATATCTATATATATATATATATATATATATATATATATATATATATATATATATATATATATATATATATATATTTTTTTTTTTTTTTTTTTTGAGGGAAGGAGCAGAGCAGGATTAAGAGGCTACAGGGGTTGTCCTTCCCAAATGCTCTCTTTGTACACAGTAGGAGTGCCTGAAATCAGAATATGATCTCACTGCACTCAGCTGAGTGAGCAAATGAGATGGGCCCAGAAGGAGTATCCAAATACAAATCTACAAGAGGGGTGGGCAATTTCAAAGCCACCAACATTAATACCAAAACAAAAACAGGAAGGGTGGGTGGGGAACTAACTGTAGAGAGACAGCCACAACTTCAGTTGAGTTAATATTCAGTGAAAAACACAAATAAATAAATTAAATACAGTACTATATGCAAAAGAGCAGATAAAAGTGTACTTAAATTCACTTATACGCCCAGCTGATTTCAGGTAGATGTTAGCTGGCCAAAGCTCTGATATTAGAACTCTTGTCTTGCTAATGTCAGCTGCCTCCATTATTGCCTTCTGCTGCCCCTTCTGTATAACCAATGCACTTTCGACCTCTTGCATTCCCTTATTTGGTTATGTGAAGATGTGATTATCAAACAGTGCAATTCACCATTGACTTAAGTACACCAAACCAATCAAAGTGTGGGTTTAGAACTGACGGAGGGTGAGCTTTGACAATGGGGAAATACATTTCACAGGCCCAGCAATCCTTCTGAATGAAACACTTATGAAAATCAAAGACAAGGGAAAAACAAAGTAGTTCTTAAATAAAGTAACATCAAGTTTTAGGGAAACATATAACATTTCTGAAATAGAAATGAACAGAAACAGGAAGTCAGAATACTACCAAGTAAAGCAGAAGGAAGCAGGAAAGTCAGTCACAAAGTTAAATTCTGTTATTAACCAGTTTAGTCCAAAAAGGACAGAATATTCTGTTGACATTTGTTTTAGTAAAGCTAGATAAAAGGAGGGGTTGTGAAGCTGAATAACATGGAAGGAGGGTGTGGATGAAAGCGATTGGGAAAACAAAACAATGCTGCTAAGTGAATATTTTTCCTCGTTGTTCTGAAAGGAGAAAGGATTTTTATTTATGTATTTATTTAAAATTTGTTGACCAGGAAAATCCAACTAGGAGAGAGCCTGTTTTCAGCAGAGGTCCAGGAAACACTCCAGATACAAGTCTTTGGAATGTTGGAGGAAACTGGAGCACCCAGAGGAAACCCAAGCAGGACATGCATACTCTACACAGAAGGCACCCCAGCTGAGAATCTAACCACAGAACCTCTTGCTGTGAGGCAACAATGTTAACCACTGCACCACTGCTACTCAATAAGAAAACTCAGAAGAAGGAAGACTTCTCCCATGCATTTCACATAGTAAAAGTTCTGAAAGTTAAAATGGCAAAAGACAATATGGCTTGAAATAATTCAACTGAGAATTGTCTGAGAACTAGTAACACATCTGGAAGTATAGTACTAACTCAAAACTATTTTAAGCAAACCTCTTGCATGTGAGAGCATAGCACTGAAATCAGCAGAAAGCAAAACTGCACACTTTCAGTAGTTTTGAAAGAAATAAGAAAACTTGTTGATAAATGCAGAAAATCATTTTTCTTGTGGGGGAACCTTTAAGAAGGCTTTGACTGGGTAACTAGGGTATTGGGTCAGAAAAGCTACTGGCCATGACATAGTTACACTTTGGCAAAGCTTTTTATATACTACCTCACAAGAGGTTAATGTACAGATTAGAAGGATTAGTAGTCAGTCCTAGGTCAATAACACTGGTGAAATACTGATGAACACAGAAAGGGACAATGGACTAAGTGCACCAAGGCGAAGGATATGGATCAGTGCAGTACTACAGGGCAGGGGTGAGTTCTTTGGCTAGAAGTTTTCAGAATTGTCATGTGACTCTGGAGGGAACAGCTTGCCTTTTATATTAATGACAGGAAGTTATGGAACTAGATTCGTACATAATCATGTATAGCAAAAATGAAAAGAGACAACAAAATTGCAAGACTGGTGTAAATCTGGCAACATAAATGTGATTCAGAAATGGTAAATAATGCAGTGCCATTATGAGTAACTGCATGTTGTTTAACTGACATCCAGTCATTCAAAATTAAAATTTAAATCTTGCTAGGTCACAAGCGGACTCAACAGCGAACAAGGAGAGGACCTGCTGTTACTTATATCAAAAGATCCAAAGATAGGAAAGAAAACGGCACGAGGAAACAACAAGGAGTACTAAATGAATATCAAAATATAGAGGAAGAGTGAGTGCAATGCATGGAACTAAATCCCTCTGTAAAGACGGGTATTTTATTTTATTTAACATTTGTTTACCAGGAAAGTCTGACTTGGAATGAGTCAATTTTCACCAGAGGCCTGGGGAGAAGTAAAGCAAACTTACTCAAAGGAGCATATATACATAAAACAAAAAAGAAAAAAAATGTCAAAACGCCGAGTAAACCACAAACTTGTAGGAAGGAGAACAAAAGAACCGTTTATTCACAGACTAAGCGCTTTCACCCTATGTCCTTAGGGAATCATCAAAGTGAATTAACATAAAAAAATCTACATTTATACAACTCTAAAATACAACACGCCCACTACTAATTATAAAATGCTGTGCCAATTAATTCTTAAAGAAATATAGTTAAAAACAATCAAACACATTAATAAATGTACTATAATATTAAATAACTAGATGACTAAATAAACAATATATAACCATGCACAAATTAATATTAATATACATAAATATGTGCAAATCCTGCTATAAATAAATAAGTTAAGTTAAAAAACTTGACTAACAGAAGTGTACCAAAGAAACATATATGTATTTTAAACCTGCTTATGAGACATTACAAAAAGGGGGGAGGTGCTATTATAAAAGTGACATTATTTCTAGTGGTCACTTTAAACTGCAATGCTCTTAACTTCAGTACAGAACTTAATGATATATTATCATTAATACCTGGAGATATAGTGGTGTTTGTCCTCAATTGCATTTCTAACTCCAAATTCTGTAGGTATAGGTTAACATCACCCTCTCTAAAACGGTCAACAATTCTGTCAATAATAAAAAAACAAGAATTTACTCACATTTCGCTGAATGATTATAAATTGCACTTTCCTTCTTACTTGTTTTAATGTGCCTTACATGTTCTAATATTCTTTCTTTCAATTTTCTAGTGGTTTTAACCACATAGAATGCTGAGCTAGTATTACAATTACAATTGCCTGTACTAGGTATCGAACGTTGGTACCCCTCTACCATGACATATGGCCCTGTGTTAATAAACTTACATGCCTTACACATGTTGCACTTAGGCATCCTAGATACCATCCTTTTCTTGTTACATGTTTTTTCAAATAGATTCTTAAGGTTGGGCACTAGAAGAAAGAGTCACTTAGGGGCAAAATTAACATATTTTTTTAATCAGAGGAAAATCTGGTTCCATGAATTTTGTTGTTCATAATAATCTGTATTTGTATCATAAAATAAAAAAAAGCCAATACTAAAGATGTATCTAATCTACCTTTTTTAATTTGTGAATGCCGTCCCTGTGTTGGTATGCAAGATAAGTTTTTTTTTTTCTTTTTTTTTCTACTTTCATTCCTAATTTTAATCAGTAACTTGTTTGGGTAACCACTTTCTTGAAACATACCTACAAGAGTATACATTTCCTGTTCAAAATCAACTTCACTACTTGTCAATCTTGAAATCCTAACAATTTGGCCCTTTACTACACTCTTTTTTGATGGTTGGGGTGACAACTGTTGTAGTGTATGTTTTCTTTCTATGCACTCTAGAAATTAATTTCTTATAATTTTTATCCCAAATTAGTGTAATGTCAAGAAAATCAATGCTCTCATTACCAACTTTATATGTAAAGTTCAAAAATGAAGTTGTAGAATTTAAATAACTAATAAATTCTTCAAGCTCACCTACTGAACCTCGCCATAAGATCAGTATGTCATCAAGGAATCTTAACCATGTAATCACTTTACCATACACGTTGTGTTCAAAAACACAGTTTTCCTCCCACTTAGCTAGTACCAGGTTAGCATGTATGGGTGCACATTTAGCTCACATAGCTACACCCATTGTTTGATGGAAAACTTCACCTTCAAATAGTAAGCTATTATTCAATAACACGAGTTCCATAAAAATCAACTAAAAGCTGTCTTTTCACATTGTGCATGCCCTCTTTGCCAAAGAGGGCATCTCCAAAAAGCACCAAGCCTTGATTGTGCAGTATTGAGATGAATAAATTTGTGACATCAACTGTAACAAATAAAAAGTGATCATTAATGGAAGTGTCCCTTAAGATTTCTAAACAGTGCTACGAATCCTTTAAATGTGTTTATAATACTGTAAACAATTTTTACACCAGAAGTCTATGTATGCTGCTATAGGCTCAGTTTCTGAGCCAGTCACAGAGACAATGGGCCTAAATGGGGGGGCTCTGTAAATCTTTGTGGATTTTTGGAATTCCACATATCTTAGGTGTTATTGGGAAATCCACAGTCATATATTTATACTCTGTATAATCAAGCACATTCTGGGTTAAAAAATCATGTAAGACCCAGTCAATTTTACAATATGCTCTCCTCATCTCATTAATAGTGACCCTCTCATACGTTTCAGTGTCATTTAACAACTCATAATTTCTACTTACATAATCCTGGTGATCCATCAAAACAATCCCCCCACCACTCTTGTCAGGCTTCATAACTCTAACCTGGTTATGCTCTTTAAGTTGTTTCAATACATTCCTTTCATCTCTTGTTAAATTGTACTCCTGGTGTTTTCCAGAATTCTTAAGAATACATCTTATTTCATTTTCACAAATAGTCTCAAATGCAGCTACATGTAAATTACTTGGTGGGACAAATGTACTTTTCCTTTTTAGCTCTGTTTGTCATGAAAACATAACTTCAGGTTTAATTGTCTAATAAAAAGTTTAAAATTAGTTAATACTTTAGCAACATCTTGCTTAAAACTTGGCACAAATGAAAAACCTTTACTAAACAAGGTCGTATGCACTTCACTTATGGTGTGCTGTGAAAAATTATATACATTAAAACCATTTTTAGAAATACAGTCACATACAAATTGGTCAACAGGTACCACATCATTGTAATGACCTTCATAGTTAGAACTATGTCCATTCAACATAATGTCACTAACACCTAGTTCCTCCACTGGTGTTGTTGGTAGAATGAATTCCTTCCTTGCCCCCCCCATTGTCTCTGTTGTCTGTTCTGTATTCTCTTGGACCTTCTTGCGGGTGGAGGCTGTTCTAAAAAGTCATTGTTAACAGCCTCACTTGATGGCTCATTGTCCGTGTTAAATTCATCTTCAGAACTGTTAGCCAAACCGTTTTGTTCCTTAGCATGCTTACTAGGGAAAAGGTAAACAGTTTTATGCATGTAATCATTAGTATCTCTTAATATTTTCTTTTGTTTTCTGACAAAATTTTCTTTCATATATTTGTCTATTTCAATGAAAATAAAATGGTATATGTGCTTGTTAGCTTCAAACAGCAAGTCACTATTTAAACTGTTGTTTATTTCAGTCATTTCTTTTTCTAGTACACAAAGTTTACGATCATTTTCTCTCATAATAATCCACACTAGGTCTAACCCAGTGTGGTCAAAAAGCTCCAATAGCTCACCATGCATGATCAATCCGGTCTCTGTCTCATTGGGAAATTTCCATATTCTTAAGTCTTTCAGCACTTGGTTTAGTTCCAATGAACATTTTAATAAAGATTATCAGCTCGCAGGCCTTTGAACTTTCTTAACAACTTCTCAAATGTATGGAGCTGTGTGTGGACTGTACCATACCCCTCCCCTTGAGTGGGGGGGGGGGGCGTAGACTGTAATTCCGGTAATTTCATTATTGAACTGAAATTCAACAATGTTCCACTTGCTGAATTCATCCAACCATCGTTTTTAGACTGGTTGTTCACCTCTGGTCTATAGACACTACGTCCTGAAGTCCCTGGTGTGGAATGTAGTGTTAGTAGTCCAGCCTGAGAATCAGACAGATTGATCTAGTCCAAACCATGGACGTTCAACATAGGTTGTTGCTGTTTGAGCAGCAGCAGAATCTCTTCTAGTTTCTTAAGTAGTCCCTCCGTGCTCGGTGGTGGTAACCCAAACGAATGCCACAAAACACAAAATAAAGCAAACTTGCTCAAAGGAGCATATACACATAAAACAAAAATGAAAAAAATCTCAAAATGCTGAGTAATCCACAAACTGATAGGAAGGAGAACAAAAGAACTGTTTATTCACAGACTAAGCACTTTCACTCTATGTTCATAGGGCATCATCAGAGTGAATTAACACAAAAAAACTCTACATTTATACTACTCTAAAATACAACATGTCCACTACTAATTATAAAATGCTGTGCCAATTAATTCTTAAAGAAATATAGTTAAAAACAATCAAACGCATTAATAAATGTACTATAATATTAAATAACTAGATGACTAAATAAAAAATATATAACCATGCACAAATGAATATAAATATACATAAATATGTGCAAATCCTGCTATGAATAAATAAGTTAAGTTTAAAAACCTGACTAACAGAAGTGTACCAAAGAAACATATATGTATTTTAAACCTGCATATGTGACATTACAAAAGGGGGTGTTATTATAAAAGAGACATTATTTCTAGTGGTCACCTTAAACCTGCAATGCTCTTAACTTCAGTACAGAACTTAATGATATATTATCATTAATACCTGGAGATATAGTGGTGTTTGTCCTCAATTGCCATTCTAACTCCAAATACTCTAGTTAATACTAGTTACTCTAGGTTAACATCACCCTCTCTAAAATGGTCAGCAATTCTGTCAATAATAAAAAACAGGAATTTACTGAAACCCTCACATTTCACTGAATGATTATAAAGTGCACTTTCCTTCTTACTTGTTTTAATGTCCCTTACATGCTCTAATATTCTTTCTTTCAATTTTCTAGTGGCTATCAACATATTCTTCTAATGAGACATGTTAAAAACAAATGACTTCACAACACTCTTAAGATTGCCTTACTAATGTTCACATGAAAGGGGAAAATAATTTAATTTACAACGACAAAAGTTTTAGCAGCATTAAATTGCAATGATGAAGCAAAGCAAAAATTTCAATCTCAGCTATTAAAGAACTGCACATAGTTGCTCGTGAAATATCTGTTGACCCTTTTCATCTAGAACCCGGACTAGATAAAACAAGCATGAAACGCTGAAGTTAACAGAAGTGAGAAAATATGCTGAAAACACAATAAAATTTAAACAGAGCAATTTATCAATGAAGTCACAATAAGATATGCCAAATCATTTAACAATGCAAACACAAAAGAAGATAGAAACTCTTTATCAATACAAATACAATATAGCAATAACCCACGCCTGGGTGGGGTAATGCTGGATTTACCCACAGTTGGTGTGGTTTGGTCACGAGGGCAAAGCCCAAGTGGCCAAACAAAGACAACCGTGGGTAAATCTAGCATTACCCACACCCAGAAGTGGGTTATTGCTATTATGACATTGTTTAAGAAAAAAAACCTTACTTT
The DNA here is from genome assembly GCF_019279795.1 of Protopterus annectens. Lineage (NCBI taxonomy): Eukaryota > Metazoa > Chordata > Ceratodontiformes > Protopteridae > Protopterus > Protopterus annectens. The sequence goes on along the minus strand of NC_056743.1, from coordinate 1,800,735,955 downwards.
TCTTAAATAATGGCATTGTATAATGCCTCCTTGCTGCTCTTCCGCAGCTGTCTGGTATTCTGCGGCAGTTCTGATGTACTGCGCATGCGTATGCTTACGCACTACATCAAAGCTGTGGGTGGAAGAAATGGAGAAAGCAAGATCTCCGTTACTTTTTTTAAAGCTGTCTCTCTATGTTAAACTCCTTTAACATAGCGTGACAGTGTCTAAACAGCAACCAAGATCTTGCGTTCTCCTTTGCTGTAAAAATAGAAATACTTATACTAATGGAAAAAGTTCGGGCGACAGGACCTTTTTCCATTAGTATAAGTCTGATTTACAACGTGAACACTGACCAATCAGAGTGCACGTTTTGGAATATTAATGGGGGGTCATTGTATAATGGAAGATAATGCATTTTATACAGTATGCATAGATTGATAAACATGTACTTTTGAATATGATGAAACTTGGTAGGTAGGTTATCCATTGTCCCTGTGGTACTTGCAGATAGATTCATGGAGTCTTTCAGTGAAGTCACTGATTTAATTTTAATAAACAAATAATTTCAGGATGCAGGTCTTAGCTGAGTAAAAGTTTTTGCCCTATTTTATTTTTGAAATGTGGTCTGAGTTGAGTAATATTGCCATATTGGCTGTTTTTTTTCTTTTTGAGTAATAACATTGCCTCCCGAATGGTAAGTTGGATCTTTGAAGTGGGCAGTATCCTAGTTTTAATACTTTTAAAGAGAAGGCAGTTAAACAGATTAGCATGTTCAGTTACTGGTAACCAGTGTAGATGTTCATTTAGGCTTTGGTGGTAAGTTTCAGAATTTGCTAATATTGTAAAACAAAAATTTTGTTTTCAGAAACCTGCTTTCTTTTTGTAGTCAGAATGCAGAGCACGTAAGGGTAGACTATACTCAAGTTTGGATGGAAGTACACTTTTCATAACTGCAGTCCTGCATGCTGGTGAAAAGATGAAAACTCCTGTAACAAAGCTTGAGTTGTGAAAGTCCTTTATTTGTAATATTGTCAGTGTGGTTAGTGAATGTGAGAGACTGAACAACAATTAAACTGAAGTATTTGTACTCAGAACCATTAAGGATTGTGTTATCCAAAGTGTTTTTTGAGAAACAAATAGCATTATATTTCATTTAGTTGTCTTGAGAAGCAGTTTGCTAGTTAATGTCCAATGGCATAGCCTAGAGAAGCTTGCCTATAGCTGTACTTGTAGGTTTGTATATGATTTATTGGCTTCCAAAGATAAAATATTGTCAGGATATTGTGAGTGTTGGCAAGTCGTAGTTTATATCATTGTTGTTGTTGTGTCTTTCGGCTTATCCCGGTTAGGGGTCGCAACAGCGGAATTCTGGTCTGCTAATGTTTGGTAGTGGATTTTTACGTACCATGTTACCAGCCCTGAAGCACAACTTTCAACAAAGGCACGCCCATTCACGCATGCCTCCACACAGAAGACCCACTAGCTGAGAATCGAACGGGACAATGTCTTGCTGTTAGGCGACAACGCTACCGCAGCACTGGAGGTCTGAGAACAGTTCCCTTGGGGAACTGCAGTACTGAGTATACATTTTGGATGGTATTAATTGTTAGCATAAATCAGTGAGATTATTTTTAAACCATGCAATGGTGTTTTTCCCCAAAGTTATGCCTTCTGATTTTTTGCAACAAAATGTCATGGTTGACAGTCTGATAGACACTGGTTATATCAAAAAATATTGCAATAAGACTCAAAGCCCTATCACTGTACTTTGTATTTTACAGACAGCTACAAGGTGGCCTGTGTCTAGCATACAAAGTATCCTCTGACCCAATACTGATGGCCCTACTGCACATCAGCAAGTCAAATGGTATCAGAAATCCTCAGTCTAGGGATTTAAACCTCTTCTGAAATACTAACAGAACAGTTTGGCGGCACAGGTATATCTCACAGTGAATAACACTACTCTGGGACAGGCTCTACAAACACGTAAAACAAAGATTACCTCAGTCTATATTCAAGTGCATCTTGAATCTATGGATGGGAAACAGAAAATTTACCCCAGTACAGTGCCCTGTACTACTAACAGATGGACACAACTCCTAAATATTTTATCTCATGCATTTGCCCCCTCAGATTATCTGTGGTGTAGATTCTATGCATAATAAGCTGGTATATTGTGTGGCACACTGGAATCAGCCACAGCTGGAGTGACTAAGCACCTTGAAGTAGCAACTACATGAAAAATGAACTCTGATAAGTTAGCCAATATTAAGTTCCATGTTGAATGAAGACAAATTATTTTATTAACAATTACCTGACAAATGACTGGTGCCAGAACCATGGCCTCAAGATGAATGTCGAAAAATGCATCATCATCCCCTTTGGGGAGAGTGATGTCCCACATATTATCACGTTCATAATAATGTGATAAGCATGCAATCAGTCACGAGGGATTTCGGCACCCAGGTTGAAAGCAACCTGACTTTTGACCACCATGTTGCTTCCGTTCTACAGAAAGCTTTCGATATCACGCACTTCATAAGTAAGGGTATCTCATCCAGGGACAAGGAGATCATAACATCCTTGTATTCTTCCCTAATAAGGCCAATTATTGAGTAGACTGTCCCCTTTGGCATGTACCTTGCAAAACACATCCAGCAGCTGGAGAGACCACAGAGGTTCCTCACCAGAAGAATCCAGGGCCTCAAACATCTACCCTACACAGATAGGCTAAAAGCCCTGTCCCTCTACTCAGTTTCATACAGATTCCTCAGAGGTGACCTCTGGCATACAAAGCAATCTCAGACCCTGCCTTGATGGGACTACTGCATATCCGCAAGTCAAGCTCCACTTGCATTACCTGCACGCACGACCTCAACCTGGTCTATGACATCAATAGGACTTGTTGGCAGGACAGATTTATGTCCCAGAGACTCCCCCATCTGTAAAATAGGCTTCCTCTCCACATCAAGCAGAGTACCTCATTGTCCCTTTTCAAGCGCAACCTAAATAACTGGATAGAAAACAGAAAATACACCCCTGGGATTCCACCCGTGTCCCTGCTGGACAGGGACTTTGGGTGCTAACTTATCTAAACATGGCTAAACTCTTGGCTAGGCTTATAAGGGCCTCGGGGCCGATAGCCTAGTAACTTCCTATGATCTCATTATATTAGAACAGGCATGCAACCCTTTTCTACTGAATATAGTAACTTTATATTACACCATCATCTCTCTGGTAAGGCAGCTAATATTTTATCGTACTCTAGTAGGACACAATGACATTTTACCTGACCATTATATAATCTTTAACTGTGAATGATGACAGACTGTGGCCAAAATATTGACATATAATTCTGAATCTGAACAAATGTTGCAGGTGCTTCATTTTTTTTGAAAATGTATGACAATCTGGCTCTATTTATTAGTTTACTTAGGATTCAAAATGTGATTCACAGCCCTGGATGTAACACACATTACTTCTGGCTCGGTTGAAGAATATGTCTAAGTTTAATAAAATACCCAGTGGTCCTTCTGATACTAGATATTTTTGTACAGTTGCCTCTTACAGTAAATGAGTTTATATTTGGGGATAGAAGAATAAAATACACAAGTAATATAGGGAGAGAATTTGGTCACGTGACTGAGACAGTCTTCTTAGAACCATGGGAGTATAGGCTGCACACTATTTTTTGTAAGATATTAACACTGTAAACTAACTTGATCACAATTTTGTGATTGAATAAGTACATCTGATGATCTGACAACTTGTCATTAATACAGGTTTGACAATTTCAATCAAAATGTGGCCATTGCCCTACTTTCTAGCTCATTCTATTTGGTTAAACGCTTGATTACATTTTATGCTAAAGGAAATGCATATACTTGATAGCACAGCTAATATTTTTACATCAGCTCTGGTAACAATGCTATGTTTTTAATAGGCTACAGAGTTATATTTCAATCTTACCTTAAATTATATTTGTGTGACATGCAGGGATGTCCAGTAAACAGTGATCACCCATCACTAACAATTATTGGCATCAAAAAGGTTTTAATTGCAACTACTTCAGCCGAGGTTATGTTTCTGTTAGTGGATGCAAATATTATGGGCATTTTATGTCATTTGTTTTAGTCACGAGATGCTTTCATGCTGGCTCTAAGAGGCAATATTTGGGTTAGGCCCAAGGTTAGTGGGGGTGGCTCTAATAGATCTTTCTTAGCTTCTACATTCATTGTGTGGCTTTTTACATTATTGTCCTCTGCTACTTTCTGTCAGCATTTTATAGTGCAAGCTCACTTGACATTTTTATTTCAGAAATAAGCTGTTTTATGCTTTGTTTAGCTAATATGTGAATCAGTTACTTAAGTCTTTTGTATTTCAAAACCTATTTATATCTTGGTGGGTTACTCAAACAACCTATGAAGTAATAGAACTAAAATCTCATAATGGAATCTTCCTGGCATTCAGATTTCTCAGAAATAGGAATCTTTTTTGCCGTATACTTTATGAAATGGATGCCAGTGTATGTTTAGTACAGGAATGTATGCTTATTACAGGAGGCTAATGCATAAGCTGTACAATTTGATGAAAATAAATTTAACTGTCTTCCCTACATTTTTGCAGCTGGTACATCTGACAATAAAAATGCTCTATCATTACTGATCAAACAAAATTTCTGTCTTGAAATGATCAAAACTGAGGAAGACACAGATATAGTTATGACTGGGTATACCACTCTTATGCATATTAAATCACTTGAAGAGTTTCTGTATATATACAGTGTGGTAATCAATATTTTTAAGATATTGTTTTCATACATTACTGTCTTGCAACAGCCATGACTACATATAGTCCAGGGACTGGAACCTAACCACAGGCCCTGAAAATAATAGTTTAACATTTGCTCTCATAATCCTGGAATAAATACGATTTGAAATACAAAAGTGAAATACATTTATTCTCTGATCATTTTTAACATATCTCTATATTAAACCTCATATGACCATGAACCTCAAATTTAACTGGAGAGTCAACGCATGGTTACTATAAGAAAATGACTTTCACACTGAAATTTTAAGGCTATTGAATCCCCACTTCCAGAATTCCATGGACAATCATATACCATTTAATATTTGACAGGTGGCATTTAATGTTATACCAAGGGGGATCCTGTTTAGTGAAGCATATCATCTAAAGAAATTTAAAGTAAAGAAAATAACCGAATTAGAGGTATTGATTACTAATTTGATAAATATATACAGAAAAAGGTAATGATTTAGAATATCCAGTTGTAAGTTCAGAAAAAAAAGTAAATTAAAAACTTACAAGCCACTAACCAATCAATATTTGGACAAAAATTCTGCTAAATATGCTGAAAGGGCAAAAGCTCCTCCCTAAGCTTGAAGAAAGTATATTAAAAATTAATAATAATGCTAATATAATTTTTGTTAAAGAAAATTATTCACTACATATTAAACTACAAGAAATATGTATGACTTTTTCATAATACATTCATACTACATGTGACTTGGCAAACCCTCACATTAAATAATCCTATATAAGTAACTTTTTTATAAATTTTAATCCTAATAACATCCCAAATTCTATACCACAAGCTCTTTAGGCTGGTTTCTTTCTGTCTCTCTCTATCTCCATAACAGTTTTGAAGTTTTGAGCTCCTTAGGACCAGATAAGTTGCCTGGTCCAGAAGGCTTAACTTTGTTTTCTTTTTACACACACACACACGTATAGATAAATATATATATATATATATATATATATATATATATATATATATATATATATATATATATATATATATATAAACACTTTATAAGCTCAAAATCCTGAAATATGGAATTTCAGAATCTCGAGCCCATAAAGTCGAAAGTCGAAAACCACGAAAGACCAGAAGCGTGAAATTCAAAATCTCGCATGTTGGACATGTTGAATTACTGGTTCTGGTGTTGTTCTGTGTTCATGAATTCAGGTAAGTGTTTTTGTTTTAGAGTTTTGGGCAGGGGCTGTGATGTGTGTTACTGTGTTTGGTTACAGTGTCTGTGTGTGTGTGTGTGTGTGTGTGTGTGTGTGTGTGTGTGTGTGTGTGTGCGCGCGCGAGGGGAATGTTGCTTGTGTAGTAGTGTTTTGTGTGTATGTAGTGTGACCTTGGAGTTAGCATATTTAAGTAGGGGGGTGTGGGAGGTGCAGGGGGGCTCACCCCCTTGCATATAGCAATGGTAGGTGTGTGTGTTTGTTTAGTTGTGTGCATATGTGTTGTATTGCTTTTTTGAAAGTGTCAGGAGGTATGTGTGTTTGTGTGTGTATGTGTTGTGTAATGTGTGCTGTGTGTTTTCACAGTTTTGGGTTTCGTGGTTGTCTGGTTTTGGTTATATGGATTTTTGACTTCATGGTCTCGAGATACTGAAATTCAATATTTCAGTATTTCAAGATTATGAAGTGAATCCTAATATATATATATATGTATATATATATATATATATATATATATATATATATATATATATAAAATAATTGTATTTATTTATTTATTTAACATTTATTTACCAGGAAAGTCCAATGGGTCAGTGCCCATTGTCAGCAGAGGCGTAGGAAGAAAAGCTCCAGAGACAATTAGCATGATTACATAACTACATTGATTTCATTAACTTGTATGCATTAGGAAAGGACAATTTGTATATACCATAAAATTCACATTGATGGGTAGGACAGACATTTATACATACAACAGTTCAAAGCAATCTTGCACAATAGATACAGACATAAGGTTTATATAAGGAGGGTATATCCATGAGACAAGTGGACTTTACAAATTATGTGATTCAGACAGAAATATGCTAGAGGATACTTAAATGAGTATTATTATTATAGTGTGTTTATTTTGTAGGTCATGTGGAACAGGGATGAGAAATGAGAGCAGAGGAATTGCAGAGGAGACAAAGGGGTGCTAGAAGCTTATGTATTAAAGAGTAATATATGGGAAAACAAGAGAAGAAATAAAGGTTAGAAGAAAGTATAATGTTGGGAAAAGACAGAAAAAGAGGGGGGAATAAGAGGTTAGTTGAGTAGAAATAGAGTGTTAAGTTACGGGTTATGTGGAAAGGGAGCACAGTTAAGGTAGAGGTATGCTAAGTAGGGTGAGGGGGAAGAGGGAGATTGATATGTGGTTTTAGAAGGAGGGGAATATGGATTGAATAGATTTATAGTTAGTTAGTGGTGGAGGGGTAGAAGAGATTATAGTAGTAAAAGAGTAATTATATAATTACATATGATGGGCATTAAAGCTGGAAAGAATGTAGGATGGAAGATAATAGACATGAAGAATGAGATTTAGTCAGGGCTAGAGCGTAGGCAGACACGGTTGTTACTCAGGTGATCCTTAAGTAATTTTTTTAAATGAGTTGGGTTAGCAGTAGTTCTGACAGGTTAAGAGATATTTGTTCCAAATTTTGGAGACATAGTTGGAGTAGAGAGAGTCCCTGGCACTATTGTTGGATTTGGTGATTTGTGGTAGAGATTTATTTGAGGAGCAGAGGAATAGAATGTTGGTGTAGGGTTGGAGTAGATTTTGGAGCGCTGGGATTTATCTGGTTGGTGTATCAGTCTGTGACCAGTGATGAGCTGGGTGTTGATTAAGTAGTGGGCTAATTCTAACCAGATGAGTTGTTGTAGGATCTGTGTGGGGACTTTGTTGCCAGTTTAGCTATTTTATTGTAACAAGCTTTGAGTTTCACTAAATCTGTTTCCTTTAGGTTGGTAAGAATAGGGGAAGCATATAGCAAGGTAGAGAGTAGATGGGTTCTGACAATTGCCTGTGTTGTAGTGTTACTGAGGAATGGTTTGATTCTGGATCGTTCATAGGTTCATAGGTTCGTACTAGGCTATCTGCCCTAGGGCATTTATAAGCCTAGCCAGAGTGTGTGTGGCTTTCACCACCCCTTAGGATGAGAATACTATGCCCATTTAGGGTTTAGTTTACTGTGCCTCTGTCTAGTAGTGACACAGAGATGACCCCCGGGGTAAACCTACGATCTCTCATCCACTCGTCAAGATTTCTCTTGAAGAGAGTTAGTGAGGGGCTCTGCCTAACATGGACTGGGATTCTGTTCCAGAGTGTAGGGAGTCTCTGGATTATGAATCTGTCCCTCCAGCACGTCCTATTTATTTCTGTGTTGAGGTTCAAATCTCCTGCTCTCGTGGCTCTGGTGGATTTGGATTTTCTGAGGTGGAGCATGTCCATTAATTCCGGATTGGATATGGCCTTGTACGTCAGGCATAGATCACCTCTGAGTAGGCAGTATGCGACTGAATAGAGCTGGAGTTTCTTCAGCCGGGCAGCATATGACATATGTTTGAGACCCTTTACCCTCTTGGTGAGGAACTTTTGGGGTCTTTCCAACTGCTGCAGGTGTCGGGTAAGATACATCCCAAATGGGGCATTGTACTCAATCATGGGCCTGATAAGAGAAGAGTACAGGGGCACAATGACCTCTCTTGATCTAGATGTGATTCCCTTCATGATAAGGTGGGCAATATAGAAGGTCTTCCTAACCACTTTGGCAATGTGAGTGTCAAATGAGAGGTTACTGTCAACTTGGGTCCCTAGGTCCCTGATTACCTCTTCCGTACTTAATGGATTACCACCTATGTGGTAATTTGTGGGTACCTTGTTTTTCCCAAAGGGTATTACTATACATATTTTGGCGTTCAGCTTAAGGCCATGGCTCTGGCATCAATTATCCATTTCTATGAGGCCTCTCTGAAGGATGCTTGTGTTCGCTGGAGTATCAATTATGGCGCCCAGTTTGCAGTCATCTGCGAACTTTGTCAGCCACAATCCTCCTATGTTTGCCTGCACCTCGGAAAAATAAATGCCGAACAAGAGGGGTCCCAGGACTGAGCCCTGTGGGACACCGCTTGTGACCGGCTTAGAGTCTGACATGGCTCCAGCAACTCTGACCCTGTGGGTTCTGTCCTTTAGCCAGTTTGCAACCCATCTTGTGACATATGGGTTTACATTTAAGCTGGTGAGTTTGTCTATGATGCCCGAGTGGGGTATTGTGTCAAAGGCTTTTGCAAGGTCAAGGTAGGCTGTGTGAACTGCCTTACCCTCATCAATGGCCTTAGTGACTGTTTCAAAAAAGTCGACCAAGTTCAAAAGGCAGGATCTGCCCTTGACAAAGCCAAATTGGGTAGGATCCAATATCTGTAGGTCCCCAATGTCTTTGTTTATGAGTTCCATAATGATCCTTTCCATAGCTTTGCAGACCAGGCTCATCAAGCTTATGGGGTGGTAATTTCCAGGGTCCATAGAAGCACCACCTTTGTGGAGTGGGACCACTGTTGCTGTACACCACTCTTTGGGTACGTATCCTGTAGTAAGGCTAAGATTAAACAGCAGCCTTATGTGCGGGTTTAGTTCCTCTTGGAGTTCATGTAGCACACAGCCCGGGACACCGTCCGGTCCCATTGATGCTGTGTTTTTAGCTTTGGAGAGGGCGGCTCTCACCTGGGCATCTGAGATGTTTGGGAGGCTACACTCTGCTGGGATAGATATTTCTCCTTTTGGGGGAGTGAAATTTGCACTGAACCTGTCTGCCAGAATGTTGGCAATGTCTGTGGGTTCAGTGTATTTTGTGTCATTTTGGACTAACTCTGAGCATATCTGTGAGTTTCCACCCAGGTTTCTAACATAGCTAAAGAAGGCCTTGTGATTGTCTTTTGTGTCTTTTGCATTTTTCTCTCAAAGTTGGCCTTGGATGATTTTATGAGTGATCGTAGTTTTTTGCTAGTACTGATCAGAGATGCCTTCCCTTTTAGGGATTTTGCTCTGTCATGTAGTAGCTTCCTCCTCCTGTTGTAAAGTTTGTTAATGGCTGGGGTCCACCAGACAGGGCGCCTGCCTTTGGGGGAATGGGTCTTGGTTTTATTTGGGATTGCATGATCCATGCATTCTTGAAGGTGCCCGTAGAAGGCATTTATAAAGGATTCAGTGGTGTGGGTTGTGGTTTCCACTGGCCCAGGGGCCTTGAAGGATACCACTTCAGTCTTAAGAAGTGTGAAGTTGGCTTTTGAGAAGTTCTTCACTGTAGTCTTTTGTGCAGGGGGTGGGTGCGGGATGTGGATTTCCAGTGAGATTAATTTATGGTCTGATCTCACCAATGAGGGGTATACTTCCAGTGTGGAGCATTTTGTCCCCATGTTTGTGATGATCAGGTCTAGTATATTATCTCCTCTTGTGGGAATGGTGACTAGTTGTTCCATCGCATTTGAGTTTATGAATTCTAGGAACCTTTGGGCTAGGGTGTTGGGGCTTGAGTAATGTTCCCAGTCTATGTTTGGGTAGTTGAAGTCTCCCAATATGATGGTATTTGGAGAGACATTCATACTCTCCAGTGTCTTCAGGAAGGCTGAGTGGGGTTCCTGAGTTTGAGAGGGTGGTCTATAGCATGCTACAAACTGTAGGGCAGTTTTGCCTATGGTTAGTTGCACCTGGATGGTCTCTGATGCTTCATGCGTTGCTACTAACCTGGAGGTGTGGGTATCTTTGATGAATATGGATACTCCCCCTCCTTTTGTGGTTCGGTCCAAGTTTTGGGGCCGGAAAGCATGATATGAGGTAAAACCTGGTAGTGCTGGGGTGCTCTCTGGAGCCTTGAACCAGGTTTCAGTCACTGCACAGACATCGATGTTCTCCTTACTGAGGAGGGCTTTGAGAGCGTGCATCTTGAGGTTTAGACTTCTGGCATTGAGCAGCATTACCCTTAGTTTTTTTCCACTTGTGTTTTCTAGGGAGGTAGGTTTGTCTTTTGAGCCTTGCCTAAAAAAGGCACTATGGGGGTGGCAAGAGCCTTGGCCAATATCTGGAAGCCCAGGGGTGACAGGTGCAAGCCATCCCTTGTGAAGCAGCGTGGCTTGTCAAGCATGTCATCCCAAGCAGACAGACATTGGATCACCTTAGAATGACACCAGTAATTAAGACAATTGTTAAAACTGATAATTTTGTCTTTGTACTGTGGCATCATTCTTGGTGAGGGTAAGATGCTGCTCAGGGTCAGGGTCATACCGGCCTGGGCTACATAATCAGAGAGCTCCTCTATGTCTCTTTTCATGTAGTCCAGGGAAGTACGTCTCAGGTCGTTTACACCGGCATGGACAATGACTGAGTCATATTTGTACTTGCTTTGGAGCGACCTGAGTGCTTGTGTTATGTGGCGGATTCCAGCGCCCGACAGGCAGCTTACTGTAACCTTTTCCTTGTTTTATATGTCTTTTTAATAGTGTGAGATAGGTGCTTGTCAAATTTCACATTATTGTCCATGGATTTACTGGAGTGAAAGAGTATAAGTTTAGTTTTGCTTGGATTAAGAATCAGTTGTGAGTTAGAGAGCCAAGATTCCATAGCTGAGAAAGAACGTTGTGTTATTGCTTTGAGTTGTTGGTTGGATGCAGTGCAGATCAGTCATCTGCATACTGAACAATGGAGGCAAGGTGGGTAGTAGCATGAAGTCCATTGGTGAAAATACTGAAAAGAGGACCTAGAATTAAGCCCTGGGTCCCCCCCATGGTGGCAGGCAAAAGAGATGAGAGATCTTGGTGCAATTTGACAGCTTGGTGATGACCAGTTAGATAGTCATGGAACTATGCAAGAGATGAGTGACTGAGTTTTAGAGTGGAGAGTTCAGTGAGGAGTTTCTGGTGGGAGATGGTGTCAAAAGCTTTGGACAGGTCCAGGAAGATGTAAGATACTAGTTTGCCTTCATTTCTGCATTGGTTGATTGTATTTGTAAAACTTAGAAGGGCAATTGTGGTACTATTATTGGGGTGGAAACCATGCTGTGTATTAGATAGGATATTTTTAGATAAGAGATAGTTCATGTGAATACATTTTTCTAGTACTTTGGCTAGAGAAGATAATACTGCTTTGGGTTTTTAGTTGGAGAGCTCAGTAGAGTTCTCTCCCTTATGTAGTGGGATGATGCATGATATACACCTGTCCCCTACCTAATATCTCTAAGGAACAGATTTTAAATGCCCTCTCTAAGGCCAAAAACACAGCCTGTATGGGACCAGACAACATCCTGGGCTGTGTTTTACATGAGTTAAAACAAGAATTAGCATCACCATTGGGCACGTTTTTCAATCACAGCCTAAGCACTGGCTTCATCCCAGCACAATGGAAAACAGCTAACATCATCCCTTTGCACAAAAAGGGTACATCCACAGACTCCGGGAACTATAGCCCCATTATCCTAACCAACCTTATCTGCAAGGCCATGGAACAAATCATCATAGTCCTTACTAACAAAGATATAAGAAATCTCCAAATGCTCAACCCCACCCGGTTTGGCTTTGTCAAGGGGAGATCATGCCTTTTAAACTTGGTGGACCTCTTTGAGACAGTCACCAAAGCCCTAGGCAAGGACAAATTTGTGCATACAGCCTACCTAGACTTACCCAAGGCCTTTGACACAATCCCCCAGTCAAGGCATCATTGATAAACTCACCCAGCTTGGTATCAGCCCATATATTGTCAGGTGGGTTGCAAACTGGCTCACTGATAGAACTCATGCTGTCAAAATAATGGACTCCACCTCCTCCAGAAGACCTGTAACTAGTGGTGTTCCACAGGGATTGGTTCTGGGACCCCTACTGTTGGGAATCTACTTCTCTGAAGTACAGGCTAAAAGTAAATGACTGTGGCTGACAAAGTTTGCTGATGACTGCAAACTGGGAGCGATCATTGAAACCCCTAGTGATGTCAACATCTTGCAAGAAGGTTTTACTCAGACTAACGACTGGTGCCAAAGTCATGGTCTTAAACTTAATGCAAAAAAAGCATTATCATCCCCTTCGGCAAGGATGATCTTCCTGCAAACTACCACATCAATATCAATACCATAAGCACACAGTCAGTAGTGAGAGACCTGGGCACACAAGTTGACAGCAACCTTAACTTCAATCACCTTGTCTCTACAGTGGTAAGAAGGGCATTTTATATTGCTCATCTCATAAGTAAGGGCATTGCCTCCAGAAAAAAAGAGGTTATAACCCCTCTGTACTCTTCCATCATCAGGCCAATATTGGAGTACAACGCTCCCTTTGGTATGTTCCTTTCCAAACACCTGCAATAATTGTAGAGACCAGAAAGGTTCCTTACAAAAAAAATTCAGGGTCCTCAAGATCTGTCTTATGCGGACAGATTGAAATTATTGTCACTTTACTCTGTGTCATACAGACTGCTCAGAGGTGACCTGTGCCTTGCATATAGAGCAGTCGCTGACCCGGCTTTGATGGAAATGCTGCACATTTGTAAGTCAAATGGCACACAGGTCACTCATTCAAAGGACCTTAACCTTGTATGTGACATCAACAGAACTTGCTGGAAAGACAGATTTGTCTCACAGAGGTTGCCTCACATTTGGAACAAGCTTCCTATTCATGTTAAACAAAGCCCCCCCTTGGCCCTATTTAAACATAATTTGGATGATTGGATGGGTAACTGGAAAGTCACCCTGGGGGTTCCACCTGTGTCCCTCTTGGACAGGGTCAATATGTGCTGATTTTAGTGTTTGCTTGAACCAGATACCTTTGGGAACATGGGTTGAACTTGGCTAGGCTTGTAAAGGCCCTGGGGCCATTAGCCTAGTAACTTCCTATGATCCTTTGATCCTATGATCCTATGATCCTTTGGTTGTGTGGAGAACAATAAATTAAACAATGTAGAATAACCAAACAAGGCATACAAACAACTAAACTCCTCTCAGTACCTACCCATCTCCATATTTCTTCCTCTCTTCTTACTTGCCCCTCCTTTGAATTACTTTGTATTACATCAGTTTCTTCTCCATTACTTTTTTCTCTCCACGTCCTCAGTCCACTTTTTGTTTCCCCGCCTCAGTTCCCCCTTTTCTTCTTTTTTCCTTTTTTGCAGTTTAATGCATTTATTTTATTTCAACATATGATGACTTGGGGTAGAACACTCATCACATATGACCAATTTTAGTCTCAACTCAGAGAAGAAATTGAATTACAAATAAACAAAAATATGAGCAAAAGCACATGTACATTAATATACATAATAGCAAATAGACAAAGTAAGCATGCATAGCACGTGATACAAATAGAAGACAATGCAATTGTGTACAGTGTTAGCATATGCCTGTTACAGGGTTGAAAGTTAGAAGTTGCTTTTGAAATTGACTGAAAGAGTAACTTAAAGAAATTGAAAAATATCGGGGTGAAGAGAGGGATGTAAGTAAACAGTAGTAATATTTTTATTTGTGATAGTATGGAGAGAAGGTGAAGATCAGGTGATGTGTTTAGATGAGGAGCATTAACATTCAGAATGTATCTCAAGACGTCTTTTAGAGGTGAGCAGAATATATGATAAGAACAGGTATGTCTGATGTCAGGGGTGATAGATTCCTACACTTTGGGGGCAAGTAGGAAGAAGCAATGGTCAGTGCAGTGAAGTTTAGTTTTAGGTGATTGCAAAGATGGTATAATCTGGGTTTGATTTCATAGACTATATTGAAAGCTATCATTAAGCCAAGGTGCTAGAGCGTGAATAAATTATTTTTCTACCTGGTTCTGCTGGCCTTTGTGGGTTTATATATTGGGGTGATTGCTGTACACATTTAGCTGCAAAGGGAGGGACTGTTTTAATGTTTTGAAATGGGAAACTTTATAATCCAAGTAGGTGTATTCTTTGTTTCACTTGTGACCTGTTAGCCCTTCAGCCATTTTGCTGTGGTTCTCTTTCTTTGGGTCAAGAGTTATGACTCTGCATATGTTATTGGTGATTTCTTGGGTTAGAGTACAGTTATATTTGAAAACGTATACTGCTAATGGCAGACTATAGTTCAAATGTGCTAGAAGAATGCTTTTCCTTGCTGCTGTCTTTTTTATTTTATTTTTTAAGAAAGAGTTTGGCATGAATGATTTGTTTTTGCCCAAAGGAGTAATGTTTTGATCTTTTTCTTAGCATTGTATAGTTGATAGTTAATTTTTAAGAGAAGAGGCAAACAAAATACCTAGCTATTTGAAAGATTCAGTATTTTCGATTTGGATGTTTCTATGGTAATTTATTTGTAGGGAAATTTGTGTTTTATTCGTTTTTTATTTGGGAACAAATAGATTTATTTTTTGAGTAGGAGTTGAGAAGAAGACTGTTATTGATACATTGGATAGGTGGTAGGTAGTATGGTTTGTGCAGAACAGAACCATGTCATCTGTATATAGCAGAATGAGAACGTGGGATAGGTCATATAGGAGTTTTTTTTATGAAAGTGGAAAACAGGAAAGGGACCAATATGGAACCGTATGGAACTCCTTGTAGTTTTTTAGGTAGTTATAAAACCACAGAAGGGTGTCAAGCCTTATGACGATGTTGTAGGAGGCTGTTTTGATCAGTGAGACTGAAGGCTTGGGTTAGATCTAAAATGATTGCACATGTGAGGTGAGTTCATACCTAAAAGGATTTCATCTGTGAGTGTCCAGAGGGCTGTTTGAGTGCTGCAAGCTATTTAAAAGATGCATTGTGTGTAGTAGAGGAGGCTTTATGTACTTTGTAATCTGTCAGTTGGAAGTAGATGTTTTTTTTAGGAGGTTACCAAGGATGGGTGGGATAGAGACTGGCTGTAATGGGAGATTTTGTTACAGTTTTCTTGTTTATGGATGGGGTAATTCTGGTTACTTTCCAGATAATGTGCAGAGTTTTGTTTAAGGTAGAGACTGAATATGTATGTTTGAGATGTATTATGAGGGAGTCCCTGAAGAAGTATATTTTTTTATTTATTGCCTTTTGCTGACTGGAAAATCCAACTGGGCACTTGTCCTATTTTCAGTGAAGACCCGTGGAAAAAAGCTCCACATAAAATATATATTTACAATGAACAACAATAAAAATTATATCATTTTAAGCATTACTTTGCAGGCAGCATTGAGACAAATAATAAAGGCATATATCACATTCTTTAGAAGTTATATTATTTTACACAAGTCAAATCCATGTTAACATGTAACAGCTGGAAATACTTAAGCAATGGTAATGCACATAGGTTTAGTATATGTATACTGACATTAATGAGGTAGGATGTTACTACAGCAGGAACAGAAAATACAGGAGGATGAAGAGATTATGCAGAAATAAAAAAGATAAACATATGTTCTGATAGTGGAGAGGTTGAGATAACAGTAGATAGGTAAGGTGATGAAGTGGGTAGGGAGGGATATTAGTATAATATAATTAAGGATAAAGGTTAGTTGGAGGAGCAATAGTGTTAGAAGTGGCATTTAAACCATGGCTGGAATCCATCTGAACCTGGTGGGTCATCAACATTTATTAGTTGAGACAGAGGCTCTATATCTTTTGGGCCAAGGTATTTAAAGTGAAAAAGGAGCAATGCATCAAGGTGGGTTTGGAGGGATGAGAGGGTTTTGTAGGAGTTAAAGGTGGTGAGACTGGGTAAATTGCTAAGTTTTGTGAGAAAGTTAGATAGCAAGGAGTTTGTTGACCTTTTTTGGCTTGATTGTGACTGATTTCAAGTTATACAAGTGACCTCTTTCCAAAGTTGTTTAGGGAAAGTGAAAGAGGAAGATGTGTACTTTTTTTTCATAAACTGACATTTTTAATTGATTGTTTTGATACGTTTCTAATTTGAGTACATTGCTGTCTTCTACTGAGAGAAATGGGTTTGTTTTCCATTCCTGCCAAGCATTATCTTTTAGTAGTAATAGAGATTTGCGTTCAGGTGTTATCTAGTCATTTCATTTAGGTTTTGTTTTACGTGAGAAATTATGTGGAAGCATTAGTTTTCTACCTGTGAACGAATGTTTCTTAGTGATTCTACTGCTTTTGCAGGGGCTGTTTTTATTTGGTATAAACAACCAGTCAAGATTTGAGAGTGTCATTTTAAGTTTAGTTGTGGTTGCTTGTTATTTTGACTGGAATGTGATTAGTTTTGGAGTAATTTTTTGTGAAGGTTTGTTTATGAAAAAGTGATTGGACATCAGTCCCTAATTAATGCAGGGAAAACATTGACATCAGAGATGTGCTTTGTTGTTATGATTAGGTCTAGAAAGGAGCAATTACTGCTATGTATATTGTACACACTGTATATTCTTTTACTCATAAGTTTACTTTTGTAAACTTCTCTGCATTCACCACTGCAAGTTAATTATCTATGCATCTGACATATGACATACTGACAATTTTGTATTGATTTGTTTTGAATTCTCTTACTGTTTTCAATTTTGTATCATTGTTTTTCATATTGTGCTCCCACACAGACAGTGAAAATTTGTCCACAGCAGTAACTACTCTACTCCCATTAACACATGAAAATAAATTACACACATCAATGTATATGCAGAAATTAGCTGGAAATATTCAATATCAATAATCTGGTCAGTCATCATAAACTGAGAATATAATATCAATCAAATGTTAGGAAATGAACAATATGGTTACAATGCTACTTACGTTATGTACAGTCTCAAGAGACACTGAGTGATTAGAAGGAGAGCTGGAGTTGTATTGTATGGAATAAGTAAAGTGGTACAAAGTATATTGCCTAAGAGTTGGGAAACTATGGGTTTTCATAGGTTCATAGGTTCATAAGTAGGTACTAGGCTATCGGCCCTGGGGCCTATACAAGCCCAGTCAAAAAGGTACCCTGGCCTTTGTCACCCAAGAAAATTATTTTCCTGTGCCACTGTCAATCAGAGCCACAGAGATGATTCCTGGGGTGAATTTCCTATTTCCTATCCAATCATCAAGATTTTTCTTGAAGAGTGCTAATGAGGAGCTTTGTTTGATATAGATAGGTAGTTTATTCCAGAGTATGGGAAGTCTATGGGACAGAAATCTATCCCTCTGGCATGTTCTGTTTATTGTGGTGACAAGGTTTAGGTCCCTAGAGCATGTAGCTTGGAGGGATTGGGATTTCTTTAAGAGGAGCATGTCCAACAGCTCTGGGTTTGACATAGCTTTGCATGTTAGGCAGAGATCACCTCTGAGTAGTCGATATGCAACGGAGTAAAGCTGGAGTTTTTTGAGACGGTCTGCGTAGGGAATCTGTTTGAGGCTAGTAATCCTGTTTGTGAGGTATTTCTGTTGTTGTAGATGTCTTGTGAGGTACATACCAAAAGGGGCGTTGTACTCTATAATGGGTCTAATGAGTGATGAGTAGAGGGGAACAATGACCTCTTTTTTTCTGAATGAGAAACCTTTTGTGATGAGGCGTGCCACGTAGAAGGATTTCCTGACTGCTGTGGTGATGTGATTATCAAAGGAGAGACTATTGTCCACCTGTGCCCAAGGTCTCTTATCACACTTAAGTATACTACTGCCTATGTTGTAGTTCATGGGTACAGAGTTTTTACCAAAGGGGATGACAATGCACTTTTTGGCATTGAGCTTGAGGCCATGGCTTTGACACCAGGCATCTGACTCAGTGAGGCCCTTTTGTATGGAGTTTTGATTATGGCTCCTAGTTTGCAGTCATCTGTGAACTTTGTTAGCCAAAGACCTTCTGTATTAGCCTGTACTTCAGAGAAGTAGATACCAAACAGGAGAGGACCCAGGACTGAACCCTGTGGTACTCCACTTGTCACTGGTCTGAAGTCGGATTTGGAGTCTGCTACTTTTACAGTGTGGGTTCTGTCAGTGAGCCAGTTGGCTACCCATCTTGTGACATAGGGATTTATACCTAGTTTAGTGAGTTTATCTATAATTCCAGAGTAGGGGATGGTGTCGAAAGCCTTGGCAAGATCTAGATAGGCTGTGTGAACCACCTTACCCTTGTCTACGGCTTTGGTGACTGCTTCAAAGAAGTCTATCAGGTTTAGGAGACATGATCTGCCTTTTACAAACCCGAACTCAGTGGGCTCCAGAGTTTGGAGATTACCAATGTATTTGTTTATAAGTTCCATGATGATACGTTCCATGGCCTTGCAGACCAGGCTTGTCAGGCTAATGGGGTGGTAGTTCCCGGGGTCCATGGTGGCTCCCCCCTTGTGGAGTGAGATAACCGTCGCTGTGCACCATTCAGCAGGCACAAAGCCTGAGGTGAGGCTATGACTGAACATGGTACTTAGGTAGGGTGCCAGTTCATTCTGTAGTTTGTGTAGAATGCAGCCTGGGATGTTGTCTGGTCCCATGGATGCTGTGTTCTTGGCTTTGGAGAATGTGTTTTTTACCTGTGCAGCCGTGATTACAGGAACTTTGCATTCTTCCGGTATATAGATCGGCTCTTTAGGGAGTGAGAGGGGAGTAAAGTTAGCATTGAACCCATCTGCCAGGATGTTGGCAATATCAGTTGGGTCTGTATATTTAGTGCCATTGTACTGTAACTCAGAGCAGATCTGAGTGCTTCCATTGCAATTTTGACATAGCTATAGAATGCTTTGTGGTTGTCTTTAGAATCAGTGGTGATTTTGTTTTCATAACTAGCTTTGGAGGATTTTATCAGGGATCGCAGCTTCTTCCTGAGGCTGACCAGGGAGCTCCTCCACTCATGGGATTTTACTCTTTTTTGCAACAGTTTCTTCCTTCTGTTGTGCAGTTTGTTTATGACAGGGGACCACCATATTGGCTTCCTTTTTTTGGAGGATAGCATCTTGGTTCTGTTTGGGATAGCACGATCCATGCACTCATGTAAGTGTTTATAAAGTGCATTTGTGCAGGATTCAGAAGTTGTAACTGTATTGTCCATCTGCATGGGTGTCATGAAGTTCACAACTTCTGTCTTAAGAAGCATGAAGTTGGCTTTGGAGAAATTTTTTACCATGGTTGCCTTCATGGGGGGGTGGGGGCAGGATGTGGGTATCTAGGCTAATTAGCTTATGGTGGGATCGGACCAATGAGGCGTTGACTTTAGTTGTGGAACACCGGTCACTCATGTTGGTAATGACTAGATCTAGGATATTGTTGCCCCTGGTGGGGGTGTGGATAAGTTGATCCAGGGCATTGCAGTTTATGAATTCCAGAAAGCGTTGAGCAAAGGAGTTGGTACATGAGTAGTTTTCCCAGTTAATGGTGGGGTAGTTGAAATCGCCCATTATTAGGGTGTTTGGTTGAACCCTAATATTTTCCAGTACATCAAGAAAAGAAGAGTGGGAATCCTGGGGCATGGTGGGTGATCTGTAGCAAGCTACAATTTGGATTGCAGTTTTGCCCAGAGTTAGTTGCACTTGGATAACCTTGGATTATCCTGAGCAACTAGCCTGGAGGTGTGGATATCCTTAATGAATATGGACACACCTCCACCTTTGGTATTCCGGTCCAGGTTACATGGCCAAAATGTGTTGTATGAGTTATAGCCCGGTAGTGCAGGGGTGCTCTCTGGAGCCTTGAACCAGGTCTCAGTCACTGCACAGATATCAATGTTCTCCATTTTAAGGAGTGCCTCGAGTGAGTGCATTTTGAGATTTAGACTTCTAGCATTGAGTAGCATTACCCTCAGTTTTTACTTGCCTGTTCCTGTTATGGTGGTGAATTTGTTATTTGAACCTTGCCTAATAAAGGCACTATAGGGGCAGCAAGAGCCTTAGCCAGTATCCGGAATACCAGGGGTGACAGGTGTAGGCCATCTCTGGCAAAGCATCATGGTCTGTTGACCATGTCATCCCAGGCAGACAGATACTGGGTCCCTTTAGAATGGCACCAAAAGCTTAGCCAATTGTTGAAGTCAATCATTTTGTCCTTGTACTGCGGCATCATTCTGGGTGATGGCAGAATGCTACTCAGGGCTAGGGTCATACCTGCCTGGGCTATAAGATCAAAGAGCTCTTCCATGTCTCTTTTCATGTAGTCCAGGGAGGTACATCTCAGGTCGTTCACACCAACATGGACAATGACAGAGTCACATTTGTACTTGTTGTGGAGTGACCTGAGTGCATGGGTTATGTGGCGGATCCTGGCACCCGACAGGCAGCTGACAGTAACCTTCTCCTTGTTTAGCCTGGTGAGTGGGACATCAGTGTGCCTGACTATAGAGTCACCTATGACTAGTGTGTTGGGTATGTTGTTTTGCCTTATTGGCTGTGGTTAAGTGGCACACTGAGTCTGCGGGCTATGTGTCATTTGGGTTATGTTGGGGGATGGAGGTTGCTTGCACTTCTGCTTTGGAGATCTCTGTTGCTTAGAAAGATTATTATTGAGAGCCTCCACGAATTTATTTTGTGTTACTATGTGTGGATTTTGGTGGTGTAGATTTAGTGAGACTATGTGATGAGTGCGGCGTGGTGCAAGTGTTTAACTTCTCCTCTTGACTGTCAAGTTCAGTCTTGATTGGAGAGAGCTTTACCTCCAGTTTGGCTAGATAAATGCATCTCTCACAGGTTGTAGTGTTGGGTGGTAGGAGGAGAGGGTTGTCTGTGTACATGAGGCAATTTCTACATTGCCCCAAGATGCCCAGATTCATCAGATAGACAGGATAGAACACTGGGAGCTGACCCTTGGACATGCCAGAATAAAAAACTATTTTCCTCTAGATAAGTGAAGAAAGTGAGTACAAGAGCTGTTTTTCTCTAAGCAAGTGAGGAACGTAAGTACCAAAACTGTTTTCCTCTAGGTAATGAGGAAGGTTGAGTGCTGTAGTAATTAGTAGGTTATTTAGTGCTTACAAGTTCTGAACAAGTGCTGATCACAAATAAGCAAATTCAAGTGCTAAAAGTAAGAATCTGTATCTGGACTAAACTAGTTAGAGGAAAGAGGGAAACAAGTGCAAATGCTGGCTTTTAAATCAGAAAGTTGAGAGAGATGGAAAAACTGCCCAAACGGCCAATAACTACAATTTCTGGGCCAGAACCACTCCTTATGTGGTAGATAGGTTACCTAGTGCTTACCACTCCCACTGATAAGCTAGAAGGCTTCCCTCCAACACAGAAAGGTTGGGGGGGGGGGGGCTCAGAAGATTACATACAGTCCTGGATACAGCAAATCTGAATCTGGACTACACTAGTTACAGGAAAGGTATTTTATTTATATATATATATATATATATATATATATATATATATATATATATATATATATACATATATACATATATATATATATATATATATATATATATATATATATATATATATATATATATATATATATATATATATATATATATATATATATATATATATATATATACATATATATATATATATATATATATATATATATATATATATATATATATATATATATATATATATATATACAGAAAAGTAGCTAAAACAACAGTAAAAACAATTCAAATGCAATGCAAGCTAGCACACTTGAGTATGTAGCAATGTTAAACCAAACAGTTTAAAAAATGCAATTAAATTAAAAATGACTAAAAACAAATGCAGAAGGAGTCTATTAGGTAGAATGAAGTAAAGAGATGTGATTGGGAGTGTCCCAGATCAAATCTACAGTGGGGGTGGGCACCTGCAAAAGCCTCCAAATTTAAACAACAAGACAGGAATAGGGAGGGTGGGTATGGAAAAACCCACACCTTCAGCAGAGATCTGAAAAACGATATAGTGAAGCAAAAATAACAGTCCACAACTCTGAAGTCAGGCAGCAATGATATAAAATTAGTCAAACAACAATTACCAGTACACAACTCTGAAGTGCCAGAAAAATATACTCAACTCTGTATATCTCCAGATAGTTTGAAGAGCACTCTGTCAGGACACAGGAAGGCTCCAGCAATGATATGCATAAGTTTTGTGGAATTTACAAGGTGACTATTTGAAAAAGAATTCATTCTGGCACTGGATGAACTATAGAATGTAGTTTGGATTTGTTGTTAAGGACTCTTGGGTTTGTATTCCAAGACTAAAAAGCTGTTGTCAGTGCAGTGAAGCCTGGTTCCTGGTGTCTGTAGGGACATAAGTTCTGTAAGGAGAGATCTGAGGTGATATTTAGAGGTGCAGTCAAGTAAATAGCTGACTAATAATGGGAAAGATTCAAGACAGATAAATTGTGATTGATGATTTGATCATTTAATTGGTTTGATATTATCTTTCCCTATTTGGATAAGGTACATCTCTGACCAAGTTAGTTAACCAGTGCTCAATTCCCTGTTCCTCCAAGAGTAGAAATACAGGTGCTCAGTGGGCTTACCTGCATAATAAATTCATTGCAAAATATGCTAATGTTATCCATGTTCGGTCAATCTGTCAAAAATAATGCTGGCAACAAGATCAGTTAGTGTTTCGCTATCAGGTGGCCTGTCAAGGCAGGCATAGAATATAAAGCTAGGTATACCTGCCTACCCTTAAAGGTAGGTTGAAGATTAGAGAAAGTCCATGCTTGAATCTCTGGTGGGGGATTAAGGATGTACAAGATATGGTGTGGAGACATGCCAAAAATGATAGGATTGTCAATGGGGGAAATGCTGTTTCTGTGAGTGGCCAGCACTTTTGTGGTTCAGCCCTATTGCCTTGCTCTGGATCACTATACTGAGTGGATCTGTCCAAGGAGAAACAATCTGGCATGTTGTTGTTGTCTTTTGGCTTTTCCCGGTTAGGGGTCGCCACAGCGGAACTCCGGTCCGATAATGATTTGCAGTAGATTATCACAAATGCCAAGGTGCCAGCTCGACATTGAACCTTCAATGAAGGCCCGCCCATTTACGCATGTCTTTCGAACACCCACCCAACCACGGGGAGGACATGCAGACTCCATACAGAAGGCACTCCCTGCACTCCAGCCGAAAATCGAACGGGAGAACCTCTTGCTGTGAGGCAAAAATGCTACCACTGCACCACCGCGGAAGTACTAGAAACAATCTGGGATAATAAAAAGAAATATCCCCTTCCCCACAATATGATGGAAGCTGGACTGCATGTGGCAGCTGCTGTCTTCCATTTTCATTCCTACAAGGATCTAGCTGAAGAAGGAAGTTGCAAGTCCCAGTGAACAGGGGTTCCCTGTTTGGGCACCTGGGAGATGGGTGGAAAAAAATACATATCCTTCAACAGTTTGCAGTATTCATTATATAAATTAGTTCATGGCTGCAAACTGTCTAAATTAAAGAAAAAAAACTTCTTAAGCCATTCAGAATGTAAAATAATTTTTGCTAATATTGAAATGTCCATCAAACTGCAGGCACTAGTCAGAAATCTGAAGCTGAATGAACATTTTTACATTTTTTTTTAATATCAGCTCTGAACAGAAACTGCAAGACTGAAACATTGTAACATAACACTTGAAAGTTGACTTCAAAATTCCCTGTGTCAACCTACTGATGAATATAAAACAGATTCTGCTTGGATGTGGTTAGGTGGTATGGTTTGTTTTCTTGTTCTGTACAGGTTTGCCTAAACCACACCCATTGCCTGCATCTTAAATTACTTGCCAAAAAGCTTTCAAGAGATGTTTTATCATTTTCTGGCAATAAAAGACAGCACTGAACACAGAACCGATGCCTTAGACTCCCACTTTCTAGAAAATGTTCCAGCCAGAACCTATTAATCACTTTTGACATTTACGGAATGTTTGTGTCTGGGTTGTTTTTGCATATAAGCCAAGCAAGTAAGTAGTTTTGTAGTTAAATGTTATTTTTATTATTGTGAGGCGGGTGGATTCATTGTTGCTACTCATAAGGGTTTAACCTGCACTGTGGCAATAAGGGATTTGTTTTCTCTATTGGCCAGTTTATTATGGTTATTACCTTGTCTTGCACTGATTAAATCTGTGATATATTCATTAGCTCCTCCGTCATTAGTTCAGAAGCCCAGCCTTAAAAAGTGACCTAATTCTTACCCTCCCACAAAAAAGCTAGCAAGCCATTCCTTTCAGTAATTAAATAATAAGTTAATTGATTAATTACTGCTAATCTGGAAGTCTCAGTCAGACATAGCTCCCCTTCAAGAATAACCTGGGAGAAAAGGGAAATAGTATTTTATTTATTTATTTTTTTGTCTGCCAAAGAAGTAGAGTTATAACGCACAAGTGTTTCCTTTTGTCTATGCCTTGCAGTACTTTCCAGTTAAATAACTCTTTTAGGGCTATAGAATATGCAAGCAGAGAATGAGTTAATCAAGCCCAGGTTCTTTAAATGTGTTTTATAACCAAATGAGTTTGACTGTTCTTTTGTTCCAACCAACCTTATAAACTGCTCCATTGGCATAGCATCAAGGCATGTAAGTCTGCAGTGGCAGAGTACAGTTCTGATTTTAACTTGCTCAGGTCTGTGGTAATTTTTAAGCACAGTAAGTTAACTGCTGTGGCATGCTGTATCAAAAATGGTGGCTGCTCCGTCAGTCACATGACTCTGTGTCTGGTCTAACTCCATCGGCATCATATGGTGCTTATTTTTAACTTATGCATGTGCTCCACAGCATGATTCTGTGTCTGGTCTAATTCCGTCGGCATCATATGGTGCTTATTTTTAACCTTATGCATTTGCTCCACAAAAAGCACTTGGATCAACTTGTAAGCAGGCTTGCCTCCTATACATACAGCCTTGCAAAGACATTGTCCTTTCAAGATGTACCTTGTCAGAACTACAGACTAAGAAAACAAAAGTCAATCGATGATGAAAGGTGCACTGAATTGTGGTTGGGGGTTACACAGTGGCCTCCCATTTTAGCCCTGTCATGCCTTGCCATTTGCTGACATTATTTCAGCAGTATTCCTGTGTTCTTCTAAGAGTAATGCTCCTCACTCCACTCATAGCACTACCCTGTAGCTTACTTACATTGCTGTTCCCCAGCTCTTCCAATATTGCTCACAACATTATCTTTTTATTCCATTTCCAGTGCTGTCCCTTCTCTCTTTCATTCCTGCCAGGAGTACTTATTACCCAGATGCCCCTGTATTGATGCTATCTTTTATTTGTTCCACCACTGGCCACAATACTGTCCCATGATATGCTGACTCAGCTGTGTTTTACTACTGTCCACAGTGTACATGCTCCCTGCATTACCCATTAAGTCTGATGTATCACAGGGATCTGCTCTCTGCTCCCACTTTATAGATAATTTTCAAATACATCACTGTTGTAAAACTGAAGCATTCCTCCTCCTTACATTTCCTGTAACTGTTGAACATATTGTCATAGGCAAAGATGTCTTAACTAATGTAGCTATGCCCCCTGTGTTTCGTTTCTGCTGTCAAGAGTAAGGTTATACTGGACTAAGTCTTTTTCTGACAGATGTACAGACAAGGATTCATTTCATAATATATTACTGTTTAAAATAGTCTCAGGAATATTCCGGACAGCATGTTTATACTGTATAAAATAACATTTTAATCATTTACATGCTCTAAAAAAACTTGTAAAAATGATATTACTGTGTCTCATTTTGGTAGTCCTGCCTGTTCAGGATTGTTATGTTTTCGTAAACATGCCTTCCTACTGTAGTGTATGTGGACATTTTAAAGGAAGATACAAACATTGAACCACTAATGCTATGACAAAATGTATCAAAAAATAATTCTTCATGTTGGGATCCCAGTAAAGTCTAATATTTGTCTTTGCAACATCTGTAGACATCGTGTGCTACTGTAACTATACATTATTTTTGATAGGTCATATCCCAGTATACATGGCTACATGAGGCCTGATTATATCCATTGACTGTTATCTCACTGAAAACAAAACACGACAGGAATTTTGGCACAGTGTGGCTATCAATAATGGTGACAAAAGATACATATCATAGTGTAGTACATGCAGCAATGTAATTTCACTCTGTACTCATTGGGGGGGCAACTTGTTAAACACCTTTATTATACAAGAGAGGTACTTTCACCTTTCTGCATTGCAACGTTCTAATCTTGGAGAACAACATTAACAGTGGCCAGTACTGGCAACTACAGGGCAGCAGTGAAAGCTAAAATAGCATTAAAAGCTGCAAAGTACTCCGCTCTCACATAAAAAACATTCTGTGGCAGAGAAACATGTCTAACTAAATGCAATTGCTTTAAGGATAAGAGCTAATGTGTGTACTCCAGTAGTGCATTTCTAGTTATACCACCTTTATGTGCTTTTGATATCTGTTCTTTTAGTTCTAAAGATCACCTTTTACAATATGTTTTCTTTATTCTTTGTTTTAAATATATATATATGTGTGTGTGTGTGTATATATATATATATATATATATATGTATATATATATATATATATATATATATATATATATATATGTATATATATATATATATATATATATATATATATATATATGTATGTATGTATGTATATATTAAGATGTCTAATTTTCCTTTTCTTTATATCTAATATTTTATATATGTTCCTTCACACACAATACAGGATATCATTATCATCTTTCGGCTGCTCCCGTTAGGGGTCGCCAAGGCAGATCATCTGTTTCCATTTCTTCCTGTCCTCTGCATCTTGCTCTGTCACACCAACCACCTGCATGTCCTCTCTCACCACATCCATAAACCTTATCTTAGGCCTTCCTCTTTTCCTGTTACCTGGCAGCTTCATCCTTAGCATCTTCTTCCCAATATACTCTGCATCCCTCCTCAGCACATGTCCAAACCAACGTAATCTTGCCTCTCTGGCTTTGTCTCCAAACCTTCCAGCCTGAGATGACCCGCTAATATACTTATTCCTAATCCTGTCCACCCTCATCACACCCAGTGCAAATCTTAACATCTTTAACTCTGCCACATCCAGCTCAAACTCCTGCCTTTTTGTCAATGTCACTGTCTCCAACCAATATATACTTTTTGTAATTATAACATGCTATATTATCAACACTTTAATTTGCCTGTTGACCTGTGCCCTGCTTAAGTACCTTTGGTCACCTGTCCTGCCCATTCCTTATATGATTGCTGTGTACAATCTATAACTTTCATGCACTTAGATAAAAAACAGAGTTTTTATTTATGCTTTGTTTGTGAACATTGTTTTGTATGGTCCACTTGAATTGTCAGTAATTTGCCCTTATGCCTAATGTCTGTCTTTTTATTTGAATCAGCTGCTATGCTGGTTTATCTGAATTTTTATTACTGTATTATATTAATCAATTTTTGTTTCACCCTTATTTGTACATATTGTAAATAATAATAATACCACTTGCATTTATAAATATTATACAAATGCCTTGCCTGTATGTTGTTAAAATACTATGTACATCTCTTTGTAGTTTTAGTCTATATAAGTTTATGTTTGTATCTTGTAACATAGTGCCCTGGCCATGGCAGAAAAGTGTTTGTCAACTAGTTCACTTATGCAGTTAGCAAATTGAAATAAATAAAATAAATCCAACGTTCCAAGTCACCGTTGAAAGCTTTTTTTTTTTTGGGGGGGGGGGGGGTCTAACCTACCTATGCAGTTAACAAATGTAACAAATAAATATATACATACATACATACAAATACATAAATTGTAGTCTTTAAAGTCATTTGTTTAGTAGAGAGATACTACTTCTGGTTGCTGTTTGAAAGGCAGCACTAAGTGTTTCACAGTTTTCAAAGCTGGAAAACACTTTATGGTTCAACACTTTTTTCCATAACTAGTATAGCGCACATTCTCTATAGGACCAGGTGACATCCCAAGCTGATTATTTAGCATTTCCACTAAGTACCCCTTTCAATTATAGCCTAACCACAGGCTTTGTTCCTGCTGAATGGAGAACAGCTATAGTTATTCCCCTCCACAAAGGTGGCCTAGCAACAGACCTAGGGAATTACAGACCCATAAGCCTGACCACCCACATCTGTAAGGCCATGGAATGTATCATTATGGACCTCATAAATAAAGACATATGTGACCTTCAAACCCTGGATCCTACCCAATTCAGCTTCATGAAGAGCAGATCCTGCCTGTTAAATCTGGTAGATTTCTTTGAAAGTGTGACCAAGGCCATTGATGAGGGCAAATCTGTGCACACAGCATACCTCAACTTGGCAAAGGCTTTCAACACAATCCCACATTTAGGCATTACCGATAAACTCAGCAAGCTGAATGTTAACCCCTTTGTTGTAAGATGGGTTGCCAACTGGCTCACAAACTAGACACACACTATCAAAGTGGGTGACTCCACATCAACCAGCAGGCCTGTTACCAGCAGGGTGCTGCAGAGATCAGTGCTGGACCCCCTACTGTTTGGTATATACCTCTCAGAAGTTCAGGTCAAAACTAAAGGTTATGGTCATTATGGCTGACCAAGTTAGCAGATGACTGCAAACTAGGTGCAATCATTGAATCCCCAAATGATGATAGTATACTCCAGAAGGGTCTCACATAGACCAACAACTGGTGTATTAGTCATGGTCTCAAACTGAATGCAAAGAAATGCATCATCATTCCCTTTGGCACAAATAATGTCCCTTTACACTATCAAGTCAACAACCCTAAGTACCCATGAAATGGTAAGGGACCTGGGATCACAGGTTGACCATGACCTTAACTTCAGCCACCATGTGTCTACTGTTGTAAGGAAAGATTTCCATGTAGCTCACTTGATTAATAAAGGTATTGCCTTGAGAGCAAAACAGATTATAACCCCCCTATACTCACCACTTATCCAGCCCATAATTGAGTATAGCACCCCATTTGGTATGCACCGTACTAAGCACCTGCAGCAATTAGAGAGACCTCAGAGGTTTCTGACAAAGAAGATCAAGGGCCTCCAGGATGTGCCATATACAGACCGACTAAAATCCCTGTCACTATACTCCGTATCGTATAGACTTCTTAGGGGAGACTTATGCCTGGCCTAGGGAGCAACCCAAGACCCAAACTTAATGAACTTACTGCATATCAGTAAATCCAGTAGGTCCAGGGCTACCCATTCCAGGAACTTAAATATGGCCTGTGACTTAAATAGGACTTGCTGGAGGGACAGATTTATCTCCCAGCGACAGCCACGTCTTTGGAACAGGCTACCAATTCATGTGAAACAGAGCAACTCTATGACACTGTTCAAAAGGAACCTGGATGAGTGGATGGGGCACTGTAAATTCTTACAGGTGATAGTGCCTCAACCCTCCTGGACATGGGCAGTTATCACTAAATGCAATCTTGGGTATTGACTAGCACTTCTGCGGTATTACATTGGGTTGAAATAGCTAGGCTTAAAATGACCTCCAGGTCAATAGCCTAGTAATCTCCTATGATCCTTTGATCAATTAAATTTCTATGTATTACAAAGAATTATGATCTGGTTATTCCAATCACGTCACTGTCCATGTGTTCTGGACATGGAAAGCAAAATTCACCCCTCAAGTTTTACTTTGCTATGCTCTTTAGGTGAATTTCTTGAC
Organism: Protopterus annectens; assembly: GCF_019279795.1. NCBI lineage: Eukaryota > Metazoa > Chordata > Ceratodontiformes > Protopteridae > Protopterus > Protopterus annectens. Next base: position 1,800,705,711 of record NC_056743.1, on the reverse strand, counting down.
ATCTGTTTCTGATAGGAGATCAATTACAAAGACATGCAGTAGGTAGATTTGACACTCTAAATTGGCCATAGGTGTGAGTGCACATGCGAGTGTGTTGTGTGGAAAAACTACTGACTACTTAGTGGTGTAAACCTTGTGCAAAAATGGATAAAAGGAGATGTGGATGGATCGATGGAACAAGTCATAATCCTCTTCTATGATTACACATCAGAGCAGTAGATATTTGAAGCTAGACCTTTCAAAAGGTGCCACATATAGAATTATCATTAGAAATAATTGGATATTATCCACACTTTTATAGCTTGTCATTACTGAAAAACAATCTCCTATAGCTACAGTGGATGAAAAATGAAAATGCACTGTTATAAAAAGGGAGACTCTTATATTCTCTACCATTCATTCCATCCAAGCACAAAGACTTGACAAATGGATTAAAAATAACATGAGATTTGACCAACACATATCACAAACAATCACGGATGTACATAAAAAATAGGAACCTTATACAAAAATTAACAGTTCCTATCCAATAGTACTAGAATAGCTATCGCCAGAACCCACCACCTATCCACACTCCTTTACACCTCTCCTGTACTTAACAAGTATGTTATAACAAAATAGCAAGATATGCCACCAATTCAACACAGAGATCACACCACTGTCTTACTCTAAAAGAACCCTCATGGTTAGAATTACCTCATACACTATGTTATAACCAACTAACAACAGCCCATAAAATTCTTCACCAGCTTGAAAAAACAGCAGCCATCCAGAATATAACAGTACCTTATTCCAATAGCTGAACAATTTGCTCCACCAAGTCTTTATTAAAAGTTACCAGGTCAATAAATACAGCAGGAGACTCCCTATATTCTGGCCACGTTGCTAAAATCTAGAACTCACTACCAGACTCTATCAGATCCATAACAAATACTACTCAATTTAAAAAGCTACTTAAAAAACACTTAACAAACACATGACTCTACCCTTGTAATAGTCCTGGTTAACCAAAATGCATGTACTAGTAAGAACTGTTAACATATTTCTACCAATATACTATGTTATATGCATCTTGACTGATCTGTCTTTAATGTAAATCAATGTTTTTTTATTCCTTTATATCGTATTTCATCTCTGTATAACTTAAATAAACACATGTATTAATCATACTATGACTATGTCTATATACACTATTATTTGAGTAGTTTGTATGTGAAGCCTTTCTCCCTCGGCCTCTGCTGAAAATGGGCTCCAACCCAGTCAGACTTTCCCCATAAACAAATGTAAAATAAACAAATAAATAAATAATGAGGAAAGAAGATCAATTGTTAAATTCAGTCATGACAAAGAATGTCTTTGAATCTATAATGGAAGCCTCTTAAGTTCTGAGGACCACAATATGCCTCCAATTAGGTGGAAGAGTGGCATAATAAAGCCTGCTGCCAGATATGCCTCTTAGACTGCCACCGTTGCAGCAAGCACACCCACAAATGTACCACCTTATTTCACCCTGGGCTAATGAACCATATAGCATTTAAAGGACACAGATTCCTTGGCAAAAAAAATGCTGTCCCGATCATCTCACTCTAATTACTTCTCTTTGGTAGAAATAATTATTACATTTGCTTTGGTCTGACTGCTGAGCGGCTTCCTCTCTCTTGTGCAGCCTAGTTACTGTGATTACAGGCCACGTGAGTGTTTAAAAGCTTAGAAAGAAGTTAAAGAGCTTCTTATAGGAGAGAAACCTAGATGCAAATTTTCATGACTTGTAAACTAAAAGGATACTGCTAAGTATGAACAGTTTTCTGGTAGCATATGAATGCTCACCAAATGACCATTTACTACAAGCAGTGCTAAAACATACCACTCATTCACTTAACTAGACCTGACCCTTAAGGCAGAGTAGCATCACTGACTCCAGCTTATTTAGTAAGGAAATGCAAGAAGGAAAGGGGGAACAGAACAAGAAATTCTGAAACCAATGAACCCCTCTTAATCCTTCTATCAAACCCCAGCTGACAAAAACTACCACTACAAAAGAAAAGGAGGGAAGGATGGACATACCACAAAGTCCCTAACCAAAGAGGTCAGACCACCCCAACCCAAACCCAGCCTATAAATAACTTCTTCACTCACTCTACCCCCTTATCTCACTGTACTTCCTTCCCCACCTTTTACCTTCCTTGTCTTTGCTAGCAGCACACCCATCAAAACCCTAGCTCATAAACTAAGCTGACGGGAAGGAAAACCCCAGGCAGGTGTATATGGACAAATATGTCTACCTGGCAAATCTTATTTGCCCATAACTCCTGTCAGACCTCCAGGGAAAACACCAATAATGTCATGGTTTTGATTCTGTCCTTCAACTTATCCATATTTTCTACTGTTAAACAAAACAATCCCCATTCAGCCTTCACTTTTAAACCTAAGAAACTTCAAACTTTACTCCAGCCCTCCAGCTTGTTCTAGGCCAAAGGAATCCCCAACTCATCATACAAATCCTTAAAACTCTGCACATCTGCCCCTGCCTCCTCTTATCCCTCCCTGATCAACAAAGAATTGTCCAAAAGTGAACAACTTTCTGGTTAAGAACTCAATTCAGCCAAATCCAACTTTCTAAGTTTGTAAGAGCAGTATTTAAAATTTGTCCCTGTTTTTGGGCCTTTGCTCCCCATTATTTGTGGCATTGTCCAGATTTCCTGCTCTAAGAGGTTGAGAGGTAGGCTTGAAGATACTAGAGAGGGACATAGACAACCCCACACAGATGTTTTATGAAATAGTCCAGTTTCTGGAAGTATGTGGTGCCATCAGCTGCACCCATATTGCCATCAAGGCCCCACCTTGGACACAGGAACAATGATTTATCAACTGTAAGGGATTCCATTACATCAGCTACTAAGTCTGCAATGCAAAGGGTATAATATGCATTGTTTCAGCCTGCCATTGAGGCAATGCCCACAATTTCATCTGATACGCATGTGACTTATATAAACAATCTGTGCATGGTAATTTCCCTCGGGGACATCTTATTGGTGACACCTGATACGCCCTGGAGCCATGGCTCATGACACACATATGAAACTCAGAGACCACATCAGGAAATGCATACATCACACTGTTGTAGACCCACAACATTGTCAAGCGTGTGTTCAGAGTGATGAAGGCACATTTCTGATGCTCAAATGCCTCCAGTGGCATGCTGCAGTATACTCAGAAAACCTGCAGCAAACTATTCATCATGTCAGCAGTGTTACCCAATGTGGTGGAACACAGACAGATAGAGCAGAGTTTTGCAATCAAAGGAGGAACTTTGCCAGAGTTAGCATTGAAAAAGCAGCCTAGTATGGAGTTTTTTGAAGATCCAGCTGTTGAGGTTGATTATACAAAGCGGAGACAAACACAGTTCGCTTTGGCAGTGACAGACAGGCAGTGTTTGGTTCACAACTATGGCCCAGGTTAGACATAATAAATAGTAACAATGATGTATGCAGTACTGTAACTAAGCTTTGCTATACAGTGCATCAAATGGCCGTATTGTATATCAGTCACATGCTTAAATGGTGACAAAGCTTTGAGAACAGGGCACATTTGTCATCATATCCACAGGTAGGGAGGGACACAGTGACAGGCACTGGCAAGGGGTAAGATGATGTGGATATACATTTGTGTCATGGCCTGGTGTATGTGGCAAACTTGGAAGACTGTGCAGGAAGAGTATACTGTCTCCTGTGTGGCAGAGTTGCTAAGAGGTGGGGTGGTATTGGTCAGATTGTGTGTGGATGGACACAGACCCTGCAGATGTTACTACAGTGTGTATGTCTCAGAAGCAGGTCCAGGATGCCATTAGGAGATATGTGCACCAACCATGGATATCTTCATCAGTGACGGCATCCCCTAAAAGGAATGAATCTAGCATCATCAGTGGCCGGTACATAAGATGTCTTGCTTTATGAGGGTGAAGAGTGAGCCTTACCACAGGGATGTTCAGCACATAATTCACTTGTGTATGTCTGCACAGTGGGCCACAATGTTCCAGAAACTGGTACTATGCATGAAGAACATGGCACAATGTGACAGTGACTCACCTAGACATCCAACAGTGAGTTTCCTCACTGAAAGCAGATGAAGAATAGCCATGTGACTAGTGACATTCCTGATGTGTGGCAGCAAACAGATTTCTGAAGGATATAGACTCCCCCTACACACTTTTAAAATGTTATCTATATAGGCAAAGCTCTCCCTGATGTCATTGCACAACCCAAACACTATGCCACTCACTCAACTTTACCATGGCAGTAGTGGCATTAGCCTATGCCTGGATGATGTTTCTGCACATACATTGCATAGTGGCCATGGAAAAAGCTGAAGCATTAGGGGTCCTAGGCATTATATGGTCATGGCATGTCAGCCCCTAATATTGTCACTGTGCTCATCACAGCCACAGTACCCAGTGTTGCTTGCAGGGTAGGAGATGAGGATGCATCTTGTGCTACTGTATTGAACCAATTCCTGTCCTGCAGTGGTCATCTGGAACTGAGGGATAGGTTGCACACATAATGAAGCTATGTCAATGGAAGGGAGTTACTAATGTGCCTGTCACATGACAGTGCCCATGCCTGACAGTGGCACTGTGGCTACCAACTGTGCCATTCTTTGGCTCCCATCATCGGCAAGCTCAGATGTTTCCCTGAAATCAAGAATGCCCATACCCATGGTGGGGGATCTAAGCATCAAACCACCTGTTAAAGCACACAGAAGCACCCTAATGTATCAGTACAATGTAATCATAATCCCAGTTACCTTGATTGCAGCAGCTTGACAATGGTATTGTATGCAAAGAATTTAAGCCCACATACTTCTTGTGGCAGCTGAGCCTTTGGAGTGCCTGTAATAATGATATGTCCTTATTCAACAAGTGAGAGGTAATGGCTGTGGCAGGTAGCACTACATGATGCCTATGTAAGGGCATACCTACCTGGGCTATCATTCACAGACACCTGTGATGTTAGGTGAAGTACCACACCAATATTTATCCCCTTACTAGATATTCAATATCCTGATACTTCCTTGCTATGAGGAAGTAGTCTCTCAGCCTTCACAGAGATGCCTGGGATTCCTCTGTGTCCATGACAAGTGTTCTGTGCAGGTGGACCTCCAGTTGTAGCCATTTTCTCTTGTTTAAAGTTGGTTGTTTTGAGTACAGTGAATCACAGTGATGTCCCAATGCACACTTGTAGTGCATATCTATTATGATCACCAACGGCATTTACATCTGTAACAAGCTCCCACCATATACATTCAAAGAAAGCCTAGCCCCTCCTGCTGATTAGGAGGATCCATGCATAACTGTTCCTGAAGGCCTGCAAAAAGATGTCTGTCTCTGTCTGGGAGCATTTTTCTATCCAATGGTGTGTCTCTGTCTGGGAGCATTTTTCTATCCAACTGTGTTCTTTTGGAGCCATCTTGTCTTGCAAATGTGAACATATACATATGGTAAGTGACTGCCCACTAATATCTGTTGCATCCACAGTACAGTTCCTCCACCCCAGTGCCCATACTGAACACAAATTGTGCAACATGCAACATAATCAGAGGCACAGGACAGTCAAACAGATTGCAGTTGTGAGGTAGCTTCCTGCAGCTGGTTAGACATGTACCTCAGCCACACCACACCAATAAGTATATACCAGATAAACCAGTTTTGGTAATGTACATGCGTGGCACTAGATCAGTCCCTGTGGCTCATGTAGCATACCCCACACTATACCATGTTTGACATACACCACATGTGTGGATGGCTGCAGTTGTCTACACCTGTACCTTGTCCATCCCCATCAGCAGGGGTTTGCAGCATATGTTACCAGTGTACTTGTCTGAAAGTTGCTATTCCCTGCCAAAATGTCAGATACAAAACAGGTATTATAACAGCATGACCTCTGTTCACTGCTGTGTGCCACCCAGCATTTCAAGTCATTCAACACAACAGGATGATGAGGCCTACCACAAGGCATCCTTAAGCATGCCATGTGCCAACCTTGAGTTGTTCCCCAGGTAACTTGGAACAAGTTAATGTCATTAAGACCCCCCCAACTCTTTAACAGTGAATGGTACCTTTGCAGCACACAACAGATGATATAACTTATATTTCTGGCCTTACCACAATTATTGAAACTGCCAGTGCTCCTCCTGCATCTGCTTGCAGGTGGCTATGGAGACACCCCTAAACAAACACACAAACATTTAGGAAGTCAGTTCCACCACTAGTTATGGCCTGTTTCCAGAGCTGTAGCTAGCTATTCTGGTTATGATTGCCATCTCCGACCTGGAGCCCCTCTCATTTTACAATGAGGAACAAATAAGGACCTCTTGAACTTGAGGAACAAAATTTAAAAATAAAAAGGCCTATCCTCTCCTCCCCTCTCCTCTCTGTTCTCTTTCCTAATTTAAGATTGTTAAAAACAAAAAAAAAATGCTCTTTCTGCTTTTAAAATCATAGCAAACCAGTTGCTAGTAGCATGAAGAAGTTTAGTCCTGGCTGCAAAAGCTGTTACAGCATTCATTTCTGAATACTGGTATGGAAATCGATGCCAGTACTGAGCACAACCAATGACTAGCATCTACCAGTCATGCCTGCAACATGTTGTGCCCTAAGATGTTGCCTCCTTTTCCCAGTCCTGGTTATGCCTCTGCCTGTGTCCCTTGACCCCATCAAAGGTGCATAATTCTGTAATGTGTAAAGTACTATGGAAATATACTGGGAAGTTGTATCACAAAGACCTTTGTGTCTCATACCTCCTCCCAGAAGTCAGATGATTGACAATCCCATTTAAATCAACAACTAAATTTCAGTAAATGTACCCAAACATTCTCCCTCCATGTTATTGTCCCCTGTATATGTAATACAGCAGCTGCATCTCTTTGCATCCTTCTAAAATGTCTGTAGTCTCTATTATTTTCCCTTGTTAAGCAGTAAATTTTAATAGCTCAATGAGCATTCCATTGACTGCGGCTGTTTTTATTACACAGTTTTGAGATTGACAGCATAACAATTGTGCTTATCAGGTAACTAAGGGTAACTCTCTCTGAAGCCCATATTTTGCACAAAACATACCAGTCCAAAGCTGTGCAATTAGGCTTGTACCTCATTGTGAACACTCATAAATGACCAGGAGCTCATTGCCTATGCCTGTATGGGTCACTGACTCCTGCAGCAATGCAGGTGTATTAAGGTGTGTTGTGGCCCCCAGGGGAGGTATAGTACAATACTGAGATGAGATGTGCATTAAATGGTATACATACAATGAGTCAGTGGGTATTCACACCCCACACACCAGTCTGGCATGCCATTCACTTGTGCGCTACTAGGTGGTAGCATCATGTACTATTATTCTGCCTTATTGTCAGTAGTAGACGTGACATGATACTTGCAGCATGCGTTGAGCCTACTACCATTTTCTTCAACACTGTAACCTGTGAAGTGACCATGGCTTCTGGGAGTGAGGATTGGGGCAGGGATGCCAGGTGGTGTAGGAAGGTGTCTATGACGTTTCCTTATTTGCTGCAGAGAGGCCACTGGGACTCCCCCATTGGGGATCTCTTATGATGGTCCCCAGTACAAGGGGAATGCCTGGCACTTCCATGCCAAACTAGTGAGAGATGCACCGGTGAGCAGTACAGGCATCATTACAGTGACCTGAAGAGGTGCCACCCTGGTCGTATTCGCCAGTGGGAAGAGGAAGTTAGGGAAAGTGCTCAGAAGTTTACTTTAAGTACTCATGAAAGGTTAATTCTACCATAATTTAGTCTTAAATGGTCATCCACATGCAGGACATGTCAGTTCTGATCATTTTCTTTCTTGCTTTCTTTGCCTTTTTTTTTTTTTTTTGCAGCTGCTGAGCAGATTGAGAATAATAGGGTAGCATGTCAAAGGTGTATGGATAGACTCTCCATCCACAAGGGTACATATATACCACTGATGTATACCTGCATATATTTTGGATACCTGCAGAATTACCTCTTGTTAGAGTGGTGCTAGTAGTGGAAATATTACCTACCACTATACATGCCTCCTGACATGCATACAGTGTACTTCAGGCTGTCATGCTCTCCCACATGTCCTGTCTCTCAGGAGTGTCAACTGTGCCATTGCATAGATCATGAGCCTGCCTATGGGTGTCCCACCAGCATGCCATACACCACACTCCACATCACACCCATGTGCGTGTGTGCGTTTGTGTGCCCCCCTATATTGTTATGTCTGCCACCATAACCCTGACATGCATATAGTGCACACTTGTCTGACTGGCCACCATTATGCATGCACTGTTCCTTCCTAGCCCCCTGCCAGTGCCAGTTATACATGTCATACCATGCGCATGTCTCTCAGGGAGCATGCTCTGTCATTCACTGGTGGCTGCCATATGTCATGTTATATGACTGCCACTTTTTGTATGTGGCCCACATGTTTGTCAATGTTTTATGTCCCTGTGGCATAGTCCACATGTTGTCCTACTGGCCACTGTCCAGTAGGCTAGCTCTGTTACCTCCTTGTATGTTGCTTGTGTATGCAACATTGGTCCCGAGGTGTCTAAGTTCCACTTCCGTGATCCCTGTGCTCATTCATTGCACCACATGCACCATTCATATGACATACACACAGGATGACACTGCTTAGGCCCAATATTTTTCCTGCACCTTGTGGTGCATGGGTATAATGTATATGTTGACATTGCATACCTAACATTTATTCCTCCTGGTATTTTATGGCAAGCAGTTGTACATAGTATTGCTAATGTTTCCCGCTTGTGTATCTCTTTTTATTGCCATCCTTTTTATATTTATTCATAGTTTTTGATTGAGTTCTCTTCTTTTACATTTACTTATTTATATCAGTTTGATAACTAGGTAAGTGGACTGATTAACAGACCCTTTTCAGAGCAATCTCATTTGTACATAGACTAAAGAAAACACACAGTTGTACATGGTACAGTAATAAAGCGGAAACAATCCATTTGTATGTTACTTACAATTATAAATGTAACTACTATTATTATTATTATTATTATTTACAGACTGTACAATTAAGGTAGGCATTCAAACAGTGGTCATTTCTTAAAAGTATATCTTTACAAGAAAGATGTGACGACAGAATCAGCTGCAAGAATTAGGCATTGTCACAGACGCAAGAGCATCTGGCATCCTTAAAGAGTTGCCCCTTTAGCTTATTTCTAAATAATTGAAGTGTCTCTTGCTACCTTACGTCTGCAGATAGCCAGTTCCAAACAGCTGGGTCTAGCTTAGAGAAAGCTCTTTCTCCACTGGAAGTTTTAAAATGAGATGCAATGAAGGTAATGCTATTTTCCTCGCTGTCTCTAAGTGTGCAGTTAGACTGCGTGATTTGTAAATTTGTTTTCATGGGGGGGCTTTATCCCATTTTTAAAAGCTTGTAAATTTGACAGCTAAGGAAAAAATGTGATGCTATCATTTACAGGAAGCCAGCTTCACCTCTGTAGAAGCTGCCAGTGATGGTTTTAGGCTTCTGCAAGAACAAATCTTCAGCTTTTGTTTATAGTGGTTTGTATTTTACATTTGATTGAGATGGAATGTAAGGTTACAAGGGGAATCTCACACTTGATTTTAGGGATAATCACATTTTTAGCTAAGGAATTGTGAGCTATGGGGGAGTTTAAGGAGCTGTGAGATTCTCTGGTATAGTTTTAGTTGGTGGCGTGTTTTGCTAATAATATTGTCAAATTGCTGAGCCCATGAAAGAGTAGGGGCCTAGGTTATCCCTAGGTACTTTTGTTTTGTTACTAGTGGTAGAAGATTGCCATCTGAATTAGTAATAATTAGATTTGGGAGTTTTTCTGAGGTACCAAACATCATGATGTTAGATTTTTGGGGGACTTATTAAGAGTAGCGGCATACCTAACTGAACCACTGCCCTGTGCTGGTACTATGAACTCGTGTTCCACCCCTCAGCTCTTCAGGACAAAAAAAAGAAGTCTGCAAAACTACAAGATGCTAATTGGCTGGCTTCCTGCAGAGAGCACCCAATCCATGCACCTCTCCCCTGCTCTTCAAATGAAAAAAAAAAACCTTCCCCACCTACTTCTACTGGCAGACTGCACAAACCAGGTAGCTAGATATATGACACGCCCTCATCTGCCCTGCACCAGCCAATCAGGTCCCATTTGTGCACCCTGCCCCTCCTTCATCTAATTTTAGTAAAAACAAAACTCGTATTTCCTTTTAAACTGTAGCAAGCAGTCACTACTGTTTATACCCTATGCTGCTCAAGTTTTAGTTAAAAAATATATTTTTTTCTCTTTTAAACTGTAGCAATCTGCTTGCTACAGTTTATACCCAGCTCAGAGTGCTATAGGA